>NW_023494784.1:5263886-5863886 GCF_904425465.1 Colossoma macropomum
AGAGAAACGCTGCAGTTTAAGGTGCTACAGACCCAAGAACTGAACCCTGAGAAGAGCTCCCTCAGTCAGCTGGTTCTGAGGCTTACTAACCCACTAACAGATCCTAACGCACAGCAGCCTCGCTCCAGCACTGCTTTACAGCCCAGACTAAACATCAATCACACCATCAGAAACAGTCAGAGTGACTATCTGGAACACTGGGGTAAAGAAATGAGCACTCAGAGTAAATTAAAACGCTATCAGGCCCTAAAAACAGAGTATGAACTGGAGGAGTATCTCCTGACTGTCAGAGATACAGAGCAGAGACAGATCCTGACCAAGTACAGACTCAGTGACCACAGCCTGGCCACAGAACGGGGCAGGTATAACAAGTCCTGGCTGCCCAGAGAGGAGAGGCGGTGTGGTCACTGTCTGACAGGTGAGGTCAAGACAGAGATGCACTTTCTTCTTCACTGTGAAAAATACAGACAAGTGAAACGTACACAAACAAATTCAACAAATTCATCCCACATTTTGAAAAATGTACAGAATTGGAGAAATTATGAATATTCCTTGGAGAGGGGCTCACAGCTCACAGCTCACAGCCCCCCCTCGCTGCCAGATACATAACAACATGCCACCGCCTGAGAGACAGCGGGTAACAGCCCCCGCATACCCCCACCCTCCTGGCCTCCATCCCACATACCCCGACTCCACTTACCCACACCCTCCATACCCCACTCCATTTACCCCACCCTCCACACCCCCAACTCCACTTACCCCCACCCTCCACACCCCTAACTCCACTTACCCACACCCTCCACACCCCCAACTCCACTTACCCCCAACTCCACTTACCCCCACCCTCCACACCCCCGACTCCACTTACCCCCACCCTCCACACCCCCGACTCCACTTACCCCCAACTCCACTTACCCCCACCCTCCACTTACCCCCGACTCCACTTACCCCCAACTCCACTTACCCCCACCCTCCACATCCCCAACTCCACTTACCCCCACCCTCCACACCCCCGACTCCACTTACCCCCAACTCCACTTACCCCCACCCTCCACATCCCTGACTCCACTTACCCCGAACTCCACTTACCCCCACCCTCCACATCCCCGACTCCACTTACCCCAACTCCACTTACCCCCACCCTCCACACCCCCGACTCCACTTACCCCCACCCTCCACACCCCCGACTCCACTTACCCCCACCCTCCACACCCCCGACTCCACTGACCCCCACCCTCCATACCCCCACTCCACTTACCCACACCCTCCATACCCCACTCCATTTACCCCCACCCTCCACACCCCCAACTCCACTTAACCCCACCCTCCAAACCCCCAACTCCACTTACCCCCACCCTCCACACTCCATACCCCACTCCACTTACCCACACCCTCCATCCTCCACTCCACTTACCCCACCCTCCACACCCCCAACTCCACTTAACCCCACCCTCCACATCCCCAACTCCACTTACCCCCACCCCACTTACCCACACCCTCCAAACCCCCAACTCCACTTACCCCCACCCTCCACACTCCATACCCCACTCCACTTACCCACACCCTCCATACCCCACTCCATTTACCCCACCCTCCACACCCCCAACTCCACTTAACCCCACCCTCCACATCCCCAACTCCACTTACCCCCACCCCACTTACCCACACCCTCCATACCCCCACTCCACTTACCCACACCCTCCACACCCCACTCCACTTACCCCCACTCCACTTACCCACACCCTCCACACCCCCACTCCACTTACCCACACCCTCCATACCCCCACTCCATTTACCCACACCCTCCACACCCCCACTCCACTTACCCACACCCTCCATACCCCCACTCCATTGACCCCCACCCTCCATACCCCCACTCCACTTACCCACACCCTCCATACCCCCACTCTACTGACCCCCAACGTTGCAAATGTCATTAGTTTACTAATTTGTATGGTTAAAGTTACAAACAGTGATAATAATAATAATACTGTAATATTATGATTATAATAATTCATATGGTTATTATTTATGTTGGTTCTTTTATCTTATTCTGTTTTCATTACTGTTTTTGTTGTTCACTTCTTCTGTTGTGATGCTTTAGCAATACTGTACCTCACAGTCATGCTAATAAAACTATTCTGAGAAATTCTGAGAGAGAGAGAGAGAGAGAGAGAGAGAGAGAGAGAGATGGAGAGAGAGAGAGAGAGAGAGGTGGAGAGAGAGGGATAGAGAGAGAGAGAGAGAGAGGTGGAGAGAGAAAGATAGAGAGAGATAGAGAGAGAGGGATAGAGAGAGAGAGAGGTGGGCAGCCTGTCCCCTGCAGTGTAATTCCTCTGCGATTGAGGTTGAGCTGAGAAGAGAGAAAAAATTTCACAGCTTCTAAAAATACAAAGTCCGGCAGCAGCAGAGCTATAGGCACATTCTCTCTCCTCCAAATATTAGGAGTGCATTACAGATTCATAATTCATAAGGTTAGAATGGGACATATGGCTGGCGCTGCGTGTGGTGAAATATTAAAGAGTGTGTGAGCGCAGAGGCCACTGACCCAGCAGGTGGTCAGATGAGCTGGACAGAGAGAGAGAGAAAGAGAGAGAGAGAGAGAGAGAGAGAGAGAGATCTCTAAACTGACACATACGCCCTCTATACTACACACAAAGACAAACAGAACCAGCGGCCCAGCACTCTGAGTAAAACTGTACCGTTTACTCCACTTCCAGTAACACCAGTCCCGCCCAGTCTCCCTCAGACGTGCTCTATAATGTTCATATGATCCACTCAGTCATTCTGACACACTGTAATACACTACAGGAAGTGTAGGGGGCGATATGGCTTCTACTGTTTCATTTAAAAAGCTCTATAATGTTCATATGATCCACTCAGTCATTCTGACACACTGTAATACACTACAGGAAGTGTAGGGGGCGATATGGCTTCTACTGTTTCATTTAAAAATCGTTATAACATAAAATTGACTATCATTTATTTAGTAATTGGTATGAAATATTGAATATTTACAATGGATTATTCAGTATAGAACACAAATTATTTTGTGTCTATATGAATTAGTCCATATCTACTATGAATTATTCAATATCTAATATACATTATCCAGTGTCTCCTAAGAAATATCTTCTATGAAGTATTCAGTGTAGAATAAAAAATATTTAGTTAACATTATGAACTATTCAGTATCTACTATCAATTACTTACTATCTTTATAAAATCTATAAAATATCTATAAAATATTCAGCATAGAATAAAAATTTAGTTAGTATTATAAACTATTCAGTGTTTAATATGAATAATTTAGTATCTACTACAAATTATCCAGTACATACTGTAATTTATTTAGTGTCTACTATGAATTATTTAGTATCAAATGTGAATTATTCAGTATAGAACATAAATTATTCAGTAACTTCTATGAATTTTTTAGTATCTACTATGAATTATTCAGTGTCTCCTATAAATTATTCTGTATCTACTATGAATTATTTAGTACCTACTATGAATTATTCAGTACCTACTATGAATTATTCAGTATCTACTATGAATTATTTAGTATGTACAATAATTATTCAATATCTACTATGCAATATTCAGTATACAATAAAAAATTTTTCGTTAACATTATGAATTATTTAGTATCTACTATGACTCAGTATATATTATGAATTATTCAGTACCTATTATGAAATATTCAGTGTCTATTATGAATTATTCAGCATCCACTATAAATGATTCAGTATCTACTATAAAACTACAGTGTAAGTTCTGTAATTATGAGTTTGGACCCACATGCAGGCTTTTAGTGACTAAATTGTTAAAGCTCTACTTCTGACTTCATCCTTGTGGAGGTCAGATTCTCCGGCCACTGGTCAGAGATCTGCAGACCTGCCGGAGACCAGAGCAGGACGAAGGGAGGGAAAGACGAAAAACAAATTAGCATGAAATGAATTGGTTGGATTGTTGATTATGTGGGTGACCCTGCGGTGCATCGTAATCAGAGCCATAATGAAGCCTGTGGGCAGCGCGGCTCCAAACAACAGTTTAGCCTCCGAGAGCTCAACGCAACTCATCTGTGGAACATAAACAGGTATGATTGATGAAGAGACATCATTTCCAGACTGGGTCTCCTGCACATTACCTCACACAGAGCACACAGGGCACGGAATCAGGAGGATCACGGGAGGATTCTTAGACAGCGCAGTGACCGACAGTCTTAAAGTCATCCTTTATTTTTATATGAATTCATTCTGAATCGTAGCTCATTGAGACAAGTGGAGAAGTCCAGATTCTAAACTATCAATTTAGACAACATTAGTGTTTGAAATTAGAAGAAAAGATTTTTTTTTTTTGCTGGAAAAAAAAATGTCCTTAACATTTTCCTCACTTTTGTCATGAAAACAAATCCAGAAGGGTAAAATTTCTCCAGAATGGAAACATAATTCATTATGCAATTAAGTAATTAATTCCATAAATATAGCTGCACTTAACCAGTACCTTTAAATGATAATAGCAACTCTAGACACTTAAGGGTTACACGTTATTAAACTGGCTTTGTTGCTGAGAGGCATTATTTGGCAGAAATTAATATGAGCAGGTTGGGAAATGGCTATAATGAGTCCAATAACGAGCAGCTCGTTTATTGGTAATGGCCTGTTTATACTGTTTCAGTTTGATTGATGGCTGTCCGTCAGTCCCGCCTCCTCCAGGTTTGGCTGGCTCTCTGGAAGATGAAGCAGCGTAATTCGGATAATTACATCACAGGGGGTCTGAGAGGGGTCACTGGGTTCAACATAATCAGAGAGACTTAGGCCTTTACAAGGGAGAGAGATGGACAGAGAGAGAGAGAGAAAGAGAGGAGAGAGAGAGAGTGAGAGAGAGAGACACAAGGGAGAGGGAGAGATAGAGAGAGAGAGACACACAAGAGAGAGGAAGAGAGAGAGATAGATAAAGAGACATACACAATAGCGAGGGAGAGAGACAAAAAAAGGAGAAAGAGAGAAAGACAAAAGAGGGGGAGAGATAGAGACAAAGAGAGACAGATGAGAGACAGAGAGAGAGAAAGGGAGGAGACAGAGAGAGATAAGGAGAGAGAAAGAAGACAAAAGAGGGAGAGAGAGAAAGACAAGACAGACAGAGAAAAGACAGAGAAAGGAGAGAGGGAGAAAGAGAGACAAGGTAGAGGGAAGAGAGAGAAAGAGAGAGAGACAAGACAGAGAAAGAAATGAGAGAGACTGAGAAAGAGACACAGAGAGAGAAAAAACAGAGAGAGGGGGCATTGAAAGAGAAAGAGAGAGAGACAGTAAGAGAGGGAGAGAGAGAGAGAGAGAGAGAGACCAAATGAGAGTGAGAAAGAAAGAGACAAAGAGAAAGAGAAAGACAGAGAGAGAAGGAGAAAGAAAGAAGAGAGACAGAGACAGAGATGAGAAAATGAGAGAGAGGAGAGAGAATGATAGAGAGACGAGAGAGAAGGGGATATATAGAGAGAGGGAAGGGCTGGAGAGAAAAAAAGGAAGGAAAGAGAGACACAGAGAGAGTGAGAGAGAGAGAGAGAGAGAGAGAGAGAGAGAGAGAGAGAGATGAAGATGAAGATGAAGGTGTCTGAAAGGGAGGATGGACGGAGGCGGAGGAGAGCGCTGGTGCTGTCCAGGTGTGGCTGTTTCTGCTCTGTGAGGAGGCAGCAGGAGGCCTATGGGAAACGCTCTCGGTCTGTGAGGGGGAGCTGAGGATGGCTTTATAAGACGTCCTGCTGCAGTGAGAGAGGACACAGCGGGATCGCTCACACCAGGAGTGCACAGTTTTAGGGTATCACTGGACGCCCCGTTCTGAAACCATGGGCATTAATTTGGAGCTGGTCCCCAGCAGTAACAGCTTCCACTCTTCTGGGAAGCTTCTACAAGATTTCGGAGAGAGTCTGTGGGAATTTCTGCCCATTCATCCAGAAGAGGTCAGACACTGATGTTGGATGAGAGGGTCTGGTTCACAATCTCCATTCTAGTTCATCCCAAAGGTGTTCAGTGGGGTTGAGGGCCCTCCACACCAAACTGGTCACTCCATGTCTTTATGGAGCTGCTTTGTGCACAGGGGCTCAGTCATGCTGGAACAGGAAACTGCTGACACAAAGCTGGAAGCAGATAACTGTGTAAAATGTCTTTGTGCTGCAGCATCAACATCACCCTTCACTGGAACTGAGAGCCCAAACCCTGAAAAACAGCCCAGCCCATCATCCCTCCTCCACCAAACTGTACTGTTGGCTCTGCATTCCGGTAGGTAACGTTCTCCTGACATCCACCAAACCCAGATTCATCATCAGACTGACTGATAGAGAAGCTGATTCATCACTCCAGAGAACACGTTTCACTGCTCCAGAGTCCAGTGGCGGCGCTTTACACCACTCCAGCCGACACTTTTGGTCACACTTTATTTGGATGGTACCCTATAGATGCTCTACAGATACTTAAATCATTAACAATCCTTCTGGTGATGTTCAGTTGACTGTCAACAACATTCAGGTTAGGAGGTGTTTTTGAGGTTAAGGTTATGGTTAGGGATAGATTTAATAAACTCTTTCACACTGACCCTGAAGTTCAGCGTTTAATGGATATTTAGTTGAATGTTAGTTATAGACAGACTGAGCATTTGCAAAACACCTACAGTGGACCATCCAAAGAAATTCCTCTTGCTTTTAGTGTGTTTTTCCTTTTCACTGTCGGTATTGGCGATGCTCATGGGGGCTCAGACCCAGATTTTTCTGTAAAGCTGCTTTGTGACAACACCTGTTATGAAAAGTTCTGTATAAATAAACTTTGACTTGACTTGCCTTAATTTTTTTTTTATTTTCATGATGCTTCTCTTTTAAAATCTATTGTTTTAATCATGTTTTAATGAATTGTTTTTTTAATTTCTATTCTCCTTAAATTTGTAACTTTTAATTTGAATAATCTTTGTACTTCCTCATTTGTAATTTTTGTTGCCATATGAAGGCTAAAGCAGAGCTAATAGCAGGTTTTACAGTGATCTGGCTGTGTGTTTGTGCTGTATTTCTGGGTTGTGGGATGTTAGAGCTGGTTTCTCTCACTCTGGATAGTGATACAGGTTCCTCTGAGTGATCTGGTTTGTGAATCATGTCACTGTTTTTTTAACCCTTTGTTTATAATATGAAGGTTAAAAGCAGAGATGTAGTATAACAGTAGCGAGTGGGGTTTGGGTGATTTTGGAGCTGGATCTCTGGCTGATGGACAGTCACAGGTGGATGAAATCACTCTGGATGGTGAGGCAGAGTCTGATGATGATCTGATGTGTGAATCATGTCGCTGTTTTAACCATTTGTTGGAATATGAAGGCCAAAAAACAACAATATCAGGATTTTGGGTGATTTTCAGAGTCAAATTACTCACTGATGCCGACATCTGCTTGATGATGTCATGCTAACTAGTTAGGGCTCGGTCTTCTGAATGGTCTGATATGTGTCTCATGTCTGTAGTTTAAACTGTTCTTAAGTTATTAAGGGTAGATGTAAACTACCATTATGCTTCAGGTCAGGGTTATATTTCTATCGTTAACTGTGGGGTTAAAGAGTCATGTGTTATATTTTACACTGGGACGTGTTTCCCAGGACTTTAAGCCTTTGGCTCTTGACTGAAAAGCGTGTATGACCCACATCACTCGCAGTGTAGCGTCCAGCCTCATACTCACACACATGCACACACTCAGAGCTGAACACTGTTTCTGTCGTCCGACGCTCCTGTCACTCACCGACATGTGATGGAAATCCGAAACGTGATTGACGTGCCGTCATCTGCCGTTGAGAAACACGTCCTCGCTGCACTGCAAATGTCTTCTGGAGTTCAGAGTCTTTCTTTTTTCAGCTTCTTTGTCACGCATGGCTTTGACTGATTACACTCTGTGGGAAACAGTCATTGTGTTTTTTCAGTTTTAATTTACATCGCAATTAGAACAGTGCAATTAATTAACCTCTGCTAAGTAGTGCTTAATAATCCGCATGGAGCTGTGTTAATTACTTCAGTGCGCTAATCAGAACCGGTCATTCAATCAGTGAGGCCGCACCCAGTCAGAGCTCTGTGGAGCAGAGATCCACTGCCGAAAAACTCAGGTTTGAGCCTCAGCTGGGCCACATGCGGTTCGAGGACAGGAACAAATGGGTGCTTTGACTAATACTATCATGAAAAAGGTGCAACAAAGGGTTCTTTGAGTGAACCACTTGGCCACATCACCACCACCACCTTTTTTACAGGCATGATAATTTTTCTTTTTCGTTTCACTTTTAATGTCACAACTCATCGTTTATTAATGATCATACAGATTTAAGGTGATGTGGTACCACAACCAACAACCCCCCTCTCTATCCACAGCCCCCATGCCCACCCGTCCCACCCATTTAGGTGAAGGGAAAGACAGAGATAGCTGAGAGACAATGATCCATGTTTGAAAAAGAGTGAATAACAATGAATTCGCTCTATAGTTGGTTGTAATCAGTTTCTCTCGTTGATGTTACTTAAAAAGCATGTAAGTGAGTGAAACTGAGTCAGCTGTGCTCTTTCAATGCACGGTATCGGCTCAACCTTTACATGCTTTTTTGGTTTTCCAGGCAATCTGGTACCAGGTACTGTTTTTGGTATCACCTCCGTCAAGGTTCCAAGCAAGGCGACATGATACTAAAAGGTATTGTGAAAAAACTGCAGACTGCTGATTGATCTAAGAGAATTGCTAAACACATATGCTAATTGTTAGCTACCAGGTTAGCGTAGCCTTTTGCGTCACCTTTGAGCAGCCAGAATCATCTCGTCGTCTGAACTCTGATGTAGTTTTTCCCAAACTCTCCTGGTTTTTCAGCAGTCTTTCGTCTTGCTTTTAAAAATAAATACCATAAATGCTTGTTTTTGCCTGCTCTGCTTGTCTTGTATTGCTGTGCTTACCACAGTCACATCAGTGTTCAGCTCATAAATCAGATGTGAATGCATAATATAAAATGCATATTAGCAGCTTAACAGATTGTGTGTGATCCTTTTTTCTGAGTGCATTTTGTACAAAATTATAAGTAGTTTTTATCCTTTGTGTGTTAGAAATAAAGCAGGTTCATTAAGGTAGATGAGGACAGTGAATGAATTGAAATGATTCATTAACTAGTAACTCAGTCACGATTATCTGTATTTATCTGGGGCACCACATTGAGTATATACTGACAGATACGACTCCTGATAGCAGCCTGATCCTCAAACACAATAACTTCCTGCAACAGTGTCAATGCAGGAAAAGAGCTGCAGGTTTGGGGGCCGTCCTTTTACACAGAGATGTCAGAGAGGTGAGTTAAGCTAACCAGTGGCTGTAAGTGAACAGATAAAACGTGTACAGCGCAGTGGAAGTTACAATGTACGATGGTTCTGAAGTGTGATGCCTGCTAAGGTTCCTTTTCAGTTGAAATCCTGCCCAGGCCAGAGAGAGCTGCCTTTGAAGGCAGCGACTAGTCAGGCAGCTGCCTTCAGAATGGAGCACACTTATCATTTTTTAGTGTATGAAGCAGGAGTGCCCAAACTTTTTGTTTTAGGGCACCAAAGTGCAATGTCTGTAGTGGGCTGAGAACAAAACAACAAAACAGCATGCACAAATTTTGATTTTGAGCAACAGGGATGAGCTTCTGAGCAATCAGTGCCAAATTTCTGACCAACCAGGGCCAAGATTCTGACCAGCCAGGGCGAAGATTCTGAGCAATCACGGCCGAACTTCTGCCAAATACGATCAAGCTTCTGACCAACCAGGGACAAACTTTTGAGCAATCAGTGACAAATTTCTGACCAACCAGGGACAAGCTTTTGAGAAATCATGGCCAAGCTTATGACCAACCAGGGATGAACTTCTGGCCAACCACTGACAAGCTTCTGACCAAGCAGGGACAAGCTTCTGAGCAAGCAGGGACAAGCTTCTGACCAAGCAGGGACAAACTTCTGAGCAATCAGGGACGAACTTCTGGCCAACCACTGACAAGCTTCTGACCAAGCAGGGACAAGCTTCTGAGCAATCAGGGACGAACTTCTGGCCAACCACTGACAAGCTTCTGACCAAGCAGGGACAGGCTTCTGACCAAGCAGGGACAAGCTTCTGAGCACACAGGGACGAACTTCTGACCAACCAGGGATGAACTTCTGGCCAACCACTGGCAAGCTTATGACCAACCAGGGACAAACCTCTGGCCAACGATTGACAAGCTTCTGACCAAGCAGGGACAAGCGTCTGGCTAACCAGTGACAAGCTTCTGACCAAGCAGGGACAAGCTTCTGAGCAATCAAGGACAAGCTTCTGACCAAGCAGGGACAAGCTTCTGACCAATCAGAGACAAACGTCTGACCAACCAGAGATGAACTTCTGACCATCCAGTGACAAGCTTCTGACCAAGCAGGGACAAGCTTCTGACCAATCAGAGACAAACTTCTGACCAATCAGAGACAAACTTCTGACCAAGCAGGGACAAGCTTCTGACCAATCAGAAACAATCTTCTGACCAAGCAGGGCCGAACTTCTGACCAATCAGGGCTGAGCTTTTGACCAACTAAAGACAAAGTTCTGACCAGTCAGTGAGCTTTACATTCTCCATATTTATGTAGTTATCATTTCTTGTTACTCCACCGCTCGACTTCTCCCTGCATTTCACACAACTGGCTGTTGAAAAGTGACAGATAATTCACACATGAAGTTTGCAAAAAACACACATTTACAAGGAATCACACGTTTTTCACATGTAAACACGTTTATCACGTTTTTCATTTTCACACATTATTAACAGGGGAAGTGTGTGAACACCACATGTTCTTTTCACATGTGAAACTTTTTATAAGAGTTGTCATTAATGCCACACTTGCATTATGTTCAATAATTGATGCAGATATTTAGTCTAACTGCTCACCGTGTGGCCATGAGGGACAATGTCCAGCAGAGAAAGTGTTAATCATCAGCAGCATTTGTTGGATTTTGTAAAGCTGAAACTTAATCAGGAGCATGTTTGGAAGACCAGCTCCACGTTGTAAAACAGAACAATCCAAACTACCGATGTGTCCAGCTTCTTTCTGTGAGTTGGAATTTTTTAAATGCTGACCACTGCTCCTGAGACAGATTGGCAGGAAGTAAAACAGAATAAAAATAATAAAACTGGATGTGTTCACTACACGAGGTGCAAAACATTCAGACACCTTGACTGCAGGCTTTATGAAACACACAGTGAGAGTGGCAGAGAGTGAGAGAGAGAGAGAGAGAGAGAGAGAGACTGACTGAGGCATGACCGACCAGTCGAGTTTTGGTGGGAACAGTAGAGGAAGCGGCTCATGTCATCTGCACTTCACAGGAAGTGCTCCACATTAGTCAGTGTAGCCGAGCTGCTTCGTCACGGCCGGCAGAATAATGTGGGCACCATTACTGTCCCACAATCCCCGGCAGCCAGCCTCAGTGCCAAGCATGGCATTAGAAATTACAGAGCGGGCACACGACTCTGAGTTCACCAGCAATGACGGAGTGGACTGAATTCTTTCAGCTCTATCCTGACCATCTTTCACTGGGTGGATGGAAAACCACAAACAGACAATCGGGCCTGTTTTTAGTGTCTTCATGACTAATATGTAGAATACTGTATGGACAGTCGAGTAAAATATGGATTCTGCTGATATTTTAAGTGTAAATGAGTTAACACAGCCTCTAAAAAGACCATACACTGAAATACGGCATATATATACACACATATATTATGTACATATACACCGATCAGGCATAACATTCTGACCACCTCCTTGTTTCTACGCTCATTGTCCATTTTATCAGCTCCACTTACTATATAGGTGCACTTTTTGTTTTAAACACCTCAGTGTCACTGCTGGACTGAGAATAGTCCACCAAATAAAAATATCCAGCCAACAGCGTCCTGTGGGCAGCGTCCTGTGGGCAGCATCCTGTGGGCAGCGCCCTTTGCCCACTGACGAAGGACTAGAGGATGACCAACACAAACTGTGCAGCAGCAGATGAGCTATCGCCTCTGATTTTACATCTACAAGGTGGACTGACAAGGTAGGAGTGTCTAATAGAGTGGACAGTGAGTGGACACAGTGTTGTGTCTGATCCACTCAGACCAGCACAACACACACTAACACACCAACACCACGTCAGTGTTACTGCAGTGCTGAGAATGATCCACCACCCAAATAGTACCTGCTCTGTGAGGGTCCATGGGGGTCCTGACCACTGAAGAACAGGGTAAAAGGGGGCTAACAAAGTATCAGAGAAACAGATGGACTACAGTCTGTAACTGTAGAACTACAAAGTGCACCTATATAGTAAGTGGAGCTGATAAAATGGACAATGAGCGCAGAAACAAGGAGGTGGTCATAATGTTATGCCTGATGGGTGTATGTGTATATATATATATATATATATATATATATATATATATATATATAGCTGTTGTCAGAACAAAACCTTGCATCTCCATTTTTCTCCATTTTACGTTTTTCAGTTTTTGACATAATTTGAAAACGCCTCTTGGTCTTTACATTGTATGTAAATTTCATGAATGGAGAAATGGCCCAAAATTACTTGGAAAAAAGTTCCATTGACTTACATTAAAAGTAAGGTATGTTTCTCCTGTAAAGTTACCATTCTGGAGATACAAGGTTTTGTTCTGACAGCATCGATATACAGGGCAGTTCAAAAAGATTCATCCGATTTCAAAGCGCCATATTGTTACAACCGTAAGGTGCCGAGGAACCAATCACAATCCAATTGAAAGATGGGATCACAGAGTTTCTGACTGTCAGTGGAAGATGGCTCCCTTCAGTCTGAGAGGAGATGAGACCCCTGAGCAGAAAGCGTTCTGCGTTCTCCACTTCAATAAGAGTGAATCCGTCATAACTGTGCAGTGTGATTTTCGTGGGCAGTGAAGCTCCAACAGCTCAGAGCGTTCGTCGTTGGTTCCTCAACACTGGATGATCTCCGAAATCGCACTGAAAGCGCCGTGAGTGCAGCGACACCCGACACGCTCAATCCAGTATGGGATGAGTTTGACTATGGTGTTGATGTTGTCTGTACAGCTGGAGGAGGTTCATACTGAGACCTTGTACAATTACATAATAAACTTTATGCTCATTTAAACCATTTACAGTTTAGTGCATTGATCTGTAATGATTTACAAGTGAAATAAATCATTTTGAAAATGAATCTTTCTGAATCAGCCTGTATTTATGAATAAATGTGCATATTTAAAAAAAAATGATTCATGATTTTTGTAAAAAGCACTTTACAGATTCAGGATCATTTTCCTGTTTTTTCTGGAAATGTACAAAAGCAAAGGCGGCAGTACGTAGTCGGAGGCTCCCACCTGCAGGTGAACTGCTGAAGGTCAAACAGCGTCCTACAGGACTGTAAATAATTTCCGCAGTGGACATACTGACGGCCTGTAGGAGCAAAGCAGCCCTGAATGTGGAGCTATGTGGAATTGTTGGGCCAAATGGTGCCTGTATGAGCCCGTGTGAGTGAGGAGCATGCTGGTGTGATTTGGCTCCGGCCGTGTTGGCTGCAGCACCGTGGTTCGGCCCTTCTGGACTCCACACGGATTACAAGCCTCCGCTGAGAAAGGGCCGAAACTCACAGGAAGTGACCCGCACAGAGCGGCTGGTGCAGGGAGACTCGGATTCTGCTGTACAATCTTTACACGTTAACGTTGACCACACTTTCATCATCGCTTACTACACTGTAATCATCATTTACTACACGCTTCCTTCGCCCTGTACAAACTGCCCTGAGAATTCCCAACATGTACTTCAACCTTCCCAATACTTTGGAATTTAATAAACAATAGTATTTACTACACTTTAGCATTCACTACACATTAGTACTTACTACCCCTCTGGAGTGAAATGTATGTACATATTTGTTCATATTAAAAACATTCACAAAATATGTACAAAATATGTGATATTATATATTAATATAAAATATTATATATATTAAGATTATATATGTTAAACATATTTAACTGTGCAATTTTTGCACATTTAAACATATACCAATATATGCTTATGTATAGCAATGTATTGACATATATGCATGTCTGTATATGAAATATATTTGAGTGTCAGTTTTCAATATTTAAATATGTCAAAGATACATGGAAATATATATTAAAACAACACACATTTTGAAACTCGTATGGAAACACATGTCCTGTGCATGAAGGTTCACTTTAACATTTAGCCACTACACTTTAATGTAAGCTACATTTCAGCATTTAGCCACTACACTTTAATGTAAGCTACATTTTAGCATTTAGCCACTACACTTTAATGTAAGCTACATTTTAGCATTTAGCCACTACACTTTAATGTAAGCTACATTTTAGCATTTAGCCACTACACTTTAATGTAAGCTACATTTTAGCATTTAGCCACTACACTTTAATGTAAGCTACATTTTAGCATTTAGCCACTACAATTTAATGTAAGCTACATTTTAGCATTTAGCCACTACACTTTAATGTAAGCTACATTTTAGCATTTAGCCACTACACTTTAATGTAAGCTACATTTTAGCATTTAGCCACTACACTTTAATGTAAGCTACATTTTAGCATTTAGTCTCTACACTTTAATGTAAGCTACATTTTAGCATTTAGCCACTACACTTTAATGTAAGCTACATTTTAGCATTTAGCCACTACACTTTAATGGAAACTATGTCTTAAAATTTAGCCACTACAGTTTAACTAACACTGCACTTCAGTGTTTACTACCTATTACCTTCACTTTACCCTCCCCTGACTGCATGCTGTTCGAGTGATACTCCTCTGTTTCTGCACACACACACACACACACACACAGCGGTCTCTATCCCTGTTAACACACACAAACACGGATGCTCTTTTCTGAGCGGTCTTCATCAGCGCCTGCGTCTCCCAGCTGGTGCCGGCCGCTGGGCGGTGATGGCAGGCCTGTCAGAGACTCGCCCGGCGCCGCTGTGAGTGCAGACATGTGCGGATGTGACGGGTCAAGGCCCAGTTGTTTCAAGGACGCTGAAAGATCCCCTCGTGTCCGTGCCTGCATCCATTATTAGCGCCTTCGCTGGCCTTCTGCTCAGCCGCTGTCATTCACAACAAAAGTTTACCGATATCCTCGAGGGGCCGCGCGGAATTCTAAAGCTGCTTCAGGCAGATACCACGATGGATGTGATCAATGCATTGATTCCAGATCGATTTTCTCTGCTTCTACTACTGCAGCTGTGTTTGCTGATTAAAGCTCTTCACTTTAAAGGGCTAATAATCTACAGACTTCTTATTTTTTATTTGTTCCCTTAGTTTACATTCCACAATCGGGCACAGTTAGTTTCAACATGACCTTTTCTGCATCCCTTAGAATTAAACAGGCTGTTTTTGATATTGTGCCTTTAAGACTGATGTATGCAAATGAGCTCTGCTCTGATTGGCTGCCCTGTATTGTGTCTCGTTCTGTAAGCAGCCTGGGCTAAAAAGTGGAACACAGTTGAACTGGTGCCAAGAACTTTTCCAAGAACTTCAGCAGGAATGGGCGAGGCAAAACTGCTGCAGGCTGAATGGTGGAGCTAAACTGCTGTAGGCTGAATGGGCGGGGCTAAACTGCTGTAGGCTGAATGGGCGGGGCTAAACTGCTGTAGGCTGAATGGGCGTGGCTAAACCTGACATCACAAGGCTGATAAATTCAAAACAGGCTGTTTTTTTGGCTCAGCTTCCATATATAAATATACAGTGGAGTAGATGGTGTTTTGAAACCTTTACAAAGCACACAGAATTTCCGAAAAAGCCAGGAAAACGCAGCGATACTGGCCCCCAGCTGAACACACTGCGGTCAACTGGCTGGAGAGAAAGCAATAATGGTACAGAGGAGGGATGTCGGATGAAAACTCACAGAAGAAAGTGCAGCCCGGGCGGCTGTGTGGAGATAAGGCCGTCCTGCCGCTGCTGTGTGTGATATGCAGCTTCTCTGTAACAGGCTTTAGCTTCACACGGCTCCCGAGCTGCTTTCGGAGACACAGCTGTCAAAGGACATCAACTCAGGGTTCCCCACAACTGATCCGCCGCCCAGAGATTACGGGTCAACAACAACGAATTTCCCCAGCTTCTTCAATCCTCCCGCGCGTCCACAAACGCACTAAGCGGCGTCTGTAATGAAGCCCTTCCCCACAGAGAACCTCCACTATCGGTAGCAGACCACTGAAACTCACGGCAGCCAATCAGAAGTAGCCAGAAAGAGAAGAGCGACTTAAGGAAAGTTCAAAGTGCTTCCAAGCAGTGTGGGGAACGTGATTCCTGTGAAGACCACGAGGCGTTTTCATCCCTTCTCTGTCCACATCGTCATATGTGGACGTTTATATTTGGGTCTCAAAGTTACAGCATTTAGCATCTACACTACATTTTAGCATTTAGCCTCTACACTTTACTACACTACATTTTAGCATTTAGCATCTACACTTTAATCTACTCTACATTTTAGCATTTAGCATCGACACTTAAATCTACACTACATTTTAGCATTTAGCCACTACACTTTAATCTACACTACATTTTAGCATTTAGCATCTACACTTTAATCTACACTACATTTTAGCATTTAGCATCGACACTTTAATCTACACTACATTTTAGCATTTAGCATCGACACTTAAATCTACACTACATTTTAGCATTTAGCCACTACACTTTAATCTACACTACATTTTAGCATTTAGCATCTACACTTTAATCTACACTACATTTTAGCATTTAGCATCGACACTTAAATCTACACTACATTTTAGCATTTAGCCACTACACTTTAATCTACACTACATTTTAGCATTTAGCCTCTACACTTTAATCTACACTACATTTTAGCATTTAGCATCGACACTTTAATCTAGACTACATCGACACTTTAATCTAGACTACATTTTAGCATTTAGCATCTACACTTTAATCTACACTACATTTTAGCATTTAGCCTCTACACTTTAATCTACACTACATTTTAGCATTTAGCATCGACACTTTAATCTAGACTACATCGACACTTTAATCTAGACTACATTTTAGCATTTAGCATCGACACTTAAATCTACACTACATTTTAGCATTTAGCCACTACACTTTAATCTACACTACATTTTAGCATTTAGCATCTACACTTAAATCTACACTACATTTTAGCATTTAGCCACTACACTTTACTACACTACATTTTAGCATTTAGCATCGACACTTAAATCTACACTACATTTTAGCATTTAGCCACTACACTTTACTACACTACATTTTAGCATTTAGCATCGACACTTAAATCTACACTACATTTTAGCATTTAGCATCGACACTTAAATCTACACTACATTTTAGCATTTAGCATCGACACTTAAATCTACACTACATTTTAGCATTTAGCCTCTACACTTTACTACACTACATTTTAGCATTTAGCATCGACACTTGAATCTACTCTGCATTTTAACATTTAGCCTCTACACTTTACTACACTACATTTTAGCATTTAGCATCGACACTTTAATCTACACTACATTTTAGCATTTAGCCATTACACTTTAATCTACACTACATTTTAGCATTTAGCATCGACACTTTAATCTACACTACATTTTAGCATTTAGCATTGACACTTTAACCTACACTACATTTTAGCATTTAGCCTCTACACTTTAATCTAGACTACATTTTAGCATTTAGCCACTACACTTTAATCTACACTACATTTTAGCATTTAGCATCTACACTTTAATCTACACTACATTTTAGCATTTAGCCTCTACACTTTAATCTACACTACATTTTAGCATTTAGCCACTACACTTTAATCTACACGACATTTTAGCCATTAGCATCTACACTTTAATCTACACTACATTTTAGCATTTAGCCTCTACACTTTAATCTACACTACATTTTAGCATTTAGCCTCTACACTTTAATCTACACTACATTTTAGCATTTAGCATCTACACTTTAATCTACACTACATTTTAGCATTTAGCCTCTACACTTTACTACACTACATTTTAGCATTTAGCATCTACACTTTAATCTACACTACATTTTAGCATTTAGCCTCTACACTTTAATCTACACTACATTTTAGCATTTAGCATCTACACTTTAATCTACACTACATTTTAGCATTTAGCATCTACGCTTTAATCTACACAACATTTTAGCATTTAGCATCTACACTTTAATCTACACTACATTTTAGCATTTAGCATCTATACTTTAATCTACACTACATTTTAGCATTTAGCATCAGCACTTTAATCTACACTACATTTTAGCATTTAGCCACTACACTTTAATCTACACTACATTTTAGCCATTAGCATCTACACTTTAATCTACACTACATTTTAGCATTTAGCCTCTACACTTTAATCTACACTACATTTTAGCATTTAGCCTCTACACTTTAATCTACACTACATTTTAGCATTTAGCATCTACACTTTAATCTACACTACATTTTAGCATTTAGCATCTACACTTTAATCTACACTACATTTTAGCATTTAGCCTCTACACTTTACTACACTACATTTTAGCATTTAGCATCTACACTTTAATCTACACTACATTTTAGCATTTAGCCTCTACACTTTAATCTACACTACATTTTAGCATTTAGCATCTACACTTTAATCTACACTACATTTTAGCATTTAGCATCTACGCTTTAATCTACACAACATTTTAGCATTTAGCATCTACACTTTAATCTACACTACATTTTAGCATTTAGCATCTATACTTTAATCTACACTACATTTTAGCATTTAGCATCAGCACTTTAATCTACACTACATTTTAGCATTTAGCATCAGCACTTTAATCTACACTACATTTTAGCATTTAGCCTCTACACTTTAATCTACACTACATTTTAGCATTTAGCCTCTACACTTTAATCTACACTACATTTTAGCATTTAGCCTCTACACTTTACTACATTACATTTTAGCATTTAGCCTCTACACTTTAATCTACACTACATTTTAGCATTTAGCATCTACACTTTAATCTACACTACATTTTAGCATTTAGCATCTATACTTTAATCTAAACTACATTTTAGCATTTAGCCTCTACACTTTAATCTACACTACATTTTAGCATTTAGCATCAGCACTTTAATCTACTCTACATTTTAGCATTTAGCATCTACACTTTAATCTACACTACATTTTAGCATTTAGCCTCTACACTTTAATCTACACTACATTTTAGCATTTAGCCTCTACACTTTAATCTACACTACATTTTAGCATTTAGCATCAGCAGTTTAATCTACACTACATTTTAGCATTTAGCATCTACTCTTTAATCTACATTACATTTTAGCATTTAGCCTCTACACTTTAATCTACACTACATTTTAGCATTTAGCCTCTACACTTTAATCTACACTACATTTTAGCATTTAGCATCTACACTTTAATCTACACTACATTTTAGCATTTAGCATCAGCACTTTAATCTACACTTCATTTTAGCATTTAGCATCGACACTTTAATCTACACTACATTTTAGCATTTAGCCTCTACACTTTAATCTACACTACATTTTAGCATTTAGCATCAGCAGTTTAATCTACACTACATTTTAGCATTTAGCATCTACTCTTTAATCTACATTACATTTTAGCATTTAGCCTCTACACTTTAATCTACACTACATTTTAGCATTTAGCCTCTACACTTTAATCTAAACTACATTTTAGCATTTAGCATCAGCACTTTAATCTACACTTCATTTTAGCATTTAGCATCGACACTTTAATCTACACTACATTTTAGCATTTAGCCTCTACACTTTAATCTACACTACATTTTAGCATTTAGCATCTACACTTTAATCTACACTACATTTTAGCATTTAGCCTCTACACTTTAATCTACACTACATTTTAGCATTTAGCATCAGCACTTTAATCTACACTACATTTTAGCATTTAGCCTCTACACTTTAATCTACACTACATTTTAGCATTTAGCATCTACACTTTAATCTACACAACATTTTAGCATTTAGCATCTACACTTTAATCTACACTACATTTTAGCATTTAGCATCAGCACTTTAATCTACACTACATTTTAGCATTTAGCCTCTACACTTTAATCTACACTACATTTTAGCATTTAGCCTCTACACTTTACTACATTACATTTTAGCATTTAGCCTCTACACTTTAATCTACACTACATTTTAGCATTTAGCATCTACACTTTAATCTACACAACATTTTAGCATTTAGCATCTACACTTTAATCTACACTACATTTTAGCATTTAGCATCTATACTTTAATCTACACTACATTTTAGCATTTAGCATCTACACTTTAATCTACACTACATTTTAGCATTTAGCATCAGCACTTTAATCTACTCTACATTTTAGCATTTAGCCTCTACACTTTAATCTACACTACATTTTAGCATTCAGCATCTACACTTTAATCTACACTACATTTTAGCATTTAGCCTCTACACTTTAATCTACACTACATTTTAGCATTTAGCATCAGCACTTTAATCTACTCTACATTTTAGCATTTAGCATTGACACTTTAACCTACACTACATTTTAGCATTTAGCCTCTACACTTTAATCTAGACTACATTTTAGCATTTAGCCACTACACTTTAATCTACACTACATTTTAGCATTTAGCATCTACACTTTAATCTACACTACATTTTAGCATTTAGCCACTACACTTTAATCTACACGACATTTTAGCCATTAGCATCTACACTTTAATCTACACTACATTTTAGCATTTAGCCTCTACACTTTAATCTACACTACATTTTAGCATTTAACCTCTACACTTTAATCTACACTACATTTTAGCATTTAGCCTCTACACTTTAATCTACACTACATTTTAGCATTTAGCATCTACACTTTAATCTACACTACATTTTAGCATTTAGCCTCTACACTTTACTACACTACATTTTAGCATTTAGCATCTACACTTTAATCTACACTACATTTTAGCATTTAGCCTCTACACTTTAATCTACACTACATTTTAGCATTTAGCATCTACACTTTAATCTACACTACATTTTAGCATTTAGCATCTACGCTTTAATCTACACAACATTTTAGCATTTAGCATCTACACTTTAATCTACACTACATTTTAGCATTTAGCATCTATACTTTAATCTACACTACATTTTAGCATTTAGCATCAGCACTTTAATCTACACTACATTTTAGCATTTAGCCACTACACTTTAATCTACACTACATTTTAGCCATTAGCATCTACACTTTAATCTACACTACATTTTAGCATTTAGCCTCTACACTTTAATCTACACTACATTTTAGCATTTAGCCTCTACACTTTAATCTACACTACATTTTAGCATTTAGCATCTACACTTTAATCTACACTACATTTTAGCATTTAGCATCTACACTTTAATCTACACTACATTTTAGCATTTAGCCTCTACACTTTACTACACTACATTTTAGCATTTAGCATCTACACTTTAATCTACACTACATTTTAGCATTTAGCCTCTACACTTTAATCTACACTACATTTTAGCATTTAGCATCTACACTTTAATCTACACTACATTTTAGCATTTAGCATCTACGCTTTAATCTACACAACATTTTAGCATTTAGCATCTACACTTTAATCTACACTACATTTTAGCATTTAGCATCTATACTTTAATCTACACTACATTTTAGCATTTAGCATCAGCACTTTAATCTACACTACATTTTAGCATTTAGCATCAGCACTTTAATCTACACTACATTTTAGCATTTAGCCTCTACACTTTAATCTACACTACATTTTAGCATTTAGCCTCTACACTTTACTACATTACATTTTAGCATTTAGCCTCTACACTTTAATCTACACTACATTTTAGCATTTAGCATCTACACTTTAATCTACACTACATTTTAGCATTTAGCATCTATACTTTAATCTAAACTACATTTTAGCATTTAGCCTCTACACTTTAATCTACACTACATTTTAGCATTTAGCATCAGCACTTTAATCTACTCTACATTTTAGCATTTAGCATCTACACTTTAATCTACACTACATTTTAGCATTTAGCCTCTACACTTTAATCTACACTACATTTTAGCATTTAGCCTCTACACTTTAATCTACACTACATTTTAGCATTTAGCATCAGCAGTTTAATCTACACTACATTTTAGCATTTAGCATCTACTCTTTAATCTACATTACATTTTAGCATTTAGCCTCTACACTTTAATCTACACTACATTTTAGCATTTAGCCTCTACACTTTAATCTAAACTACATTTTAGCATTTAGCATCAGCACTTTAATCTACACTTCATTTTAGCATTTAGCATCGACACTTTAATCTACACTACATTTTAGCATTTAGCCTCTACACTTTAATCTACACTACATTTTAGCATTTAGCATCAGCAGTTTAATCTACACTACATTTTAGCATTTAACATCTACTCTTTAATCTACATTACATTTTAGCATTTAGCCTCTACACTTTAATCTACACTACATTTTAGCATTTAGCCTCTACACTTTAATCTAAACTACATTTTAGCATTTAGCATCAGCACTTTAATCTACACTTCATTTTAGCATTTAGCATCGACACTTTAATCTACACTACATTTTAGCATTTAGCCTCTACACTTTAATCTACACTACATTTTAGCATTTAGCATCTACACTTTAATCTACACTACATTTTAGCATTTAGCCTCTACACTTTAATCTACACTACATTTTAGCATTTAGCATCAGCACTTTAATCTACACTACATTTTAGCATTTAGCCTCTACACTTTAATCTACACTACATTTTAGCATTTAGCATCTACACTTTAATCTACACAACATTTTAGCATTTAGCATCTACACTTTAATCTACACTACATTTTAGCATTTAGCATCAGCACTTTAATCTACACTACATTTTAGCATTTAGCCTCTACACTTTAATCTACACTACATTTTAGCATTTAGCCTCTACACTTTACTACATTACATTTTAGCATTTAGCCTCTACACTTTAATCTACACTACATTTTAGCATTTAGCATCTACACTTTAATCTACACAACATTTTAGCATTTAGCATCTACACTTTAATCTACACTACATTTTAGCATTTAGCATCTATACTTTAATCTACACTACATTTTAGCATTTAGCATCTACACTTTAATCTACACTACATTTTAGCATTTAGCATCAGCACTTTAATCTACTCTACATTTTAGCATTTAGCCTCTACACTTTAATCTACACTACATTTTAGCATTCAGCATCTACACTTTAATCTACACTACATTTTAGCATTTAGCCTCTACACTTTAATCTACACTACATTTTAGCATTTAGCATCAGCACTTTAATCTACTCTACATTTTAGCATTTAGCATCTACTCTTTAATCTACATTACATTTTAGCATTTAGCCTCTACACTTTAATCTACACTACATTTTAGCATTTAGCCTCTACACTTTAATCTACACTACATTTTAGCATTTAGCATCTACACTTTAATCTACACTACATTTTAGCATTTAGCCTCTACACTTTAATCTACACTACATTTTAGCATTTAGCATCTACACTTTAATCTACACTACATTTTAGCATTTAGCATCTACACTTTAATCTACACTACATTTTAGCATTTAGCCTCTACACTTTAATCTACACTACATTTTAGCATTTAGCATCTACACTTTAATCTACTCTACATTTTAGCATTTAGCATCTACACTTTAATCTACATTACATTTTAGCATTTAGCCACTACACTTTAATCTACACTACATTTTAGCATGTAGCATCTACACTTTAATCTACTCTACATTTTAGCATTTAGCATCTACACTTTAATCTACATTACATTTTAGCATTTAGCCACTACACTTTAATCTACACTACATTTTAGCATTTAGCATCTACACTTTAATCTACTCTACATTTTAGCATTTAGCATCTACACTTTAATCTACTCTACATTTTAGCATTTAGCATCTACACTTTAATCTACTCTACATTTTAGCATTTAGCATCTACACTTTAATCTACACTACATTTTAGCATTTATTAAACTTTATCATTATTATTATTATTTATTTATTTATTTAGCTCATGAGTAGTCGACTCCTTTCTCTTTCTGTTGATACTTATTCCTGGAGCTGTATTTGTTCCTGTAGTCCTCTACATGTCTGATTTCCCTTTTTTTGCTGGGAGATTAAAGCTGGTCTGCTGGAATGCGGTGAGGGACTCAGAACTAGAGACTACACTGCCCCCTCTTGGCCATCTCGTGAACAAGTCCCTCAAGCACAGGTCAGAATGTTTGTCCAGTTTTATGATGTTTAAAAAAAGGGAAAGAAAACGTTGCCATTGTTTCAAGCGGGCAGGTTTGCTTTAGTTGCCGCTTTTAGTGGTGCAATAGGAACAGCAGCGTGTTGCCATAACAGCTGGCACTAATGGGCCCTCCATGGCCGACGTGCCGCTGGCCAGCTGTGGCAGAGTCCGGCTTTAATACTCCTCTCAACACGGCCTCCCTGCTGAAATACAATTCACGCAGCACTGCGGCTCGGCTGCTCCGGGCAGGAGACGAGGCGAGACGAGCGCTTTATTTTCCTCGCCTTTATTGATCTCGCTGCTCGGCTGTGTGAGAACACTTAATCTGGGCAATAAGAGAGGAGAAAATGTAACTTTGTTTGTCCCGAATATGGGTTATTTCTCATCTGAGCAACACAGAAATGACCTGCCCTTGCTTTACCGCAATCGCTTCCACCTGAATCTTCCCCCTTTTCCATCAAGTGCTTTCCTGCTTCCTTCAGCCGCATGCAGGAGCACTCATGATCTGATTAAAAGAGAAAATATGATTCCGCCTTTGTGCTGGGGTGCCGGGCTTATTGACTTTCTTATATGCTCCGGAATAATGAATTCTCATTTCCGAGGAGAGGTTGAGTGGCGGCAACGTGCGTGTTTGTTTTCATTTTATGAATGTCAAGCATCACGCTACATGAATCGCCTTGAGAACACCCCCCCACCCCCCACACCCCAAATCTGAAATTCTATCAGTCCGTCCAATTTAATGCATCAAGGGTAAGTCGCACTGAGGGTCCTTAGAAGCTCTAATTAATGGAATTCCTGACTTTTAGAGTGCGTAATTGTGAACAAGTCTCGCAGCAAATCCCAGCAGCGCCGCTTTCATTCCGCTCTCGCTCTCACTCTCACTCCCCGCCTGTCATTTACTGACATCTACAACATGGCGCGGCTCCGACGAGCACCAGGAGCTTTGTCCCAGAATGCCTTTCTCAGCATGTTCTCTCATCCCGTCCGTCGCTGACCAGCACGGATTTCATAAATATAACATGAGCTACATTTGCTACAATTATCCGGAGTTTGATCTGTGGCGCTTTGACTGAGCTCTTTTATCATCGGGTCTAACACAGTACAGCGGTGTGGACCTAGACCGCACTGTGATCGCTCACCTTGGCCTGCATTCGTCAAAGCCGCGTATGGTCACATCTGATCGTAAATTAGCGCACATACAGTACATTTCACACACAGGTCTGTTGTTGTCTCAGTTTCCTGTTTGCCGTATTAGTAGGATCAAACGTCTGGTGTTCATATGTGAGAGTAAGAGTTTAACAACCTGACAAAACTGCCACTGATATGAAATCCCAGGTGGTGACTAAGGTGTTGCTATGATATCCAATTTGGGGTAACAGTTTATTTTGAGTGGTCCTTTTGTAGATGATTAATAAACTTTTAACAGGGTATCAGTAACACATCAGTGAAGTAGCAGTAGTGCAGCATCTGAATACATTGAAGTAAATTTCTTGAAAATGTTCTGTTGATACATTACTGACATGATGTAGATGTACTGTTGATATGTTTTATGAAGTAGGCTTTATATGGTACTTCCATTAAGCAAAACCTAATTCTGACCCTAATCCTAACCCTAACCTCAACCCAAAACCTAAACCTAAGACAAGCCCTAATCCTAACTCTGACCTTAACCTCAACCCAAAACCTAATTCTAACCCTCAACCTGGTCCTAATCCTAACTTTAACCTTAACCTCAACCCAAAACCAAACCCTCACCCTGGCCCTAATCTTAACCCTAATCTTAACCCTAATCTTAACCAAACCCTAATCCAGTGTATCTCCAGGTACAGGATGGTGGTATTAAACCTGTTAATGTTCAGTTCCTCTTCAGTTAAACATCTACAGATCTGAACTTGGACTCCAAATAAAGTGAAAAACCACTGAATTCAGATTATGAACAAATTTTATTTACACAATTAATTAAAAGTCAGTTGAGAGTCAGTTGAGTCAGTTGAGTGTTTATTTCATATAAAAAGGACCACTCAAAATAAAAACCACCTTGGGTGACACCTTAAGGTGTTGCTAGGCCTTTGCTATGTTATCCCAAGTGGTTGCTAGGCTGTTGCTAGGCCATTGCGATGTTATCCCAAGTGGTTGCTAGGCTGATGCTAGGCTATTGCTATATTATCCCAGGTGGTTGTTAAGGTGTGGCTCGGCTGTTGATATGTCTTCCCAGGTGGTTGCTAAAGTGTTGCTGGGCCATTGCTACAGTATCCCATGTGGTCTCTTCAGTGTTGTTAGAACATTGCTATGGTGTTAATTTCCTACTGAAAAAGAAGAATTGTGTTTGAATCTACGCTGTTAGAAAACCAACCTGTGATCAATCCCAAAAACACAAAATCACTATTCTTGTATAGGCTCTACAATCTCGCAAGGTTTGTGGTTCTAGGTCAAAAAATGTAACATACAAGTGTAAAAAAGTGTAGAATGATGAAATGAAGAACAGTAATTTGGCTTAATTGAGCACATTGGTATAAACAAATGTTGCAACTATTCCATGTTCTTTTTAAATACAGTAGATACTACTGACTCCGCCCACAAAATTAACAATACACATCACAGCTAGTGCAGAAGCATCTCATGCACTGCGATAATACAGTGTTTGAATCTGCTATTTTAGGAAAATAAGTAAACTACACACTCAAATTATTCTACCCTCTTAAACAAACTAAAACGTTTTGTTGATTTCACATTTTATTCTTTCCAGTGAAACCATAACGCTACAAAGTTTGTAGCACTATAAACTTCACCTACAAGCACAGCCATTGGCTCATGAGCCGCTGTATGTTATCATTTTATTGGCTCCCTACCGAAACATCTGCATGAACTAGGGTGTGACTCATGTAAATGATATGTTATGGAGATGCTGGTTGGCTGGCACTTGATTTCATGCCCTAAAATCTCCACTTATACAAAAGTTTCATAAATCAGACACAAAGTAGTTCGCGTCATTAGAAGCAATCGAATCTGTCCTTCATTTTAATCAGCTTTCATGAATAGGGGTCAGTTTCTTTAAATTGAATGTAATAGATTCTATTAAATCTAACCTTAAACCTAACCGTAATTCTAACCACTTTATAATACTGACAGTGGTGGGGAACCAGGGGTCACCATGACTACAACACAAATATAGACAGTTTATTTACTATCCAAAACCACCAGTGAACCTACACGAGTCTTCTGAGTTTATATGGAATGTTGATGATGGGAAAATAGCTTTTTCTTAAAAAAATATACGCTTTAGGCTGCTACAGTGTCTTGGACATCAGGCAGTGAATTCATAACCATTTCCATGTAATAACGTTATGCCACAGAGCTTTTAGAGGTGGAAAAATATTCCTTTATTCAATAATTACCAGAGCAAGTTAGTTTGACTCTGGGCCATCAAGAAGCTCTAGTTATGTCACTGACTGAGCCACAGCCTAAGCAGGTCTCTCATCTTCTAAGCTTCAAATGTGTGTTTTCAATCTAGAACCGAAAAACGTGCATGCAAACCAGCGTTAACTTAGTGTTAACATAGTATTAGAAATCCCATAGGGGTGCAAGCAGAAATTAGCATAACAGAACATAACAACTCTGATTTGTACATTAATGGTCTGAACTGAAGGCCTAGCTGTAATAGTCACGCGTCCCCACTGAAGACCCACTCTAGTACACGTGTATATGAGTGTATCAGTGCATTAGTGTTCTCCTGCATGTGTGAATCCCCCCAGCTGATTCATCCCAGCTACAGTAAATTACTGTGGACTGCAGATACCCTGTTCAGTTTAAGTGTTTCCTTTGTCCTCTCGGGCTATTAGCCTGCAGCACAGAGAGCGTTTTAAAAGAAGGTCATGTAATTGTGAGGAGGTGGGCGATAACTGGGGAACTAGTTAAATTTTCATTGGCGCTCAGGCCTGCGGTGTGTAAAATCACCCCTTCATCAATAAGCTGCCTCCATCGTTAGCGCAGGCCGGAAGGAAGAATACGGCTGTAATATGAATATTATCTGTGGAGCTCCAGTGAGGCAGAGTCTGGCCTGCATAAACTAGAGGAACCTGCTTATGACTCTCTCCCATGACGCGTGGTAGAAGATACATTATAACTGATAATCAGGTTATCTTTTTCCAGAGAAACATGCTAATTCAATTAAATGATTCAGAAATACTTCTAATCAGTTTCGGCCTCATGTTAGTTGTGCTTCACGCTGAAGAACAGGGATCTCAGTTTAACAAGCTGGTGTTCTGTAGAGAATGATGGTGTTTGGAACATTATGATGGTGTTTGATGGAGAACGGTGATGTAGGTGGAGAACGTAGGTGTGCTGAAGACAGACAGTGTTTGGATGCACTTGTCTAGAACATTCTAGAACAGTGTAAATGGGAGGAACTTTCTAGAAAGGTTTGTATATGAACAGAACATTGTAGAACAGTATGAATGAAAGTGGAACATTTTTGGACAGTGTAAATGGGGTGAGAATACTCCAGAACAGCATAAATGGGGTGAGAATATTCAAGAACAGCATAAATGGGGAGAAAATTCTAGAACCATATGGATGGGGACATTCTAGAAAGGTTTTTATACGAGGAGAACATTGTAGAACAACCTAGAGCAGTCTGAATGGGGTAAGAATATTGCAGAAAAATGGGTAGAACATTCTACAAATATGTATAAGGGAGAACCATGTAGAACAGTGTGAATGGAAGTAGAGAATTCTAGAACAGTGTGAATGGAAGGATAATGGGACAAAACTTGAACTGTATGAATGTGTGGGAAACATTCTACAAATGTCTGAATATGGGGAGAACATTTATAACATTGTGAATGGGGAGAACATTCTAGAACTGTATGGATGGGGCAGAAAATTCAAAAATGTGGTGAATGGGGACATTTTAGAAAGGTTTTTATGAGGGGAGAACATTAGAACAACGTAGAGCAGTCTGAATGAGGTAAGAATGTTATAGAACAACAGAGAGAACATTCTACAAATTGACATAAGGGAGAACCAGGTAGAAAAGTGTGAATGGAAGTAGAGAATTCTAGAACAGCACACATGGAGGGAGAACATTTTGGAACAGTCTGAATGGAGGGAGAACAGTATGGAACAGTGTGAATGTGGAATAATGGGTAAAAAAAAAAAAAAAAAACCTTGGTAACACTTTCTATGAATGTCACCTTTGTAAGCATCTATAAACACATTCATAACGTTATAATGCATTCATAAGGCATTATAAACATGGCTATAAATATTTATTAAAATGCATTACATGTTATAGCCATGCTTATTATGCATTATGAATTGTTAACATAATACATTATAAGTACTGATCATAACAAATTATAAGAGCTCATAAGTCGTATTTGTCCGCTCTAAGTAAAGTGAAGCGTACTGTACTAAAGCCTCCTCCAGTGTTCAGAGTGAGGCTTCAATTTGAAGTATTTACTGAAGGATTTACTGAAACACTAAAACATTCACAGTAAAGCACATTACAGGCTTCAAATGTCAGAGTTTAAACTAGAGCTGCCATCAGTGTTTTACCCAATGTGGGAAAGGTAATGTACACCACCGTTAGCTTGGCACTAACTTAACGCTGCATATCCAATAGAATGCTAACAGACATTAGCATTACTGTACTGTGGTGTGGTGATGTTACAGAGTGAAGGGTTCTAGTGCTTGACGTTAGAACCAGTGAGGGAACAAATTACAATGACAGCGCTCTACTATCTCGCCTCTCCCTCTCCAGGCCTTCGCTCCACAGTGACTTCACGCTCAGTGTGATGTCAGAGGGGGGTCAGGGGTGTAAAGGTGTGATGTAAAGTAGTGTTTAAAGTGAGACGCTGGGTAAGATAAGCTCACTGTAGCAGTGATTCTAGGCTGGACAGCCTGTTTGGAGCATCTGAATATTCAGGACTGAAGCCCTGAAGATGCAGCTCTAACAGCCCCAGCGCTGAGAAACAAAATACTGGAAATCCCAGAGTGTAAATAAACTTTGTATTTGTCTTTAAGCTCTCCAGGCTGGGACTGACTTCTTTAGCACTGACAGTATGTTATTAACACTATTTATAATGCATTATATTAACAATTCATAATGTATAATAAACATGGCTGTAAAGTGTAATTCAGTGTAATTCTTTTTTATAAATATTCATAGCCATGTTTATAACGCCCTATGCATGCATTATAACATGTTATAAATGTGTTTATAGATGCTTACAAACGTGACATTCATAGAAAGTGTTACCAAAAACTTCTAGAACAGCATGATTTCTACAAACGTCTGAACACGGGAGAACATTTATAACATTGTGAATGAGGAAGACCACTCTAGAACAGTGAGGAGGAGGAGGATGGGGGGAGAATAATCAGGAACAAAGTGTACAGTGGAGAACAGTCTGGAAACTCCCACCAATCACACTCCAGTTCGGCACACCGCCCCAGCTACTGGGTTTGGTGGCGAGCGTTCCACGGCCTTAAAAGCACACTCTATTTCGACTGATGTTATGGGAGGTTTGTTGTGTTGTTTTCGTTTTGTTTGAGGTTGTTTGTAATCTGTCATGAGCTTCTGATGTGTTTCCTCTGTCTCTGTCCTTATCGCTCTGTGTCTGGCAGCTCTATCGGGGCAAAGTGACTTTTTGAAAGAGATAAAATGGAGTGAACTCGTCTCGACGCTACAGTTAAAGCAATTTAGAGATTTTAGCCGCACGCCAGGCTGAGTGACAACACGGGGAAGGGACTGACACGCGGGGCTCTGAGCTGTTTTGAAGAGTCGCTACGTGGCAGATAGGTTTGTAGTGATTTCCTAAGTCATTCTGCTTTCCAGAAGCTGCAATATGAGATGTGCATGAATGCATTCTATTACCAATCACAATGGTTGGCAGGGATCGGGGTGGGGAATCGGCGCTGATGGAAAGGCCATTATCGAACGCCGCTCGGAAACACCGTGGGTTCCTCGCTCACGAAATTAGAAAAGACGCCCGCGGAAAAAAGGAGGCTAAGCGTCCCCCGATTTGGATGAGAGAACCTCCTAATGGTTGCTTTTAAAATTCAATTGTGAACTGCAGAGTTTAATGATGGGGTTTGTCATGTTGCTGCACAGCCAAAGGCTACGGATAATCAAGCCTAATCCTAATGTATTTTTCCATTTTAATAAATAAATAAATAATAAGTGGCATTAAGAGGACTGAGTTTCTGTTTTTCTTTCTCTTTTCTTTTTTTTGTAGGAGCACACATTGATTCCAAATGAGCAGAGTGTAACTTTGAAGTGAAATTGGTAAAATGTAACAACAGATTTTTGGGAAAAAAAAGAGAAATAGATGACTTTGACATGCTTCTCTGAATTTTCTCATAGCTGGAATCCAGGAAGACTCAGCTAACTTACTGGAAGTTTTTAAGAAAGTTTATCATTTTTTTTAATTTCCTGAGAAATCAGGGTTTTGCCAGTATGGCAAAGTTAGCCTGCAGATATTAAAAGAACATGCTTACGACTCTCTCCCACACAGTGTGGTTGAAGATTCATCATTACCAATAAAGCGATGACTCTTTTTCAGTTTTATATGCTAATTAATGTAAATTATTCGAAAACGCTTTTTCTAATCGCTTGAGTCTCTTGTAAGTTGTGTGTCATGCTGGAAAAAATGGGATCGCAGTTTAGCAAAGAGAATGAGGGTGTTTGAAAGTTTATGATGATTGTGTTCGATGGAGAAAGTGGGTGTTATGGAGAACGGCAGTTCTTGATGAAGAATGTTGGTGTTTGGTGGAGAATGATGATATCTGGTGATGAATAATAGTGTTTAGTAGAGAATAATAATGGTGTTCAACTAGAGAATTATGGTCTTTAGTAAAGAATGATTGTGTTTGAGGAAGAATATTGTTGTTTGATGGAGAGTTATCGTCTTTAGTAGAGAATAATGATGGTGTTTTGTGGGAAATGATGGTCTTTGATGGAGAAATGACAGTGTTTAGTAGAGAATGATAATGGTGTGTAGTAGAGAATGATGATGGTGTTTAGTACAGAATGATGACAGTGTTTATTATAGAATGATAATGGTGTTTATTATAGAATGATGACTGTGTTTAGTAGAGAATGATGACAGTGTTTAGTAGAGAATGATGACAGTGTTTAGTAGAGAATGATGATGGTGTTTAGCAGGGAATGATGATAGTGTTTAGTAGAGAATGATGATGGTGTTTAGTAGGTAATGATGATAGTGTTTAGTAGAGAATGATGATGGTGTTTAGTAGGTAATGATGATAGTGTTTAGTAGAGAATGCTGATAGTGTTTAGTAGAGAATGATGATAGTGTTTAGTACAGAATGATGACAGTGTTTAGTAGAGAATGATGACGGTGTTTAGCAGGGAATGATGATAGTGTTTAGTAGAGAATGATGATGGTGTTTAGTAGGTAATGATGATAGTGTTTAGTAGAGAATGATGATGGTGTTTAGTAGGTAATGATGATAGTGTTTAGTAGAGAATGATGATGGTGTTTAGTAGGGAATGATGATGGTGTTTAGTAGAGAATGATGATGGTGTTTAGTAGGTAATGATGATAGTGTTTAGTAGAGAATGATGATGGTGTTTAGTAGGTAATGATGATAGTGTTTAGTAGAGAATGATGATGGTGTTTAGTAGGTAATGATGATAGTGTTTAGTAGAGAATGATGATAGTGTTTAGTAGAGAATGATGATGGTGTTTAGTAGGGAATGATGATGGTGTTTAGTAGAGAATGATGATAGTGTTTAGTAGAGAATGATGATAGTGTTTAGTAGAGAATGATGATGGTGTTTAGTAGGGAATGATGATAGTGTTTAGTAGAGAATGATGATGGTGTTTAGTAGGGAATGATGATAGTGTTTAGTAGAGAATGATGATGGTGTTTAGTAGGGAATGATGATAGTGTTTAGTAGAGAATGATGATAGTGTTTAGTAGAGAATGATGATGGTGTTTAGTAGGGAATGATGATGGTGTTTAGTAGGGAATGATGATGGTGTTTAGTACAGAATGATGACGGTGTTTAGTACAGAATGATGGTCTTTGGTGGAGAATGATGATGGTGTTTAGTAGAGAATGATGATGGTGTTTAGTAGGTAATGATGATAGTGTTTAGTAGAGAATGATGATAGTGTTTAGTAGAGAATGATGATAGTGTTTAGTAGAGAATGATGGTGTTTAGTAGAGAATGATGATGGTGTTTAGTAGGGAATGATGATGGTGTTTAGTAGGGAATGATAGTGTTTAGTAGAGAATGATGATGGTCTTTAGTAGAGAATGATGACTGTGTTTATTATAGAATGATAATGGTGTGTAGTAGAGAATGATGACGGTGGATGAATAATGATGCCTTTCGGTGGAGACTGATGGTGTTTAGTAGAGAAGGATGATGGTTGATGAATAATGATGAGGTTTGGTGGAGAATGATGGTGTTTGTTGGAGAATCATGACATTCAGTGGAGAATGATGTCATTTGGTGGAGAATGATGGTGTTTGGTGGAGATTGTGGCTGTGCTGGAGATTGACGGTGTTTGGTGGATGGTGTTCATGTCTGGAAGCCAAGTCTCAGCTAACTTCTTGCAAGTAAGAAAGTTTATGTTTTCATTCCCAGAGAGATCAGGATTTTGAAAGTTTGATTAAATATTAGCCCCACTTTCCTTCCTGTAACCCGTATGATGACTTCTCAAAGTTTGACAGCACTCACTTCTTTTCTGTAAAGTTTCCCGTGATAAGCATCCCACTTTCAGTCGCGCTGTGGGACGACATGACAGCTGTTGTAAGCTCATATGACGAGGTATTAAACTCCCTGCGCTCAGAGGGGAACCGCGTAAATCCCGGGCGTTTAATCATCACCGATTCTCTTTAGTATCTCCACCCAGATACGGGCAGAGCAGTCTGGGAGTTTGGATGCACTAGTTTAGAATAATTCAGTGGCTGCTGTAGAGAATGGTGGCGTCGATCAGCTCCTGTTAAATCTCATGTCTCTCTCAGGCCCCCCTTTGACTCACAAAGAGCCAGTTTGATCTCTCCATTTTTTTTCCTCAGGAACTCGCATGCAGCATAGCTTAAAAAAATAAAAATAAATAAATAAATCACACGAGCTCCTTAATAAGCCGTGTTTTTCTCTTTCTCTCGTCGCGACATGCAGCGTGCTCCTCATTAGACCAAGCTTTCTTCTTCTCTTTCACTCCACACTGCCCCAAATCAACTCGCACTCCAGCGTTCTGAAGTAGTGCTCCATGCTGGACTCGAAACTCCTCTTTAATTCATGCCGCTAAGCTTGAGGAAGGCTCGAACGCCTTGATGAGGGTCTCTCTCTCTCCCCCTCTCTACTGCAAAATCTATTTTTAACCCTCAGGAACATCTTAAGCAGCACACTGCACATTTGTCATGAATCATTTAACATAACTATAGTTCAGCTGTGCTGCTGAGAGATTACGTCTCCTCAATTGGGAGCAGATTCACTGCGTCCTGATACCGTAACAGGCCGGAGGAATGGGTTTCTCTCTGAGTCAGAGTCATGTGCTCACTTCCAGCTGACTGTAAGTCCAAGGCAGGAGCTCCCCGGCGGCTCTGCCGTCCCTGCTCCTGGCGCAGGAGCCTCTGCTCTGTTAGAGGGAGCTCAGGTTTACCTAGATTCCCTAAGCACAGCTGTAGCTGATCAGCCAAGTGTTCTCAAATAGACTTGCCTGTGTGGTTTCTGACACCGGATGACTGTGTACTGTTGTAGAGAGAGTAGAGAGAAGGCAGTAGAGGGTTCTTTACAGAGAGCAGAGAACCCTCAGGGCCTTTCTAGAGCTTTGGAGAAGGCCTGATGATTTCTGGGAACTAAAAAAAGAATACATATCTGTGATTTTTAGTCCATTTTTACTTAATAATATGTATTATTTAAACTCTGGAAGTTGTGTAGCACTACAACTTCTATTTCTGTGGCTGCACTTCTATCAACTTTCTGTGCAAAACTGCAAGAAATAATATGATTTTCAAACCATATTTCCATCAAAATGGCTTTTAGCGATACAAAAGCTTTACATTATGACATTCTGAAAAAAAAAATCAATAAATAAGTTGACGTTTTCAACTCAAATTTTATCACAACTTGTGAACCTATCGCCTCCTTGTCTTCCCCATAACCTGCTGATGGTCCTTGATATTTCTGCAATATGGTCATTTTTTAATATCAAAACAAACAGAAAAAATATACTATTTGGTATACTATGGTATATTATATTACTATAATACAACTATATTTATTTGTTTTAGATTTTATTAATTAAACTATTTCAGTTTCAATTGTAACAAAGTTACAAATAATAATAATAATAATAATAATAATAATAATAATAATAATAATAAGATAAACAACTTCATTTATAGAGCACCCAAAAAATCAAAAGTGCAGACTTAAGCCTCTCCATACAGAACGTAAGTTGATACATAATTATATTATCAATCCTGTTATTAAAGTTGGCTAAAGATGGTTTACAAGATGTTCTTTGTTTTGTTATTCCACACTTTCTTTTGGTACCATTTTCACAGGCTGCCATTTTAGATAGAATCCCAAAACTTTGCAGGATCATAGATCCCATAAAGGAATAGCACAGTTGTGCATTTGCCTGACAAAATCTTAGCAACAATCTGGGATTACACAGCAAATGCCTAGCAATACCTTAGCAACCACCTGGTGTAACATAGCAAATGCCTAGCAACACCTTAGCCACCACCTGGTGTAACATAGCAAATGCCTAGCAACCCCTTAGCAACCACCTGGGATAACACAGCAAATGCTTAGCAACACTTTAGCAACCATTTGGCATAACCTAGCAACAGCATAGCGACCATCTTGGATTTCATAGCAATGGACTTGTCAAGCCAACTTAATGTTTACCTTCTAATATAATTATATTTTTAAATGTAAAATAAAAAAAATAAATTTACATTTAAATAATTTTAACTTTTTTAAAAAGAATTTTTAACTTGAAATAATTCTGAAATGAACACTGAATGTATAGCAAAACAACCATAGTAGCTTTAGGGTTTTTAGTAGAGGCGTTTGATTTTACACCTGGTGATGTTTGTTTGCCAGAAGAACTGATGCTGGTATCTGACTGAACTGCAAAAATAGCATCAGTGAAAGTGCAGCATCAGCATCAGCAGCGGCTGCTCTCGAGTGTCTACAGCTAATCGTCGGGTTAGAGACGGGCTCGGTGTGGAGGGCCGCACGAGTCCAGAAGCTTCCTCAGGTTAAGTGGGCAGGATTGACCGTGATGGCGTGAAGGATTGGAGAACAGTGGGCCAGGTCAGGCGCAGGGGCGCCAGATTGGAGCCGACAAATCCCCTGAAGGATGGCCCCGGGGGAAATTGCGGAAATGCCACTCGCGGTGCGTTTGATAAATCAGCGGCCTTGAAGCTGCGCCGCTGCCAGAGTCTGTCAGGCCGATTCAAGCATAGATTAAAGGGGCTGATTACAGAGCAGAAAAGAACACGCTTTAATTAGGAGAACAGGAGATTCAGCCTCCAGACGCTGTCACACATCAACCCCCCGTATCATCTGAGCGTCACGCCTTAAACACAGTCTCAGCGCCTTTTATAAAACCTGAGCTGTTACAGCTGCTCCAGTCTGCTCCAATGACCACTCTTCATCACCGGTGGACAGAGTGGACAGTGAGAGGAGGGAAACCACACAGCCTGTCGGAAGTTACAGGAACACTGTACAGGCTCGTTGGGGTTTCCAGCACTCATCCTCAACCTACAGTAGTGTTTACATAGTTTGGTATACTATGTATGTATAGCATACTATTTGATATACTATTTGGTATACTATGGTATACTATATTACTATAATACAACTATATTTATTAAACTATTTCAGTTTCAATTGTAACAAAGTTACAAATAATAATAATAATAATAATAATAATAATAATATCAACAACTTTATTTATAGAGCACTCTTCATACTGGTGGCAGGTCAAAGTGCTTCACAGACAAGTGATAAAGCTTAACAGTCATAGAAGGAACTATGTGGTCACACGTGGTCACTTCATGTGTCCTGAGTATCAGGATTATATCTGGATGAGGCCAAATCACATAAAAATGTGAGTGTAAATGCAGCCGAGACACATTTAAACAGACACAGATCTGATCACTTAAATTACTTCAGGAGCCGGACTGAGACGCATTTCAGCCACAATATAGCAGCACAAACACTGTCTCTCCAAGACACATTCAACAACCAGAACCCTCCCAGTACAACTGAAACTCCTCCCAGTACAACTAAAACCCCTCCAAGTACAACCAGAACTCCTCCGAGTACAACCAAAACTCCTCCCAGTACAACCAAAACCTGTTTCAGTACAACTGAAACTCCTCCCTATACAACCAAAACTCCTCACAGTACAATTAAAACCCCTCCCTGTACAACTGAAACTCCTCCCAGTGTAATCAAAACCCCTCCCAGTACAACCAAAACCCCTCAAAGTACAACTAAAACTCTTCCCATTACATCCCAAACCCCTCCTAGTACAACAGAAACCCTCCCAGTACAGCAAAAACCTCTCCCAGTACAACATAACCCCTCCCAGTACAACCAAAATGCCTCCCAGCACAACAAAAGCCACTCCCAGTACCATCAAAATTATTCCCTATACAACTTAACCCCTCCCAGTACAACCTAAATCCCACCAAGTACAACCCAAACTCCTCCCCATGCTGTGCATCACTGGGCTCGTGATCTGTGTCTGTAGGAAGATAATCATGGATGACTCACATGTTTGGGGACCAGGTGAAATAAAACGTTTAACAGAACTGTAGACACGACTGTACAAAACACACCGCAGATAAAGAAGCTGATTCAATAAACAGCTGGTAATTGGTTACTGCATAATGAGCTGATTTTGCATATTCCATCCCACACAGCAATCAGATTTCAGTCCGACTAACCAGAGATGCATTTGACTACCAAGTTTAAATGCATGAGGCTAAAATATCATCAGGATACAATCCAGATACTGGACACATGGAGTGACCAGGTGTAAATGGGGTCTATGAGTATTAATCCATAATCATGTAAGACAACAGCTCAGATTAGAAGATAAAGACCAAAGAGACGTAGAGTTTTAATGGAACTCTGAGTTAAACAGTTTAGGAGCAGAATAACTGAAAGAGTCTCTCCACGTTTTCTGTGTTTTACTGAAGGAGTTCAGAAGGTCAGAATCTGCAGATCTGAGATCATAAACACACATTCAGGAGCTTTAAGGTCATTTAGAGCTTTAAAACAGCAGCAGAGCTTTAAACTCTCTCTGAAAGAACTCAGACAGCAACGATTTTAAAGAAGTAAACTAAAGACGGAAATACGTGTATCTGTCCTGTGATGGACTGGCAACCTGTCCGGGGTGTTTCCTGCCTTCTGACCAATGAGCACTGGGATAGGCTCCAGCACTCCCACAACCCAGGAGGATCAGCGGTTTAAATGATGAATGAATGAGTTCACTTTGTTTAAACATTATTTGCTAATTTAATATCTTTCACTAACTTGCTTCATTCGTTCAGAGAAAGGGGGGGGGGCTTTGTGAAATCGTATGGGGGTGGTGATGGTTGTGATCAGCCTTTAGCTAACATAACCTGAGTAGGACGTTGCTTTCTATAGCCTAATATCATGTGCATCATTAAGTAATAACCATTTTCTCCTGGTTTTATGATAAAATGTTTTGTTGAATACAGTGATAAATAAGCCTCAAATTCTGAAAATTAATTTATCAGGAATTCACAAGAGCCTTCTAGCATTCTGTTGGGGTCTAAGGCTGGCTTTACAATGTGAAACTTTTAGGTAGTTGCATGTTGTGAGTTGCATGGAACCTGCAACTTGACAGTTACACAATTTAAAACAATCAGAGTTGCATGCAACATGCAACATGCAACATTAACTCCACAAGTTAGCCAATTTAGTAGCATTTTTGATACACCATATCATGCTCACTATAAAGTCATCAGTGAGGTGTAATTTAAATATTTGTAGCATTTTTGTTTATTTTTTCAGCAGTCACTGCCATTCTTTCTTCTGTATCTATATGTCTGTCTTGTATCTTTCTATCTATGGTTCTTTACTGTATATCTGAGGGTTAAATCTGTATGTTAAGCCTTTGAGAATTAATGTTGAAGTAGCCATTATGGTTCTACTTGATGTCTCACTCATTCTGTCCTAAAAGCACCACAAATTAATCAAGGAGCTCCTCTCCTGTAAGAAATTCCATTATTTGAATTTCAAATAATCTAAGCCCTGTGTAAAATTAATGGCCATCAGGTTGAGGAGAAAATTAATTTAGCCACATAAATTACAAAAAACAGCAGCTGAAGAAGAATAAACGGTGGCACACGCAGCCGTTCACCAATGGCTCCAGTGAAGTCAGTGGTATGAAATATGTCAATCGACATGATCACATGATGTGTTATTGGTGCCTTGATTGGCTGTTTCACGAAAATTGTTTCACAAAGTTGAGGTGCTTGCAACTTTTGAGGCAGAGTTGCAACTGAGTTGCATGAGGTAACTCAAGTGTAATTTAGTTTCATGTAAGTTTCAGGCAACTGAAGTTGCATTAAAGTTTCACTGTGTAAAGTGTTAATGAAGTGCCTGAGTTCGATTCCCGGGCAACCAGCGTCTTTTCTGTATGGAGTCCTCATTAAGGCCAGTTGGAGATACTAAACTGACCCTAGGTGTGGGTGAATGTGTACGTCTGCCCCATGATGACTGGTGACTTGTCCAGGGTGCTTCCTGCTTTCCGACCAACGAGTGCTGGGTTCGGATCCTACAACCCAGGAGGATGAGCGGTTTAGATGATGAATGAATGAATTCTTTAAACATTGTTTGATAATTTAATATCTTTCACTAAAGTTCTTCAGTCATTCAAAAGGGGGGGGGGCATTGTGAAATCATATTGGGGGGGGGTGGCTGTGTTCAGCCTTTAGCTAACATTATGAAAAAGAAAATGTGTATAAAAAAATGTATGGCCTAATATGTGCATCATTAAGTAATTACCATTTTCTCCTGGTTTTCATGTAAGTTTCAGGCAACTAAAGCTGCATTAAAGTTTCACTGTGTAAAGCCAGACTAAAGTGTTAATGTCAGTCATTAAGGCTCATCAGCCAATAGCTGGTAATGAACTGGCAGCTCATGACTACTTAAAGGTAGGTGCCCACCCAACAACCTCAAATGCCCACCCCGGAATGGCATTCTGCTAGTGCCACTCGCACATTGCCTGCCAAAGGTTTGAAAAAAGCTTCTGTGAAACTTTACCACACTCACGTGTCAATTAAGTAAGAAAAACCCTGCAAAGGTTTAGAGATCAAAAATCATCATACTGTGATGCTGATTTGGCCATAATGTGGTCAGTTTCTACAAGCTGACACAGACATTCAGAAAAGCCAGGAGTTCCTAAACAGTGAAGCTTGAGAAATTACACCTTTGTTGCTGGACTGAAAGTCCAATTTCACCGTCTCTGAGCAAAGCCTGGAGGAACCCTTAAATAATTCTCATTGGTAGCTGAGAAATCCTGACCCAGTCCAGAATGGCACTTAACTGGCCCTGCTGGACACTGCGCGCGTAATGGGCTGTGGACACAGCCGGATCTTAAACGTGGACACGTCTGACTGCGTACTGTAGCTGCAGGCTGCCTACAGCATCTCCTCCGCACAGAGCTCAGGAGCCTCATCGAGGAGCTTGATTGGACACCTGCACATTAAAACCAAACAGGTTTAGCAGGATCTGAGCACTGGGTGAGGTTCTTGGTATGAAGCTCAGAATAAAAAGCAGTAACACTTTCTTTTACAGTCTCTTAAGTTCCAGGTATTAACCAGGTACCCACTCCAAAGAACTAGATAATTATTTTGAGTTCCAGTTAAACTGAAAAGCCATAAAGGTTCTAGATACGAACTGGTTAAGTATGCGGTCCAAACTCCACAGTGCTGTGTAATTATTCTGGCATGAATAAAGTCCAGAGTCGTATTCAGTCTGTATCTGTTTTGTTATCTATAAACTAAACAATAATTCTTACAGTGGTTCTACTGGGTTCTTACTGTTTACTTCACAAAACTATCTTTGTATTTTGTGCATCATTTTACTCCATATAACTGACCCACTACTTGGAGGAGTTTCTCCAAATAGTTATGATATATTTTATGATGTTCTTCATCAGTTTAATACATAGAACTTGTCAGTCATTTCAGTGTACTTTAGTTAGACTGTACTTATCATTTTACCCAAAATGATTATCTAGTACTTTGAAGTGTGTACCTCACACTTACTTAGTCAGTACTTGGAACTGATGCTGTGTTAGAGGAAGACAGATGATGGAAAACCAGATATTCCATTGTTTTCAATGAGGTCGCAATGGAGAATTCACCATTAGTAGTTCAGAGGTCAATTTTCCCAACTATTGTCAACAAAATAATAAACCAAGTGTAAATTTTTTGGGGAACCGTGTAAGCCAGACTTCTCATCCTGCCTTTCTCCACCTTAAATAAGCATGTCCTCCTGCCTTTCTCCACCTTAAATAAGCAATCTACACTGCTAAAGCTCTCCTCTGATAACCGTCTATTTTGGCTGGAAGCACCATCCCCATGGTAACGTTTGCATGACTTCATTCCACCATCAGCTGCGTAGTGAAGTTTTTTCAATGTAAGCATGTGAACGCAGCTTTAGAGGACTGTGAAAGAACTACACAGCAAATATGGTCTGAAATACCTCCTTGTTTCTGCGCTCATTGTCCATTTTATCAGCTCCACTTACTATATAGGGTCACTTTGTAGTTCTACAGTTACAGACTGTAGTCCATCTGTTTCTCTGATACTTTGTTAGCCCCCTTTTACCCTGTTCTTCAGTGGTCAGGACCCCCATGGACCCTCACAGAGCAGGTACTATTTGGGTGGTGGATCATTCTCAGCACTGCAGTAACACTGACGTGGTGGTGGTGTGTTAGTGTGTGTTGCGCTGGTACGAGTGGATCAGACACAGCAGTGCTAATGGAGTTTTTAAACACTGTGTCCACTCACTGTCCACTCTATTAGACACTCCTACCTTGTCAGTCCACCTTGTAGATGTAAAGTCAGAGACGATAGCTCATCTGCTGCTGCACAGTTTGTGTCGGTCATCCTCTAGTCCTTCATCAGTGGTCACAGGACGCTGCCCACAAGACGCTGTTGGCTGGATATTTTTGGTTGGTGGACTATTCTCAGTCCAGCAGTGACACTGAGGTGTTTAAAAACTCCAGCAGCGACACTGAGGTGTTTAAAAACTCCAGCAGCACTGCTGTGTCTGATCCACTCAGACCGGCGCAACACACACTAACACACCACCACCACGTCAGTGTTACTGCAGTGCTGAGAAAGATCCACCACCCACCTGTGAGGGTCCATGGGGGTCCTGACCACTGAAGAACAGGGTAAAAGGGGGCTAACAAAGTATCAGAGAAACAGATGGACTACAGTCTGTAACTGTAGAACTACAAAGTGCACCTATATAGTAAGTGGAGCTGATAAAATGGACAATGAGCGCAGAAACAAGGAGGTGGTCATTATGTCATACCTGATCGGTGTATATATATGAAAATAGTAATTGGTTTGAAACCAGATAATAAATTTGGCGAGGTCAATGTCATGTACCTGTTGTAAATAAATGTAATGGTTCTTTCTGGAACTTTCACACTATGTGGAAATCCCATCCCAACTTTCTCCACTTGCACACATCTCTTATACAAAATGGCTCTCTAAAGAACCCTCCACTGAAAGGTTCTTCAGGGAACCAGAAGGGTCCTTCTGTGGAATCTCGCAAAGAGCCCTTAACAGCGTTCTTGAACCTTTTTTCACTGTTACTGTTCAGTTAAGAAAACTCCCTTCAGCACTGTTCATCATAAAGCAGCTACAGTCCTGTGCAAAATTTTAGGCACCCCAGTCAAATTCCATGATAGTGTTGATTTTCTGAGTGTAAATAAGTTACACATCCTCTACAGAGACACACTTCTGCACATTTAAATACACGATTACTGTTTACTGGCTGAATTGAACATATTGTGGGGAAAAATAAAACATAAAATGTGGTCTGAGCAAAAGTTATGGCACCCTTTATAATTTTTTTAATGTTATACTAATTTTGCACTAAAATGTGCAGAAAAATGCATTATTTAAGTGTGCTCTCAGTATATGATGTGTTAACTCATTTTCACTTAGAAAATGAACAAAAACAATGTTTTCAGACTTTTTTTTGCACACAACTGTATATGCTAATCCTTTGTGTGTATTTAGTATTACTATGATTTCCATTTGTGGAGATGTGTGAGTGTAAGGAACCTTTTTTTAAGTTCTACAAAATGTTCTGTTTGTCTTTATCATTGTAGCACATTTTGAATGGCCAGTTGTCAGAAAAAAGTGTAAAAATCAATTTTTTTTTTCTGAAGATTCACTGGGTTGGCAGATGGCCCTTTCAGGTGGGCACTGCTGAGCACTGCCCACCCGTAGCTACTTCCTCCCATCTCTATATGTGGACGCCCTGCAAACTGCATTCACCTGCTCAGCTCTTCTGTCTCACAATAAAAACATTAACCATGATAAACAGCAGTGAAGCAGTCAGGGTGCTGTGGTGAGGCCTAATCCTGGCTGGAGGAAGGCTACATGTCACTCTGTACTCTGATTTCTGAGTGCGCTCTGTGCTGAGAGATGCTGTTTGACTGAACTGGGACGAGCTCTGCTGAAGTTTCTCTGGAAGTTGTACAAACAAACAGAGTTACATGAAGGAGGGGGGCGTTTACTTCAGCTAGCGGAGCGATGAACAATAACGTGTGAAGACGACGTGGATGAATCGTCCTGTCAGCTCGCGGCGCTGGACGAGGCATTTGCGTATGAGTATGTTTGTGTGAATTACACGGCAGCCGTGTGACATTTGTGGAGAAAAATGACGCTTTCAGTGCAGACCGATCACACACAGCCCTCTCCGGCAATTGATGTGTCACACAAGCCTACAAGGCCTGCTCTTATCGCTCAGAGAAACACGAGCAATGGAAGTTGAATAATGCGGCTTTAAAACGAGAACCCAGTAAATATACTGTATTGTTAAGCCTGCTTTTGGCAGGTGTGTCTAAGTAGCACTATTGAAGTGATATAAACAGTAACAGGTCTATAAATTTATGCAGTGAGGAACCCTCAGGGCCTCCCAGGACATCAGAGAAGACCTCATTTCTGTGGAATAGAAAAGACCTTGTTTTAAACTGCACATGCATTTATACTTTGCAAATAGTGTAGTAATATTCTTATTTCATCTCATTGAAATATTATCCAATCAGGACATTTTCCTCCATAAGGAAAAACCTAATGCAGGGCACAATTTAACACAGACCTTTTAAGTTGATATAGAAGGTCCAACAGCGTGAGCTTCTGGCCACATTCCCACATTTCCTAGCCGCCGTCTCCCACCAAAATTAAAAGAGATTCATCAGCATTGTAAACAGATCTGAGCCAAAGAGTGTTTTCAGGGCATGTAAGTCATTTTTTTCAACACTATGTTTTTCCAGTTACTGAGCTGTTTATGTGAATTGCAAAATACAACCTTATATTACTATAATCAGCATCTTGTTTCCTACAGCGCAGCACCGTTTAGAAGCAGCTAACAAGCTCACAGCAAGTGCAGCTGGGCTTAAGTCCAGCCTCTGTACTGCGGGGTTTGTTCTTACACAGCGTTACAGCTCAGACACCTTCAGTACACAAAGACTGATAAAGTACATTCAGTCTTTTTGTTCCAGTTCACACAGATTTTAAGATGAAAAGGAGAAACATCTGAAATCAGAGTTTCTCCTGCTTATTAGTCTTTCAGATGTCAGTATTTTGGTTTTAGATAAGTTTATTAATTAAATTGACATAATTAGTTGGTAAAGCTGCAGTTATTTAGAGACATATGTTCATATTTTACTGATGTTTTTATTTGCTGTCCTACAATAAATCTGTCATTGTTTGACACACAGACTCAGTCAGTGTTCATATATAATCTGATGTGTGTGTATCGGTTGATCTGTCTGTCTTATAGATGATAATATATAATGCAGTTTGGCTGGAAAACATATTTCTTACAACACAGAATTAAACTGAATTAACTCTGTTTGCACTGATTGATCAGACTCTTCTATCAGGTGTTAAACTGACCCTCTGTCTGTTACAGTGGACCCACCCATGGGCTAAACTGGAACACTGCACTTCCCTCATTTTGGGTGCAGTTGTACAGGAACGGTAGGAGCTGGAAACAAAGAGTTGGTTTGTAGCAGAGATGTAGATGTTGCTTGTATACAAATATGATTATTCCAACTTGCCCCGCTCTCCCCTACCTACGCTGATACAAGGCTGAGCTCTGCCTTTGGTCACTTCAAGGTCTCATTTATCAACCACGCATATGTACAGTTCCATGCTTAATCCTCAGATACAGACGGTTTTATGCCTAGAATGTGATTTAGATTAGTTATTTGTGAGAATGTGCATATCTTTGGAACTGCTCCTCACCAAATGCACACGCAGAAACCCCCTAGTGGTAGAAAAGTGTAATAGGCAGTTAAATGACTCATAAGATGCACACAGTCTTGTTAATAACCAGCCATTTCAGCATGACTGATGGAATGATTGGTGTCAGATGTGCGCATATACTGTAAAAAGAGTTTGCCAGTTTAAAAAAAGTTTAATTTGGTCACTAAATAGGCAAATAAATAATTTGATTGAAAAAAAAGCAAACATCATTTTCATTAGTTCACATATCAAAAACACTTCAAATCAGCTTCTGTGTGCAGATGGGTCACACTGATGCCCGCTGATTTACGCTCATGGTAAAGATAAAGTAAATATAATATGAAAAGGTCAGATCTAGAGACTGATTGTGATGATGTGGACAGTGATGGACCATGCCTTGTTTGAAGCTTTGGCACGTTTGAGCCGTGTGAGACATCACAGCTTTGAATTAGCATTTTTATATCAGAAATTCAAATGTTAACAAGTAAAATATACCAATAATCTTAGGAATTTATGCTGGAATTGAAATGCTTAAAGAATTACAATCCCATTTCCAAAAAAGTTGGGACGCTGTGCAAAATATAAACAAAAATAAAATATTGTTAAATGAAAAATATGACGAAGGAGGCCCCAAACTGTTGAGCATATAAAATCCTATATAAAACAAGAATAACAAAATATTTCACTTTCAAAACTACAGCAGTGTCTCCTCAGTTCCCAAACGCTTACAGAGGTGATGAAACACAGTGGTAAACTTGCCCTGTCCCAACTCTTTTAGAACGTGTTGTTGGCAATAAATTCAAAATCGCATTGCATTCAAAAAGCTGAACGTTGAGAGACATTTTACAAGAAACTGTTCTACTTTTGAGGAAAGGTTTACTGCTGGAGATGCAGGAAAAGCAGTTATAGATGAGCTGAAGCTTAAAGCAGAGCAAAGTAAGTCTGTTTTCAAGACATATTTATAGACAAGATGGTAAAATGGACATAAAATATTGTGGCTGCCAAAGTGGTTTGATTTTTGTTGAAAGGACAAAATGGCTCTTCTTAACATTTGGGTTGCTATCCATGACCTTCTGGAAGTTCTAGATACATCACTGACTGTGAATGCGAGTCGTAGTCTAAGCAGGTTCTGGTTAGTTGTTAGGAATGTAAAACAGTGGCAGCAGCTCTATGTCAGAACTCTTTACTGTAAGGGTCACTTTATCACTGATACACACAAGCTCAGATATATGATACTGTCTGTTACAAGATTCAAATAAAACATATGGAATGACTTACAGCTTCAAATGTCTGTGCTTAATCTAGAACGGCCATAAAATGTTCATATGCAAAAGTGTTAGCTTAACACTTACATACTACTAGAATCCCATAGGGGTGCAAGCAGAAATGGTCAGTATTTTGAATGTGTTTCTTTCATTTTTGCTTGAGTTTGAAATTTATGGCCTGAAATGAAAACCTAGACCAACCAGTCATGATTCACCCCTGAATCTATCAAGCAAATCATGTTTTTCCTCAGATGAATACATGGCCATTCATGATCTTTTCCCCAAACCACAGCTTTCAGGGATGTTCTTAGTGATTTAATTCCAGCGTTTGATCTAAACCGCACTGCAGTAAATGCACCTTCTGCTTCATTCAGGTTTCATTCACTGCCTTCATGTTCTCGCTGAAATCCTTCCTGATCCGCAGCCTTAGGAAACATTCAGCGTAAATAAATAAATATATCAGAACGTATTCTCCATCTGGCCTCGCAGGTGAATTTACGACAGCGGATTTTCCATTAGTCTGAAACATGTATGCTATTATCCTATGGCAGGTTTATTGTGGTTAAGGGGCATCGTCATCACAATAACACCCCGACCACCGGCAGCGCTCACATCTGACGCTGAGGCCCTCTGCCACTGCACATTACTGTACGTCCTGGATGTTTAAAGCGATAGTTTGGCACGAAATCAAACATTTCCTCCCTTTTACCTAAACGTGTTTGGTGTCTGAAGTTTCCTTCTTTAGTTTTAGCTCTAAAACTACGAGGGAAATATATTACAGACGCTAATGCACTCCAGTTCAAAGTTTTAGAAGCTGTGTTCTGATATGCTCTCCTGCACAGCTTCAAAGGTTTCAGACAATTAATATGAATCTTGAAAGAAAAATATAGAAATGTCAGATTTCATTAGATTACAGGTTAGATTTCATTCAAACTTCAGGAATAAAGTTATAATAAAATTAATATCCAGAATTCAGCACATTTCAAAAAATGATTATATTATTTCAGGTTTTGAGTTTTTGTTCACAAAATTATTGTAATATTACCTGTAACATCTAAAAACATGTTTTAGTTATTTTTCTTGTATTTTTAATACTTTATTAGTCCCACAATGGCGAAATTCTCATTTATCTGGTTTTATCTACCAAAACAGTCATACTTCATTGTTACATGATTCTCTGTAGTCGTTAGAATTTGTTACTGTGCCTTTAAGACTGATATATGTAAATGAGCTCTGTTCTGATTGGCTACTCTGAATGACCTCATTCTAAAAGCAGTCTGGGATGAAACACTCCTTATAACTTCAGTGTGAGTGGGTGGGGCTAAATCACTGTAGGCTGAATAGATGAAGTAAGTAATGTGTTGATTTTTGTGATGTCACAAAAATGTCTAAAACAGGCTGTTTTTGCAGATTAGTCTCTATATGTCTATATAACAACATACTACACAGTTAAGTCACAGTGGTAGTGATAGGAACCAGATGTCTGAGGGGTTTAAAGGGCACATATTCTGGAAAAAACATTTTTTACTTTCTGAACATGAAGTTTGATGTACGCTCTTAAAAATATAGTTATTTAGAGGTTCTTTAGTAAAGTCAGTCGGCCGCAATCACCAACCAAGTTCCTTCTTAAAACCCATCTAGGTGGTTTTGACGAGGATTCAACGTTCTCTTATGTGGGATTTGTCCTTAGGTAAGAACAGAATCTACACACACTCAAGAGCACAAAGGCGAGAACAGTTCTGCGCAGACTTTTTCTTAGGAACTTTCTCAAGAACACACTTAGCAAGATACTGGAGACTGAGGACCAATGAGTTCTATATAGAACCGTGAACACTCAAAGAAGCATTTGCTGTTTTATTGTTCTTCAGACTGATGGAGAAGGTGTTGTGTATGGTTCTATATAGCACCAAAAAGGGTTCTGCTACTGTTACGATGTCAAGCTTGTAACAATAGAAGAACCCTTTTTGGTGCTATAAAGAACCAACACATTCTCCTTCAACCTGAAGAACCATTTCACCATGCAGAGCGCCATTTAATTTTTTTATGGTTCTTTGCATGTTCACATTTCTATCTAGAACTGTCTTTACTAAAGAACCCTTGAAGAACCATCTATTTTAAGAGTGTACATCAAACTCTTATGTCAAGAAAGTGAGAAAGTTTCTCCAGAATATGTGCCCTTTAAACTCTTCAGACGTCTGGTTCCTATCACCACCACTGTGAACAGTTCTGACTCGGTAAGTTTCTCTAGAACAGAGCGTTTCACACCGAACCACTCTGAATGACTCTGTTTACATCTCAGCCATTTAATTATGTAGGAATTTTGATCTTACCTTATTAGTTAGCGAATGTTGGCTGTGTTCAGGAAAAATAAACAAATAACAAACACAAAATCTGTTTTGTTGGACGTTTTCCCACTTTGTTTTTGATTTTTTAATTTATTTACTTTTTATTTATTTATGTACTTTTTTTGATGCCACACCTGTTGAAAGAGGCAAATGCTTAAATAAATAAATGCTTAAATAAATAAATAAATAAAAACACATGCAGTCTCAGGTCTCAGCTTCATGCTGCAGCAGTGTATGAGTCTGTGCGCTCAGTCACAGAGTCAGTGTGAGGAGTTGTGGGCCGGCAGGCTGAGATCAGGTATCCAAACGCAGAGGAGGATGAGAAACACCTGTTAACAGCTTTTCTGTTCAGCCTGAGGGAAGAGCAGCATCACAGCCAGCGGGAATGTCCTCAGGCACAACTTTAACAGGAACAACTGTGAACGGAGAGAGAGAGAGAGAGAGAGAGAGAGACAGAGAGAGACAGAGGGAGAGAGAGAGACACAGACACACAGAGAGAGAGAGAGAGAGAGAGAGAGAGAGAGAGAGAGAGAGACAGAGAGAGAGACAGAGAGAGAGAGGAGGAGGAGTATGTGTGTGGGCGTGAGATAGAGTGTGTGTGTGTGTGTGTGTGTGTGTGTGAGTGTGTATGTGTGTGTGTGGGCATGAGATAGAGTGTGTGTGTGTGAGTGTGTATGTGTGTGTGTGCGAGTGTGTGTGTGTGGGTGTGTGTGTGCGTGTGTAGGTGTGTGTGTGTGTGTGTGTGTGTGCGCATGAATAAGTGTGCATGTGTGTATGTTGCAGTGTGTGGGGAAAGGGAGGGGCTGCTGAAGGGAAATGGCGTCCCCCCGCCATCTGCTTGCCGGCCCACTGCAGGGATTTCTGTCAGACCCAATGTGCTCACAGAGCAGAAAGAAAAAGAGAAAGTAGCTGCTACTCCCTCTACTACCCCCTGTAGGCCACACACACACACTGCAACAGCAACGCCAGCAATAAACACTCTCCTCAATTTACTACATTACTGCATTATATACTTCATTACAGCCAAGCTTTCAGAGTACATACTGAATAATTCATAGCACATGCTGAATAATTCCCAGTAGGTACTGAATAATTCATACTAGATACTGAATAATTCACACTAGATACTTAATTCATAGTAGTAGATAATAAATAACTCATAGTAGATATTAAATAATGTTTAGTAGATGCAGAATAATTCATAGTAAATAATAAATAATGGATAGTACTTAATGATAATGCAAAGACTGATTAATTCATAGTAGATATTAATGTGTGTGTGTGTGTGTGTGTGTGTGTGTGTAGTTACTGAATAAATCATTGTAGATACCAAATAATAAGAACAATAAGAAGCAGAATCTAAATAACAATAAGAATAATTAGATGATTTAAAGATAATAAAGTAGTAATAATAATTGCCCTGCAGGTTAATTTATGTGTGTGTATAAAACATGTACATACAGGCACACACTCACACACACACACAAACACACTCACACACACACACATTATATATGAATATATATATGTGCTTTACAACAGAGTCACGGTGTTTTAATCGGTTATGATACCACATATCAACAATCTGATTGGTCACCTCTCAGCTCATTTGCATAAAGTTAGAATGAGAGCAGAGAGAGGATGTGCATCAGCAGTCCTCAGCCAGCTGCTTAGAGGAGTCTGTGGTTATTTGTTGTTAGCAGAAGGTTTGAAGAGTCAGAGAACTTTATTACGCTCTAGAATTATCATCATATATATATATATATATATACACACACACACACATACACACGTACGTATAAACTGTCAAAACGCAAACACTACGTAAGTCTCACTGGATGAGAGCATCTGCTAAATGACTTAATACAAATGTAAAGAAGAACACACACACACACACACACACACACACACACACACACACACACACACACACACACATCCCCACCCCCACACACTCCCACAACCCACTTAAACACACACACAGACAAATACACACAGGTATAAGTGAAAAGCCTCAACTTGTAAACACTCATCTTCCTTGGCAACAGCAGCAAGTGTGGCACCTGTTTCTGTTTCTGCCTGCGCAGAACTACAGCGTCTATTCAAACAGGCTCACGCTGCCAAGCTCCCTACGGACGCTCCGGAAAAAAAGAGACAATTATAGAAGACACCACCCCCCTGGCCCCCACACACCCCCACACACAGATACACGTGGAGTAATTGATGAGCGCTATGCTTGAACGCTCAGGACGTAATACGCTGTGCCTGTGATCCTGCTGCATTCTGGACTCGCAAGCAGACGCATGTGTTTTCTTTAGTGAAAGTGGAAATCAATGCCTTTGTTGCCTGTGCAGAAGCATCCGCTCCACAGAAGCCTGTGCTGTAAAGGCATGTGCTATGAAGGCCTGTGTTATACCATATACACGCTTAAAAAAATGGTTCTTCAAATGTTCTTTAGTAAAGAAAATGGTTCTATATAGAACCATGAACACTCAAAGAACCCTTTGCATGATAAAAGGGTTCTGTGCATAGAATGGCTATGCAGATTGATAGAGAATGTGTTGTATATGGTTCTATACAGCACCAAAAAGGGTTCTTCTATTGTTACAAGCTTGATATCATAACAATAGAAGAACCCTTTTTGGCGCTATATAGAACTATCTATTTATCAAGCTGAAAAGCCTTTCTACCATGCAAAGAACCCTTTAATCATGCAAATGGTTCTTTGAGTATTCATGGTTCTACATACAACCATTTTCTTTACTAAAGAATCCTTAAAGAACCATCTTTTTAAGAGTGTAAATGCTTCTGCTACGGAGTCTGTTTTGAACCTGTGCTAACAGAAGCCTGTGTTATAGGAGCTTGCGCAACATGGGTATGTTTTAAAGGACCCTGTGCTAATAGAAGCCTGTGCTATAAGGGCCTGTGCTATTGGGCCCTGTTTTATAGGAGCCTATCAATTTAGAAGCTTGTGCTATAAGGACCTGTGCTATTGGACCCTGTGCCTAATAGAAGCTTGTGCTATAAGGGCCTGTTTTATAGGTGTGTGTGCCTAATGGAAGCCTGTGCTATAAGATCCTGTGCTTTAAAAGTGCGTCCTATACAAGTCTGTGCTATATGGCTTTGTAATATGGTGGTATAGGAGCCTGTGCTATAAAAGCTTGTGCTATAGAAACCTGTGCTACAAGGGCCAGAGCAACAAGGTCCTGTGCTAAAGGAATCTGTGATATATTCAGCTTTTTTTTGTGAAAATAGAAGATTGTACTATAGGATCACTGGGCTGTAAAGCCCGTTAGAAATGGCCTGTGCTATCGGAACCTGTATAATATAGGTCAGTTCTACAGAAGCCTATGCAACAGGATCATGTGCTATTATGGCCTCTCCTATAAGGGCCTATGCATATATGGCTGTGCTATAAAAGCATGTGCTATTGGAACCTTTGCAACCTAGGCCTGTGTATTAGGGCCCTGTGTTACACAGTCCTGTACTACAGGATCATGTGTCTTAAAGGCCTGCATTTATAGAGCCTGTGCTACATGCCTTTGTTTTATAAAAGCCTGTGCTATAGGAAACTGTACTATATGAGTCTGTTCTATAGAAGCTTGTGCAATGGGAACATGTGCTTCAAGGGCTTATGCTACAGATGCCTGTGCTATAAAAGCCTGTGCTAATGGAACCTGTGCTATAAGGGCCTGTCCTTTAAGGGTCCATGCTATGAAAGCATCAGCTACAAAAAGTTGTGCTATAAAGGCCTGGGCAACATGAACCTGCGCTACAGGAGCAGGTGCTACATAAGCCTGTGCTACAAAGGTGCTATAAGGAGACTGTGCGATAAAGAGCCTGAGCCTTAAAAGCCTGTCCTATAAAGACCTGCACTCTAAGGATCGTTGCTACAGGAACCTGTGCTACAAGGGCCTGTGTTACAAAGCCCTGTGCTGTGAGGGTAGTGTGTTATAAGAGGACTGTCCTATGAGGATCCTGAGCATGAAAGGCCTGTGTTATAAAGACTTGCGCTATAAAAGGTCTCTATAAGGGTCTGTGCTTTAGGGCCTTGTGCTACATAGGCCTGTGCTATGGGAGCCAGTGTCTTAAAGGCCTGCATTTATACAGCCTATGCTACAAGCTTCTGTTCTGTAAGAGCCTGTGCTATAAGGAGACTGTGCGATAAAGAGCCTGAGCCTTAAAAGCCTGTCCTATAAAGACCGGCCCTCTAAAGATCTTTGCTACAGGAACCTGTGCTACAAGGGCCTGTGCTATAAGGGTAGTGTGCTATAAGAGGACTGTCCTATGGGGATGCTGAGCATGAAAGGCCTGTGTTATAAAGACTTGCGCTTTGCTATTGAAGTCTGTGCTATAAGGGCCTGGGACCTTATAGCTATTAACTATTACTTTAGACATGTGTGTTTAAACGGCAATCTAGACACATAAAGTGAGCAAATGTTACACTAGTAAGACAATGTTTTATAACTGTTTTGTACTATTGAATCTGTCTGGGTGTCTGTTCTGTAGAAGCATTAAGTTCTGTGCTATAGCAGCCTGTGCCATAGGAAATACAGGGGCCTGTGCTGTGAAGTCTACAGGGCCGGCTACAGCTCTATATCAGAATCAGCACAGGTGGCAATGAGGGAAAAAGTTACTGAGTTAACAGACACTAAAACGAGGGCAAAAGGCAAGTACTGAGTAGCAAAAACATGCAGATCCAGACGGTGGTAAAGGACGGCGTGCGTCGGCGTAAGTGTTGGCATTTCCTGTTTGCGCACGCTGGAGCCGAGAGCCATGTGGCTGATAAATATTCCTGTTACAGGTTTTGGGTAAGCGAATTAGGCAGCGGGTGGGACCTCGGGGCACCGCACATCTGTCATCCCCGGAGCAGCCGGGTTTGTAAACTCCATTAAGTGTTTGTGGAGGTAATAACCGCCCGCGAGATGATTCCTGCTCGATATGGTAGAACAGCAGATGCTACTTTTATCGCCTTCTTTTCCTCCTCCTCCTCCTCCTCCTCCACCCCCGCCGCCAGCAGCTCTGCCGCATTCGCTCCCACTAAAGCCACTTCACCCCCAGAGCAGCAGAGCCGCAGAGTCGCTCACGTCTCTCTGCTCTTGTTCCCTCTGCTGTTTCTCTTCAAACACTCATTGAGCTCTCGCCTGTATTTGGATCACATCCTTCCGCGCTCCCAGTCTAACATACGGCCTGGGGCTGTTTATTTGTAGGCTTTCCTCTGCGTGCCTCGGAGGAATAGCATTAAGGTAATGACATGCGGCGTCTGAATCCACACTCCCCCCTTACAAACATGTTTACCGCCGTGGGCCGCGGTTTACTGCAAACATTTTAAAATCGAAATCTTCAGAGGATGATTGACAGCCTGTAGGGTGATGGCCATTTATTACACACCACATCGCTCAGAGAGATGGAGAGCAGTGGTGCCTAGATCACAGGGGTCCAAGCACACTCAAATCTTCCAGCTACAACCTCAGCCCACTCTGGTATTGGTTCAGAATCCGAAGGACGCCTATGATCAAGTGCGATTTTCCCCAGCAGTTTCCCTCTGGACCAGGTACATAGTCACCTCAGGCTAGGATCTTTCACATCAAGCTATGTTTTCGAGGACAACTACAGTACAGCTAATCCTCCCAACATGGGTTCATTTAAAACAGGGGAAACAGTGTCCTAATTCTACAGGCTCAATTCCAAAAAAGCCGACACAGTAGGTAAAATAAAAACTAATAAAAAATAAATACTAAAGATGAATTATGAATTTACTTTGACCTGTATTTGAACAAATACTATTGTTTGGTACATATTTACTCATTTGGAATGCCTGTGGTATGTTCCAGAATAGTTGGGACGGGGTGAACTTAACACTAGGAATGTTGTTAAATGTTCATAGAACATCTTAAGCAGTTATACTTGGATATAAAAAGGAGTATCCAGGACATCCTTAACCAAAAATACATCAGCAAAAAATTAAACACTTTAAAAACCACATCCTTCAGTCAGGGATTTGGGGCATTTCCCCCTCTATGGGGAATAATATCATCAAAAGATTCAGGGAATGCAGAAAAATCTCTCTGGAAAATGCAAAAAAACTACAACTGCATGTCCGTGACTATCAACCCCTCTGACAGCACTGCAGTAAAACCTGTTTTGTTGCATGTTTCAGTGATGAGGTTCACCACATGGGCTCATGAATACTTTGACAAACCATCAATGAACACCACCGGTCACTGCATCCACAAATGCCAGTTAAGACTGTGCTAAGCACACTGGAACTCATATCAACAATGATGTTGCAGGCGTCAAATTTGGATATAATAACAAAAAACAATGAAGCTAAAGTAATAAGGTGAAACGTCCAATATTGTGTTTTTTTACCTGAAGTAAATTGAAAACGGTACAAACAGAATTTACTAATCACTGTTTTCTTTTTCTAGTATCATTTCACACTCTGTGCCATCTTTTCTGGACTTTGGTTTGTAATAATACTGAAACATTATGTGCCAGACCCAGATTATAATATTATTATAGGTGGTTATTATAGGTGAAAGTCAACACATCAATAATGCATTACTGCAATAATGACTGACCGACTCATCTGTATGCAGGCTGAAGACCAGCTTCATGTTGCTATGACTGACTGCATGATTGGAGTCCTCGTGTGAAAAAACAGTTTTTAAAGTGTAAGTGTGACATCCTTCTCATCCTGCTTTGTCTTTCCTTGTTTCTGTCTGTGTCTGTCTTTGTTTGTCTTTTGTTGTGCTTTTGTTGTTCTTCCAGTCTTTGTCTCCTCCTCAGTCCTGCCTTCTTGTCATTTGTCCTATCTGTCTGTTATCTGTAGCCCCACCTTCTCATTAGTCCCAGGTGTTTCTTGTTTGTTCCATGTGTATCGATACCCCTGCTTGTATGCTTTGTGTTTGATTGGTGTTTTGTGTTCTCAGACCCTGTTTTTGTGTTTTTGTTCCCTCCCGTTTGTTTTCTAGTCCTCTTTAGGTTCTTTAGTCTTGTTTCCGTTCTGTTGTAGTATTTTGTTAGTAAGTGTTCTTATTGTTTTGTTTTGTTTCTTTGTGAATTCTTTATTTGGCTTGTAATAAAAACAAGGACTTGCGCTTACATCCTGCCTCTTCAGCTCCCGCTTTGTTACAGTAAGTTCCATTAATGGCTGATGAAACTAAAGTTATTTTCAGCCACTGCAATGATGGAAACTTGTTCAGTCACTGAAGTGCATCATCGTATACAAGCAAAACACAGAGCTGATGCAGGAATATCAGCAATTAAGCAGACTATGCTGGACAGACGCTCGCAGGACAGCTATGGATACGTCAACAAGCAGCAAACTAACAAAATCAGCAGCTGAGTGGAACTTCAGTTCTGCTTAAACCAAGAGCAAGAGCTACAATTGTGGCACAGTTGGAATATAAACCACTGTTCCTCTCACTGGACGTCGGTGATAAACTGAAAACATTATTTTTCAGTCTGTGATTTTCATGTTCAGGTTCTGTGTTCACATGATAACTAATATTATTAAAAGCAGTAAATACATTCTGATAAAGCTTATTTTGTCCACTTATAGTTCCATCAAAATATACTGGAAAAAAAAAAACTTTTCTTTCTTTATGGTTTAATTTGAGTTGTTGTTGTTGTTGTTGTTGTTGTTGTGTCAGTTGTATTATATTAGATGCACTTAATTATCTGGTCTCTGGAATAATATTTTATCATTTGCTGTATCTAGTAGAGATATACAAGAAATATCACTGCTATTATATTTAATATCAATTTAATTAGAGAAATAAAAAAATACATTATATATGTTCTATTACATCAGATTCTATTCATTCCAAAACTTGTGAAATCCAGTATTTTGGAGTGAAACTCTTCAAATATATGTACATGAAATTGTCTCCCATATGAGTCAGTAACACATAAATTATCCTGTTATATATTTACATAGTTTAGACAGCTTGTGATAGTCACTGTTATTAGCCTCTTATTTAACAGTACATCAGCTAGCAAGCTAACTGGTTTGCTAATATGTAAACAAAGTTAGTATTCCTGAGTATGATTCTGTAAGACTAACTAAACAGGAAAAGAAAAAAACAAGGTTTGTGAATGTTGTTATATGCACATCATTGCATGATGCTGCTGTCAAGCTAACTAGCTTAGCCTGAGGGAAGACTGTAGAAATATGGTAGTGGAATGGAAAAAGCTAATGTCAGCAAGGTAGTTGGCTCTGAGCTTCAACATTTGGCCTTTTCAATGAAGCATAAAGGGCTACAGCTGGACCTGACGGAATCCACACTGTAGCAAAACCTATAGCGAGAGTTATATTTGATGGCCCCCTACCTGGCTGCCTTCTTTGGGTAGTCAGGGATGTTTTACAATATCACAGCAGGTTACATGAGAGCTGTGCAGCACTACGATGGCAGCACATTAACTGCAGAGTACAACACATCACCACTACAAATGCATATTAGATTACATATATATATATATATATATATATATATATATATATATATATATATATAATATTTTTTTTTTAAACAATAACAAGATTTCGCACACATTAATGAGAGCACAGGCTCTCACAAGCACAATAAAACAGTTACGCATCCTAAGCTAACGCACTCTGCCAAGGCCAGTGTGGAAAATTTCTTTTTCCCCCCAATTTATTACCTCTAAAGAAACATTAGACAGTTCTCAGATCACTACTGACATGGACAATGCAACGTTTGCCTTTGGATACAAAACACAAATACACCCATTACTACTTCTACTCTGTCGAGGTATCAGGTCTCACTTTTACAGATCACTCAGCAAATCTTTAGAATATCTGGAGCTTCAAAATCAAAGTGCATTTACAGGAACGCCAGCTCACTGCTAAACACCTGAGAGCTTGACTGAGGTAGCAACGGGTAGTGAAACGGTTGCTAAGCGGTGATTGGAGGAGAAAATGAAGCCGGCGTTGAGGAAAGACGTGGAGAACATTGGGATTATGATCTGCTGTAACACAATGACTAATCTGACAGTAGCTCATTTCTCACTGTGACGCTAGTGAAGTTCCTATCACAGTCAAAACAGCTGTTTAGATTTTGCCATAATTGCTCACAGGGGCCCCCTAGTGGCTTGGCCCCTGGGCACACACCCATAAAACCTATGGGATGATCCAGGCCTAATTATGAGACAGTATCGTATCAATATTCACTGTACTTGTATACCAGCTAGTTACATATTTTCTACTTTTGAATCTGTTTGGTTAACATGCTTATTAATTAATGTCCACTTTTATTTGGTCAAGATATCTAATATTTCTTATTTTGAGATTATTGTAGCCTTATTGTAAGATTATTTAACTTATTTTTAGACATTTGTCACCTGTTTTAAGTGATTTTAGTCACTTTAGAAGTCAAATTATCTCACTTATTGACAGATCATTTTCAACGTTGTAAAAAATATGCTTGAAACAAGCCAAATTATTTGCCAATATAGAGAGAATTTCACTTAAAAACACTTAAAACGAGTAAAAAAAAATCTATAATTTAAATAACCTTATAGTAAGTTGAGAACTACTTCAAAATGAGATATATTAGATATACTGACTACATTTAAGATCATTCACTTGGTAAGATGCCATTTCTTTACAATGTGTGAAGCTTACGATTCATACTTTATTCAGCACCTGGCTGAGAAAACACTTATTATCCTTCTGCCTGCTCTTTTTTGTTAACAGTGGAGCTGTGTGGATTTGAGGGTGCGGTTTACTGAACGTACTGCCCGTCTCCATGTTTGAAGTTAGTTTCCTATCTGACTGATATCACAGAAATCTGAAATCCGATAATAAACACAGGCAGCTCCCTCAGACGCCTGTGGCTGTATCCCTCACCAAATTAGGCTTCAGGCAAGAGATTTTCTTGTTAACACCCAGAACGCAGCGTGGCTGTAAGCTATAAATAAAACACAGGGAAGTAAAACTACGAGAGGGTGTCTTTGGTAGCTGCTGCTGGGCAAGCCAGTAATAATTTATACACTCCTTGACAACCTGTTTCTTAAAGAGCCGCTCCACATTTGTTTTAGAGCTTATTAATAATGTGAGAACAATCGTGCTGCACAATTTACACAATGTGCAGCAGAGCTGTCAGCTCACTGAGTAGCTCCGAACTGTGCTGCGTGGGAAAAACTTTAACCCCTTCAGTTCAGCACCCTAAAGAGCATTAACCCCTAAAATCTCAGACTTTTCACATACTAAGGCTTATTATTCAGTAACTACAGGGACTTCAATACAAACTGGCTGAACTTTGGGCCTGCCGATGAACCCTGGACATTTAAGTGGTTATTGGGTAAATATATGAAAATTAAAGCAACTGGCTGAGCTATTCTTGAGTTACCGGATTGGGAATGTAAGACTGGATCGTCAGTAAACTTTGAAAATGGCTTGTAACTCTATTTAACCCATTTTAAGGACTTTGAGGATCTTAAGATGTCTTTACAACGTAGCCAAAAAATTTAATTTATGCATGTTTTGGAGCTCCTTCAGTAGAATTATTATTATTATTATTTTTATTTTTATTCTTTTTTTTGTTATTTAACATTAACATTGGAATGGAATATATTTCATTGATGGAAAATATTTCAATGGACATTCGTATGTTTTACAAAATCAGAAGTAAACTGGATTGTCATCTTCGTACGTGAGCGAGTCAACATTTATTAAAGTGTGTAACGCCTCCTGCTGGCTCAGCAGAGGCTAACACCCCTCACCCCGTCCAGAACTCCAACTCCCAGAATCCTCTGGGGGATCATGTGACCACAGACTCTCAGCTATCTAGCTATCCATGCTCCAGTTCACCTGATTGATAACTGTCACCTGTTCGTGCCCATATAACCTGATTGTGTCCATAGTCTCCTTGCAAAGTACTGTATCAGTCTACTGAGCATTACTGAGTCTTTTGCTCCGGTGTTTGAGTTCTCGTTTTGTTTTCTCACTCGTTTTTTTCATTAACGCTTCGCGCCTGACCCCTTGTTGACTCTTTTTGCCTCCTTCGTGTCGTGACCTTTTATTCACGTCTTTCCCTCTGACTTATCTTAGCCTGTATTGCCCCATTTGTGTATGACCCTTTGTTTTACTTTTTTGGATCATCCTTTACTAAACGTTTTAACCACAGCCTGCACTATGAGCATCTGACTCATACACTGCAAAACATGATATCTTAGCAAGTGTAAACATCTTAAATGTAGTCAAAACATCTAATATTTCTCACTACGAGACTGTCTTATAATATTCTTACAATTCTTACTAAATCTTATAATATTTTTATAACAGTCTCTTAACGAGAAATATTAGATTTATTGACTGCATTCACAATGTTCTCACTTGCTAAAATATTGTTTTTTTGCAGTGTACAAAGCCGTCACAAAGTGTTGTTATTGTGTTTAATGCTGTGTTTTAATTGTGTCAGTTGCTCAGGATGGTTTGACATGAATAAAGCTGCAGTTGTCCATTTTATCTCTGGATGGCCGTCGATGTGGAAAGGTGTGAATTGTTTTTCACAGCTGAGGGTTCTTATTTTATTAATACAGATAATTAAACATTACATTTTCCAGAATGATAACTCTACTGAAACATCTACCAAATTTGAGCTCATTTTTCAGACTTTGGGACACCATGTGGCCACGAGGGACAGGGATGCTGTCTCACTTCCTGCTCTAAAATGCAGGGGTGTGGCTAAAATAAGGCTCCACCTACAGTTTCAGTAGTGACATGAAAACATGGGACAGCATTTTTTGAAGGCTTTTTTAATTTAAAATTTACACTCATGAAAAATCTACATTTTTAAAAGAAATCAAAAAGATCTTTAAAGTAACAACATTGGAAAGCTGAGCCACTCCTCTGACCACTGGCCTTGTGCCTTTGAATAAGTCCATCAAGTCCTCGGTACCGAAGCCTGGACCCCGTGCATGTCTGCTCTCAGCCACGTTCAGTGAGTTTAAAAGCTGAATTTATGTGCTGCTGCAGACGGGAAGCGTTTGCTCGCTCTCAGAGCAGAGATAAGCCTCCAGAGGGACTCCAACATTTTTATGGATGGAAAGTTCAGCCTCCTGCTCTATTTACCAGCTTATATTTGTTTATTTATGACTCCTACCAACTTTATGATTACTAAGAAATTTCAAACCATAACAAAGTTTACATTTAAGGGTTTTAAACGAGTTATCTCCAGACTGAGGCTCAGGATGGTCTCTTCCACTTTCCTCCCAAACCAGTGACCACATTCGGAATGTGAAGGCTGGAACTAATCAGCACTGAGGCAACACTGTGGGGGAAAAACTAATGTACATATTTGCCTCTTCATTCACTGCAAAAATATGATCTTTTAGCAAATGAAAAGTCAATATATCTATTAATCCTCATTATGAGATTGTTTTAGGAACATTATAAGTTTGCTTACTTATTTTTAAAACATATTTTAAATAGTTTATCTTATGAAAGTGTCTTACTCCATTGGTAGATCATTTTACATGATTTTTACATTTTACAACACTATTTCTTCAAACAAGCCAAATGATCTGCATTGTGTTTTTAAACAAGTACAATGGTCTGCAAATGGAATTAGACACTTTCATAAGATAAAACAAGATAAAATAGTTCAGAAATGGGATAAACAATTTGACAATATTGTCACAACAATCTCATTATAATAAATACTAGAAATATTTACCAAATTTATGATGTTTTCACCTGGTAAGGTACCATTTTTTGCAGTGTAGCTGTGAAACACAATTGCAGACTGTTTTGGTCCCTCAGTTCAGGGGTGATGCCACACCTCCAAAAGTGGTGGGCTGAAACTTATTGATCCCAAACTAAATAATAAATAAATAAATAAATAAATAAATAAATAACACTCCTCCTGAGTGATGAAATGCAAACAGGCCTCTGACTAAAACTACCTTTAATGTCACGCTAATAGCATGTCTATAAATCTATTTATGAACAGGATCATCGTTTGTTTTGATCCTGCACTGGGTTCAGCCTCAGATAGTAAACTCTGCTAATTAACATCTCTGAAGAACATCAGGCCGTTTTCAAACACGGCTCATTCTCTAAAGTACAATGTTGCAGGGAAGCGAGCGCAGTTACTCCCACATTTGACAACTTAAAAATAGAAAAAAAAAATAGACAAAAAAGTGTATCACAATCATAGCAATATAATATATCATACTTGATATCTCCTTGTTTATGATAGGTGTGTCAATTTGAATGTAACCAATCAGGTCACTGATACTCCGTGATCCATGAGCTGAAATCAAGCATCATCTACACTGCAAAAAATGGTCTTGTCAAGTGAAATGATCTTAAATTTAGTCAATATATCTAATATTCCCCATTTTGAGATGGTTGTGCACTTAAGATTATCTAGCTTATTTTTAGACATTTTTTAACTTGTTTTAGGTGATTTTATCAAGTAAAATTGTTTCTTTATATTGGCAGATAATTTTGATGGTTTTAAACAAATTTCTTACAACAAGCAAAGTTATTTTCCAATATAATGAGATCATTTTAATTAATAAAACTACTTAAAACAAGTAAAAATTCTAGAATCAACAACAATCTCAACAGGAGAAATATTAGATTTATTGACTATATTTAAGAATTTTACTTGACAAGATGCCATTTTTTCCAGTGTATTGTTTTCTTGCTTGTCTTATGTTATGAACAGCAGCTAGAGCTGCAGGACTGTTATGAGCGTCTGTACAGAGTGACTGTTAAAGCAGACAGTGCGGTGCTGATGTGCACTGAGGAAAACGCGCTCTGGTGTTGAATTCTATCCTGACTCAGTTCTTCAGTGCAGACTTGAATACAGGTGAAGTGTTAACTGAACTATAGAAGTTCAGTAGGCCCACACCAGCCACAGTAGATCTGAAAGCGCTCTTAATTTAGTAACGTAGCTTTAGGAAATATTCAAACTGACAGTTCATAAATTCACACAGTGCAGTAACACAGACTGTGACAGTGCTTTAGCTCGAGTATCGCAGTAAAAACAGTTTCACCAGATCAGTGAGCTGCAGCTCCTCTCACTGCACAGCAACTCAGAGAGGCTTTACTGGTTGGGAAATGCCCTGCCCCCCAGCTGAAATGGAGGTTCTGATTGGTTCTGCCAATGAGTTTGACTCTCTCTCTGTTTGTGGGTATTTGGTCAGAGCTTGGTGTAATTGATTTCTATATGATGTAAGCGATTTGAACTCAATCAGAAGGTGGTGGGTCGTCACCCCAGTTCTTTGAAAAGTGGTGGGTCAAATGCCAAATTGCCCCTGTGGTTCCAGCAGCCCTGCTCAGTTCAGCTTTGAACTTTATTATTTTAAAGTAAATGAGAAGTGTATCATTTTTTTTTTTTAATTTAAGTTGTATTTTGAATTAAACCATTACCTTTGATTATATCTACCCCTTAAAATCTCAGGGTTATTACATATACAATGCAAACTGGCTGAGCTATTCTTAGGATATAGAAGTGTGTAATAAAACTTTAGGCCCTGACTGTTTAACACCTACATCGAAATAGTGCAGTCCTTTCCTAGAGGAAAAAACATCTTTCCTAAGATTGCCTCAAATAAATAAGGCTGATTTCAATACTGCATTAATGAAGAATCACTGATTTCTGATTATTTTCTCTGTATGTGCTGCTTTATCATTAGACTCATGAATAATCTGTAGGGAGGACAGTATAATGTCTATGACCTATTATTATTAACTTTAATACTGGCGTTAATCCACTGAAAAATTGATCCATTAAAACCTGTGTCTTATTACATACTGAGGCTTATTATTCAGTAACTACAGCACTTCAATACAAACTGGCTGAGCTATTCTTAGATTAAGGTTCCTCCATTTAAAGGGTTATCATAGTAAATTATTTGAATTGTTTGACAGCCTTGATAAACAAAACAGGTCAAAGTGAAGACAAAACACTTCCAAAGTTTGTGTTTAGCTCTGCTGATGTACTTCAGTCCATGTCTATAGATAACAGAGTCATACAGAGTCAGAGTCTATTAGAGATTAATGAACACCTTTTTTTAAAAAAGCCACTGTACAGGATGTGCTGTGTGTGCTGTGCTGAGGAGGAACCTGGACGAGACCTGAGGGGTTTGTCTTCACTGGTTTCCGACATCTGGAGCTCCGAGCTGTGAGGGAAACCCCCCCACACAGCAGGAGAGCCTCATTACTGACCCTCAAACAGCTCAGACAGCACAGCAGCTCCACACACTTAACTACTTCACTTAAACACAAGAACAATGGGCCTCATTCACCAACCGTTCTTAAGGAGAAAACCCACTTACGGAGTTTAAACAAGGATTCGTCGTTCACCAATGTGTCTTATTTGGGTTTTGTTCTTAGGTAAGAACAGAATCTACACACTCAAGAGCACAAAGGTGAGAACAGTTCTCAGACGGAGACTTTTTCTTGGGATATTTCTCAAGAACACATTTAAGAAAAAACTCCAATATCAAAAAGATAACAGTGCAGACTTAAAGATGGTTCTTCAAGAGTTCTTTAGTAAAGGAAAGGGTTCTATATAGAACCATGAGCACTCCAAAAATCATTTGCAGGCTTAAAAGTTTCTCTACATGGTGAAACAGTTGGTAACACGTTCTATGAATGTCACCTTTGTAAGCATCTATAAACACATTCATAACGTTATAATGCATTCATAAGACATTATAAACATAGCTATAAATATTTATTAAAATGCATTACACGTTATAGCCATGCTTATTGTGCATTATGAATTGTTAACATAATGCATTATAAGTACTGTTCATAACAAATTATAAGAGCTCATAAGTCGTATTTGTCCGCTCTAAGTAAAGTGAAGTGTACTGTACTAAAGCCTCCTCCAGTGTTCAGAGTGAGGCTTCAAGTTGAAGTATTTACTGAAGGATTTACTGAAACACTAAAACATTCACAGTAAAGCACATTACAGGCTTCAAATATCAGAGTTTAAACTAGAGCTGCCCTCAGTGTTTTACCCAGTGTGGGAAAGGTAATGTTCACCACCGTTAGCTTGGTATTTCTCTTTACGCTCTCCAAGCTGAGACTTCTTTGACACTGACAGTATAACATGTTATCAACACTACTTATAATGCATTATATTAACAATTCATAATGTATAATAAACATGGCTATAAAGTGTAATTCATTTTTATAAATGTTTATAATCATGTTTATAATGCCATATGAATGCATTATAACATGTTATAAATATGTTTATAGATGCTTACAAAGGTGACATTCATAGAAAGTGTTACCAAACGGTTCTTCAGGTTGATGGAGAATGTGTTGGAGAATGGTTCTATACAGCACTAAAAAGTGTTCTATTGTTATAATGTCAAGCTTGTAACAACAGAAGAACCCCTTTTGGTGATGTATAGAACCATTGTCAAGAAGGTAAAAACAAACAACACATTCTCCATCAATCTGAAGAACCCTTTCATGATGGAAAGAACCATTTAATCAAGCAAAGGGTTCTCTGAATGTTCATGGTTCTATATTGAAACATTTTTTTTTTACTTAAGAACCCTTGAAGAACCATCTTTTGTTTAAGAGTGTATTTTCATTAATGTCAGCTTTAGTAAAAGAATTTTAGGGCTGTCAAAGTGAAATATGCAAACTCAAACCATATAGTTTCTATTCTGTATGTACAGGTTTGAGTTTGCACTTCTGTTTAGTTTCAGAGTCAAAAAGTAGCACCAACCACCAACACGGCAAACAATAGTACAGGAGACCCAACACACACTGAAAAACACTGCAGAGCGCAGCACAGCGAGATGATTCTGGAGGAAACTGGAAGGAGCTGAACGTCTGTGATGGACAAACACTGACAGTAGCTGAGAAGAGAGTGCACGGTCAGCTTGGCTGGTTAGTTAGAGATCTGATCTGACCGGCCAGGACTGAACTGAGGCAGTGACCAGTCATATCTGGTGATACTGTGTGAAATGTTAGTTACACTCTAATTCCCACCAGCGTACAGTGATGTTAGTTACCTGCTCAAACAAAACTGAACTTACTTTTCCTGCTGAATGTTTTTGCTGCACTGTATTTAAAGTGTGAGCGTCTCTGTCCTCCGACTGTCTCCGCTGTTCTGTGACCGACTCTGCAGTGTTTCAGAGCTGCATGTGTTACAGAGAAAGAAAACAGACACTTATTTTAGCTGAATTTCATGGAATTAAGCATTGTTTTATGGTGTAATGGTGTTTTCGAGCCCCCTGCTGGTGTGTGGCAGCCTGACTGCAGAGTTTTGAACTGCGGTACCTCAGAAGCAGACCAAGTTTACGATGCTGTGAATTTCTGTACATCTGAATGTCTCGTATTTCATTACTGATTTAATGATTAAACACTTGATTTGAGCAAAAAATAATCTACACATTGTGACCGTTAGCTTTCATGGGAAATGTACAGTTCTGTTTTGTTTTTGAGACATTTTTTACTTTTCTTTATTTTGAGTTAAACAGAGCTGGCTCATGGTCTATCCCCCTTTTTTTCCTCATAGTGTAAAAGGGTTATGAATTGCTTTTCTCCTACAAAACAAAACAAAAAAAATCTCTCTCTCTCTCATACATACATATATATAGCCTTTTTGTGTTCAATCTGCCATCGTCACACCATTTAAAGGTGATATTTAAGGATTATTTTCATAAATACACTGCCTGGCCAAAAAAAAAAAAAAGATCACGCTTTAATATTCCGTTGGACCCTAAAAAAGAGGCTTTTTTTTTTTAATTGTTCATTTATTTTTTGATTTTCTTCCAGTGTGCATGTAAGAAGACTTATTTTGCGAGTGCTGTACTGTCTTACGTTGCTGTGCATGTGCAAAAAAAGAGGGAAACCACGGTTTATGGAGACGGACTCACTGAAAGGTTCTCGATGAAAACTCTGAAAACTTAAGTCAAGCTGTTGTATTGTTTTCTGTTTCTTTGTTTACTCTGTGAATTGTTAGAAATGTTGCATTTCATGGCTTTGAGTGGGATTAAGTTTATCGCATTTAGGAGGCTGTGAACTCTTTGTAACAGCATTTTACAAAGGAACATCTAGCTTGTGTTGTTAAGGTTCTCCAATATCCTTCCAGGCTTTAATAATGTCGGGCAGTTCTTAACCCAGTTCAGCAGTCTTCTCAGTTGTTTGCAGGCCAATGATTTGACCATTTGGAAACACAGTATCGTCTTTTCCACGACCACAGGATACGTCTTCCGATAAGGGTGTTCAAGAAATGAGAAGTTATTTACTGCATCCGTTTGGGTTAAAAGAATTGTTGCCAGCTGAAACATTAATTACTGCAGTAATTATCCAATCAACTAAGGATTTGCTTATTTACAGTGGTACAGTTTTTGAACCCATTAGAAGTTTTTATATTTCTGCATAAATTTGATGTAAACTTGATTTGATGTGAATTTTAGCCCATTCCTCCATATAAAACAGCTCCAACTCTTATTTCTACAGGGTTACGGTCAGGACTTTGACTTGGCCATTCCAGAATATTAACTTTACTCTTCTTTAACCATTCTTCAGTGGAACCACATGACCCACGTTCTCTTGTGTTTCAGCTACAGACAGATGTCCTGACATTTTTCTTTAGAATTTGCTGGTATAATTCATTGTTCCATTAGTGATGGCAAGCTGTCCTGGCCCAGATGCAGCAAAACAGGCTCAAACCGTGATACTACCACCACCATATTTCACAGATGGGATATGGTTTTTATGCTAGTTTTAAGTTTGTAAATCCTTTGGAATTTTCTATATTCATGCATAAATTTGACCTAAAACTTCATGAGATTTTCACTCCTAATAGCAGATAAAGACAAATGAGACAAAATTATTGTATTGAGGAAAATTATCCAATATTTCATATCTGTGAGTGGCAAAAGTATGTGAACCTTTAGGATTAGCAGATAATTTGAAGGTGAAATTAGAGTCAGGTGTTTTCAAACAGATGTGAGTGACCACCCTGTTTTCTTTAAAGTAGGAGATTTCTGAGGACCTTAGAAGAAGAGCTGCTTATCAGGTGGGAAAAGGTTACAATACCATCTCTAAAGAGTTTGGACTCCACCAATCACAGTCAGACAGACTGTGTACAAATGAAGGAAACTCACGACCCTCATTATGCCCCCCAGGAGTGGCTGACCAACAAAGATCACACCAAGAGCAGGAGGTGTAATAGTCCGCAAGATCACAAAGGAACCCAGGGTAACTTCTAAGAGTGGCTAATGTTAATGTTCATGACTCCACCATCAGGAGAACACTGAACAACAATGGTGAGCATGGCAGGGCTGCAAGGAGAAGCCTCTGCTCTGCAAAAAGAACATTGCTGCCCGTCTGCAGTTTGCTAAAGATCACTCAAGCCAGAAGGCTACTGGAACAATGTTTTGTGGACAGATGAGACCAAAGAGATCTTTTGGTTCAAATGAGAAGCGCTATGTTTGGAGAAAGGAAAACTCTGCATTCCCGCATTAAAACCTTTCAATGTTTTGTATCGTCGCTCTGTTCTTACTGGAACGGGGGTTTTTTTTGAGCGAGGGTGACCGGCTGTGGCTCTGACAGAGGCACAGAGAACTGTGGGTAATTTACTGCACTATAAAATCAGCAGGACTGATTTGCTTTAGTATTTATGACGGTAACTGAGCGAGGAGGCTGAGCGCACCACTCTCTTTATGGCTTTATGCTAATACACACAGACATGCACACATTAGGCTGCATTTGTTTATTTATTTGACTGTCTGTTAACTTTCTGATTTATTTGACACGGAGAAAAATGGCTCATGATGAATGGCGAGTGCACTGTAACCCCTAAAATACCGCAGGGAGGAGAACTCGGAGTAAATCAGCCCCGACTCTGAGTCACTGTCACTGTCTCACTCCTCACGAAACACTAAACATTACAGCAGAAACCAAACCTGATTCTCACAGTTTCCCCAAAGCAGCCCAGACATGTCTGGTGTCTGAGGTTTGCTTCTTTACTCTCTTTAAAAAGATGGTTCTTCAAGGGTTCTTTAGTAAAGGGAATGGCTCTATTTAGAACCAAGAGCTCTATATAGAACTGTTTCATGCTTTAAGGGTTCTGTGCACAGTGAAACACAGGTGGAGCAAGTGTCAAAGTTGCAACTAACAGGTAAGTCTCAAGTCTTGACACTCGAGTCCCGAGTCAAGACAGCTGAGTCTCAAGTTGAGTCCCAAGTCCTAATCTTCAGGTCCTAAACAAGTCAGTCTGCACTGTAAAAAATGGCCTCTTATCAAGTGAAATGATCCTAAATGTAGTCGATGTATCTAATATTTCCCATTTTGAGATGGTTGTGCATTTATTACAAGATTATTTATCTTATTTCTAGACATTATTTACTTGTTTTGGGTATTTTTAAAAGTAAAAGTAAAATTATCTCACTATATTGGCAGATAATTTTTCTGGTTTCAAGCACATTAATACATAATTTACTTAATAAAATTACTTAACAGGTATAAAATGTCTAGGAATAAGGTAAGTAGTCTTAAATTAAGCTTACAACAATTTCAACAAGAGAAAAATATCAGATTTTTTGACTATATTTAAAATAATTCTATCTAAAACAATACCATTTTTACAGTCTGCATTCCTCAGCTAATATAAGGCCATTTTAACACTGAACACCAAAAATAATGGAAACAGTAATACAGTCTTAATGACAGCATGTTAGTTTTTAGTTTTTCACCCTTTAAAAAATGATAAAACCCATGGTACACAGATAACCATGACTGACATAATGCTATATACAAGTAGTTGTGCACTGCACATGGAAAAAATGCTGAAGTACCAATAAACTTAATTCAAAAACTATATTTACAGATAATCTTTGATGATTTTTGGGAACATTGGGCACCCAGGATTAAAATAAAACTAGCCACTGGTTTGAATTGAATTTAGACGACAACAGAAACCAAAACAAACAAGCTGAACACAGTTTATAGAAAAGACAGTAAAATAATGCTGAATTAGAAGCTGAAGACTTTTTATTCACCAGTTTCTCATTTGAATTGTTCCATTCCATCTTAAATGGTGCAGCACTTTCATTTTGCCACCTACCTGCTGCACCATTTAAGGTGGAACGGCAAATTTGAATAGGAGGCTGGCGAATAACTTCAACTTCAGCCTTGTGGTGAGTGTTTCGCTTGCTTTAACTTCAGAAGCTGTTAAAACTGGCCGAACAGAGATGCTGTGTTTCTTTAGCTTTGCTACCATGAGGAGATCAGTCAGTTCACCTGGTGAGATTCTCCGGTAAGAGTTTAAGAGCTGCATTAATGCTTTGCTTGTTTCCAGCTTAAGCCGATCGTAGGCAGAGTAACAGACATTTGAGGACGTTGTACATCAGATTTACGACAGGAAACGAATCCATTCACATGAACACTAAGCAGCTGTGCAGATTCCTGTCTGCAGTCTGACTCTCCACACTTCTCTCAGTTTGGGTCTCGAGTCTTTCCGAGTCATGAGGCTCAAGTCTGAGTCAGAGTCCAAATCATTTATGTTCAAGTCAAAGTCGAGTTACAAGTCTTTCTCGATTTTGTCGAGTCTCAAGTAATTACATTCGTGACTTGAGTCCACACTTCTGGTGAACCGGTCCTTCAGACCGATGGCGAATGTGCTATATATGATTCTATATAGCACCAACAAGGTTCTGCTTTTGTCATGATGTCAAGCTTGTATACAATAGAAGAATCTTTTTTGGTGCTATATAGAACCAACACAATTTCACTATGCAAAGAACCATTTAAGCATGAGATAGTTCTATATAGAACTCATGGTTCTAAAACCATTCCCTTTACTAAAGAACCATCTTTTAAGTAGTTTCAGTGCTGGAGCTGTAAGGCTAAAGTAGCTAACAAGTAATGGAAGCCTTACCCACCAATTAGCATAGAGTCTACATTATCACACACTCAGCTCAGACTGTGTGGAGCTGCTTTTGTACCAAAAACTAAGTTTTTGCAACAAAAAACTGACAGTTTCTGTGTCCAGTAACACAGAGATGTAACCCACCTCCTGCACTGACCACGTGACTACCTATTAAGTAGTGTGGCACAAACTCGACCTTTCATTGTGAGTTTTTAAACACTATATTACATGAAATGTAATTAATATACATATGTGTAGACCATATTTACGTGGGAATACAAAATGGGTAGAGAAAACACACACACATATATATATATATATATATATTAGTTTTTTCTCTACCCATTTTGTGTGACAGGCTAGACGTGATGTTTTCTTTTATGTATTTATTGTCTTTTAATGTAATTAAAAACCTCTGAATGTTTTACGCTGAAAAAACTTCATTATCATGTCACTTAATCTGACAGTACATTAAGCGAAACTCAAAGATGCAGAAAATATTGACTTAAATAATGACTAAATGTCTTATTAATATCCTCAAAAACTCCAGCAGCACTGCTGTGTCTGATCCACTCAGACCAGCACAACACACACTAACACACCACCACCGCGTCAGTGTTACTGCAGTGCTGAGAATGATCCACCACCCAAATAGTACCTGCTCTGTGAGGGTCCATGGGGGTCCTGACCACTAAAGGACAGGGTAAAAGGGGGCTAACAAAGTATCAGAGAAACAGATGGACTACAGTCTGTAACTGTAGAACTACAAAGTGCACCTATATAGTAAGTGGAGCTGATAAAATGGACAATGAGCGTAGAAACAAGGAGGTGGTCAGAATGTTATGCCTGTCGGTGTGTCTTGGCTGATCATCTACATTTGGGAGGAGAAACTGTCTAACCTTGAATTTTAGCCCAGGTGTAGCTGTAATGCATGTGAAATACTGAGCTGTGTGGCAGAATTTAGAATTCAGGGGAAAAACAGGGCCTCCTCTCTCGCTCTCTAATCCTAATGACCCCGCGGACACGCTTGTTTGGGCCGGTTTGGTCAGACTGCTGCCGGAACCTCCCTCCACATCATTTCCCCGCTGAGCTCTTTGCCTGCTGGCCCAGGAGCGCTGCCTCTGACTGATATGTTTATAGGTAATGGGTGATTAAAGAGGCTTGGAGATAAGCAGCCGGGCGTTTGGTCAAAGCACAACTTTAATTCGCGCCGCTGCCGCTCGGCGGGCCCACTGTGGCTTTACCGCTGAAAAAATAATGACTGAAATCTGCAGAGAGCCAAACTAAGGATTAAAACAACATGCCGTTCTGTGATAAATAGCCAGAAAACAAACACAATGCAGATCTGCATGCAGTGCGGAGGACATCTGATACGACGCGGCGTCATATTTAACCTGAATGGGGCTCAGTTACTTACAACACAGCATCTCTGAAAACTTAATAGGCTACAGTCTACACCTCTGTTCTGCTCATTGCAATATAACTGCCTGACGACTGAGGAGCTCTTATTCAAAAGCTTTGCATTTACTGCCCCCTAGTGGACGTATATGAAACTACATAGTGTTCATACTGCAGTCAACTGCTGTTATTTGGCACACAAAACGTCCACAATACAGCTCCACGTCTTAAAATCTACATAAGATATCTATGTCAAGGGGAATTCCACCAATATTTCAAAATTTATGCATAATTCAGTGTGTGAGATGTAAACAGAGTGATTCAGAGTGGTTTGGTGTGAAATGGTTCAGATGTCTTTACAGTGGTGGTGATAGGAACCAGGGGTCGCCATGACTACAACACAAATATAGACATTGTATTTACTATCCAGAACCACCAGTGAACCTACACGAGTCTTCTGAGTTTATATGGAATGTTGATGATGGAAAATAGTGGAAAATCTGAAATAATAAGTTTTCTTTGGGGACTATTTTGCCTCACAGCGCCCTGCATATTATGTATCCCTCCACCATGAATGGAGTTTAAGACCAAAATCATCTCAAAACTATCTTAAAACAGTGTCTCAGTCATCAGGCAGTGAATTCATAACCATTTCATGTAGTAACTTTCTGTGAGGAGCTTTTAGAGGTGGACGTCCGGTTCCTATCACCACCACTGTGAACAGTTCTGACTCAGTAATTTTCTCTAGAACAGAGTGTTTCACACCAAACCACTCTGAACAACTCTGTTTACATTTTAAACACTAAATTATGCAGAAATTCTTGATAAAATATTTGCAATTTCCCCCTTTTTAGGAAACGGACTTAATATACTAAGCACAAGAAGGCACACTTAGCCTTATCTGTATGAATATGAAGATGTTGACTTTGTTATTATTGTTGATGTTATTTAAAGTAGTGTTAAAGTAGAAAAAACCCTCAAACAGATTCTCTTTTACAGGAGAGTCACGTCCAACAATGAATTTTTATTCATCTGGTTCAGTGAAACATTTTCCATAAATATTCACTTCATCTGCTGCATTTCCAGACTGAAAAGATCCTCAGAATACAAACAAAATTTACAGCTTTCAAAAAAATATTTTTTAATACAGTAATAATATAAAACTTTTAATACAGCTGCACCAAATCGATGGTTATTCTCGCTCCAGTCTGTGGGGGAAAAGAAAAGGCTTTTATCTCTTTTTATTTCCTTTTCATTCATCACCGTGTGTGTTTGTGTGTTTGTGTGTGTTTGTGTGTGTTTAACTCCCTGTGTTTCTTCACAGTGAGAATATTGCAGCACTTGCGTATCCATCTGCCGAATCAGCGGAATGCTAATGCAATTCACAAAAAAGGGCTGAGCTTCTCGGACAGCGCTGCGGCTCAGCAGCAAGGCCAGCGCTGCCATTAAAATGTGTTAGTCAAACAGTTTTAGAAAGCTTAGATAAACAGTTTGATGCATTTCGGCGCGAGGCTGCGAGAGCACAGAGCACATCGGCTCAACAGGGAACTCAGAACACAGCCTCCTGTTCAATATTACAGAACTGCAGTGAGAACACAGAACTCTGCACAGCACAGGGTTTAAACCCACCTCACTGAACTGTGTTCATCATAATCCTGGAGATATTCGGATCTAAACTTACGTTTGAGCTCTTAAAATTGGTTTCTAAAGCCCTGTTGGGATGGGATTAGTTCTCCATGGGGAGGTGGGTGATGCCAGTTTACCTCAGGATGTCTAATGTTTATGAGCAAAATCACATAGGATTAGAAATCTCAGTATAAATGACAGAGATGGAGCAGCTACTCGATTTACATACCGCCTTCACTGTAGAAAAGAGTAGAAATGGTGTTAAAACACTTAATTTAGTAATTATTTTGTTTACCAAGTGAATGCACCGCATCATTAGCATCACCATTAGCTCAGGAATTCACAGCCAACAGCCAACTTCAGCACATAAAACTTTTCTGTAATTTTTTGCGTGAGTTGTTCATGCGAGAGAGAACAGTGGCGTTACATATCGGCTTGTTTTTAGCCACAGAGAACAATGAGGCTGAAGTTGGCTTCATATATTCCAGCTTCTTGTTTGAATTTTGCTGTTCCACCTTAAATGATGCAGCACTTACGTTTGGGAACCTCAGGCTGTCTACACACTAGACAACGCAAGGACAGAGCTGTAGACGCATACGCATGCAGGTCTTGTCCGTCTAGAAGGCTTGTACATGGCTGGAGCGGGGCGGAGTTTATCCATCCATCCATCCATCCATCCATCATCTAAGCCACTTATCCTTCTGGGTTGCGGTGGGGTGCTGGAGCCTATCCCAGCTGTCATTGGGCGGAAGGCAGGATTCACCCTGGACAGGTCGCCAGTCCATCGCAGGGCAGACAGACATACACACACATTCACTCACACCTAGGGGCATTTTAGCACGTCCAATCAGCCTGACTGCATGTCTTTGGACTGTGGGAGGAAACCGGAGTACCCGGAGGAAACCCATGCAGACACGGGGAGAACAGGCAAACTCCACACAGAAATGACCCTGGTCACCCGGCCGGGAATCGAACCCAGGCCCTTCTTGCTGTGAGGCGACAGCGCTACCCACTGCGCCACCGTGCTGCCCGGGCAGAGTTTATACAGTCCAAAATCCAGCATTTAGACCAGAAACAAAGAAATATGGACCATGGAAAGAAATTTCGGTGGTGAAGAAGAGGACACAGGACACAGGAGAAGAATACACAGCATCGCTACTGTCCTCCATCTTTGATTTTCATGCATCTTCTGCCTGTACGTTTCTATTGGTTGACAGGCCTCCATGTCAGAATCTGTTGCAGCAACAGTTGAAACAGTTGAACAGTTTTTCGAAGCTCAACAAAGCGACTTTTCACTGCATACAGACACGTTTGTAGTCCAACAGAGCGTCCTAACTGAAATACACTGGGGGGCTGCGTTTCTGACACTGCATCAGCCTCTAGTGTTCAGGCACCCTCAGGCATTATAACAATAACAACTGCTGCACCATTTAAGGTGGAATGGGAAAATTTGAGCAAGAAGGTGGTGAATAAGAAGCTGATTTTAGTGTATCCATACTTCAGAAACTCCATTTCCACAGGACATGGTAGCATTTTACCGAAATGTTGATTCGTGCTGGATTATTATAACCTGGGGTTATTTTTATGACTCGTTTTACAGAAAGCAAAAGGTGCTGGAATCTTTATTGACCATTCATTGTACTTGTTTCAAGACTTAAGTGACATAAACATTTGGTTATGAAAAGATACAAAAACTTTCCACCTGGAGAAACTTATTTAAGGTTCACAATCAGACCTTAAAACCACTGTCGAACCTTTAAGGGAACATTCATATTGTTTGTACCTTGATGAACGAAAAATGTACCTGAACAGAACCTTTATTTACAACAATGTAGGGCCATATTTAATTCGGGTCTAGATACTCGGGCCCTGATTAATTCAGCTTTAGATACTTGGGCCACAAATTTAAAATCATGGGCAGCAGTTAATTCAGGTGTAGATACTCAGCCACGCTTGGTCCAAGTTTAGAAATTTGGGCTGCAATTAATCATTTAGTCAGACCGTAGAAGGAATCAGTATCAAACATTTTCAGATGATACCCAGCCCTATTCTGGACAATCTAACGCTACTTCATTTTCATTTACAGCTCCATACTGATGATTTGACGGCTGTGAAGTTGCACAGTAATGAAGAACAGTGAGGGTGAAGTTTCCACTCTTTATGATCACCATAGACACCAGAAAACCTCAGAGGAAGTGAAAGTAACTGGAACTGCATTTCTACTGTGTTGCTAAAGTGTTAAATAAAACCTCATTAGAACAGTTTTCATTCAATATTCTATCTGTCTGTCTCATCATAACACCTGCACTGCTGGAGTGGAACAGCTGCAGCCTCACATATTTCAAACATTTCTTAATAAAATTCAACTGCCTTTCATTAACTAAGCATATTCAGATTACCAGAGAGAGAGAGAGAGAGAGAGAGAGAGAGAGAGATATGATGGTGGCCTACAGTTGTGTGTCCATTTGTGATTCCACACTATCCATCAGCCTGACAAGAGGAACACATTAGGCTGATGTTGATAAATCCAATCACCTCCTAATGATGGCGCTCTGGGGCCTTGCGCTGCAGTTTATAGCTGTGCTTATCTTCCAGTAAATCTGACACTCCTGTCCCTGCTCTCCATGTGTGACACGTGTTGTAATCAAACACAGTGCTGAGCAGGAGGCAGCGGCTGGGTTTCAGCCTGTGGACAGCTCATCACTTTAGGGATACGGTAGTCTCGGCAAGTCCTAAGGCTGGCTGGCTTTACACGGTGAAACTTCAGTGCAACTTTAGTTGCTTGAAACCTACATGAAACTAAATTGCATTTGAGTTGCATAACATAAAACATCCTGCAACTCATGTGAAACTCAGCCGCAACAGTTGCAAGCCTATCAACTTTGTGAAACAAGTGCCACGTAATTATATCAAGATACATTATTTTTAACCAAATGATTTTACTGTATCACGAAATGGAAGATGGTTTATTGGTCAACTGAAAATGAGGTCCTGACTCACTCAAGGTTGGTAGTTTTGTAATTTTCCTGAACCCTGAAAAACAAACGAGCTTCTCAGAGCTGATGTTTCTGTAACCAGCTGCATTAACTAACCAGCTAACGCTAACAGCTGGTTAAACGGCTGCTTGTGCCACTGTTTATTCTTCCTTAGCTGCTATTATCGTGATCTACGTAGCTTGATTCACTTTCTCCTCTCTAAATGCCCCCTAATTTTGCACAGAGCGCAGATTCGTTTGAGATTCAAACGGTAGTTTTTAAAGGGGAGACCAATACGTGGTCCTTGAGCTTTCAGTGCTTCTGGACAGAATGATATAATTACTAAAACCCTCTTTTTCAAAGGCTAAAGAAACTCACACAGAACAGATGTTGAAATGTGCAGTAAAAGCAGACAAATATACTGTGGCCCTGCCCCTGGACTTTGGGCCAGTTGGGAGAGGAGCACACAGAGGACTCCCAGAATGCCGTGTGCCTCTCTGCAGCCTGTATGTAGTTCAATTTAATGTTCTAAATGATGATGTTTATCGATTGTGATATGGGTTACGTCTTGTTTGGTTTCTATTGAGTCCCGTCCAGCTTAACTAGAGTGGTTGAAGTGTTCACCCTCTTTGTGTGATGCTTTGCTGTTGGTGACCCTCATCCGTATGTCAGAGCTCCCTCTGCCACTTGTTTCAATAAAGAGCTTTTTTCCTTAAGCAGAAAATGGCTGACTCTGGGTCTTGTAGCACCAATGCTACAATATAGATGTAGAAAAGAATTGTAGTCACAGAATTAATGTTATGCAAAGACTATAAAGAAGCTGCAAATATGTAAACAACACCTTGTTGGATGACTTGATACAGTGAAAATAATGCGATGTACCAAAAATAGAAGCTGCTAAGTTGGCTGATCAGTGGAGCAACGGAATGTGTTGCGTGCAACTGTGTTTTAGTCCAGTATTTGATCCAGAGACATAGGCAAAAAACATGTTTTGGTAGGCTTGTGAAAATTAGAGTAGCCCACCTTGCTAGATATAATTTCCAAATATGTTAATGTCCCGCAACTTCATAACATCAGGTAACAGCCCATTCACCACACCCATTCGGTGATACAACTCAATTGCAATCAACCGTAAAACTGGATTCACACAGCTAAACAGAACCAACACCGCAGCACCTTTCACTATAAAGCTTGTATCCACTCACCACCGTTTGCCCAGTGAAGACGACATGACAGGTGGGAAAAACAACATAGCAAACTTGAAAACCTAAACCGAATCACTGAATGCAAAGACCTACTGCCAAGGCAGGCATGAGCAATGTTTATGATCCATTCATGTCTTACCTTTGATGCACTGAAGTACCGTTAACATGAGCTAGACATTTGCTTTGAGGGGAAGGCTGAGGAAAAGAAGGCGGAGCTTGATGGAGAGTGTAATGATTTGATTGGCCATAATGCAGAAACAGCACTCACAGAAAACAAATCAAATACAGATATCTCTACAGATATCAACGATTAACGAGTAGTCTCGACATAAACAGCTTTATTTTCTATGTTCCTTTGTGATCTAATCAGTATTTTAACATTGGAAAATATTTTGGAAAGGAAACAGTCCTTTTGTGGACAAAGCAAAGCATGTTTATAAGGAAAATCAAATAAATTAAACACAAAATTAAAATAAACAACAGTAAAGGCTCTTATGAGCATATGATGCTTTTGCACTGTCAGGAATGGCTCTGGTAGGTCTTTCACGTTGAGCTCTGGGTTTATTTTATTGGTCCTCAGAACCGAATTATGCCGGTTGGTCAATTCAAAGTGATTCATTTAACGTTTCCACTCCTGATGAGCGTCGCAGACTCTGAACAGATCAGACTCATCCGTTTTGGGAAGAAAGATGCAAATTTTTCCGTTCATACATACATCATCTAAACCGCTTATCCTTCTGGGTCGCGGTGGGGTGCTGGAGCCTATCCCAGCTGTCATTGGGTTTTCCGTTCATTCATTTTTAAACTTATGATGTCGACTTTCCTTTTGTTAACAAACCACATTTCTATGAAAACTCTATGAAATATGTGAAATTATTAATTCTGACCTGATATCTGATTTACCCTGTAATGTCTGTTCTGATGATACTGGTCGTTTAGATAAATGCCTGTGAATTTATTAACGCTGTTCTGCTGCAGAAGCCATGTTGCTTCACCTTCATGCAAATCACTGAAATACAAGCATTTTTACTGCAGAACTTTTTCAGGTGCTGAAATGCTTCGCTGGGTCCACCAGTAGAAGACCCCGGCTAGAAACCAAAACCAGGAACCAGCACACTTCAGCATCCAATCATCGTCCAGGGTTTTACCCAGCATGCACAGCCATCCAAACACTCAGTTAGCTTTCAGACCTCAAAATACAGAAACATTTACAGCATAAGAGCAGAAACCTCATCAGTCTCTGAAGATCCCTAGGTAAAAAAAGCTCATCCACAACCTCACCTTCAGTAGCTCTCCACTCACTGAAGGAGCTGTTTGGTTGATCATGTTCTCCACAGACCTGCTGAGGATTCCTTGATGTGGTTTCTCAGAACAAAACATGCCTTGGACAAAATCACGAGTCACGTCCAGGTCCAAAAGTGCTCCAGTGTTCAATTCATTTATTTATTTATTCATTTTTTTATTTCACCTGCTGCCACCTCTCACTCTCCCTTCTCACTACTGGCCCTCCATATTTCCTGTTCTCCATTTCCCAGCCAAAAGCCAGGTGTCATAATAAAAGTCCTTCATTCCTAAACATTATTTTAAGGCCTGATTTCATTGTCAGAAAACTAAAGCAGCACAAATAAACACCAACTTTTATTCAGTTTTCTAACACAGTGCTGGAAAGTAGTCTTGAACACAATGTATATCTTACTTTCTGAGATTGATACATCTTCTAGTCATGGAGCAGCTGATGTTCAGCCATTTCTTCATTCTATCCATCAGAAAAGTTAACTACCAGGTTTGTAGACTGAAACTCCAAATGACCTGGAAATGAACTAAAAATTTAAGTAAGGCCAGTAAAAGTACTGAAACATCAGCAGGACAAACATTAGTGTCTCTGTCCTTTATGTAGGTCAGTATTATTTTATTTAGCTCAGTGTTTTGTTACATGTCTCTTCTTTTGGAGAACAGTTTAATGTCTTCTAGTCATGGAGCAGCTGATGTTCAGCCAGGCTCATCAGACGTCAAGTGGTGGAAAGAGACCGGATGTATCCATGATGGTCAGAGCTTGGACACGTCTGGTGTCTTTTCACCACTTCAGCACATTTTTCACTCTTGATTTTGGATTTTTTGGCATATCTGTGATCTTTTATGTAGTCATTTCATTACCAAGACACATTTTTATGACAGCATAAATTTTGAGAAAAGAAAGTCATAGAATTATGACATTAAAGTGGCATTAATACCAGGAAAAACTGCAATATTGTGGCCAAAGGCTTTGCAAAGTACGACAGCATTTTAGGGCCACTGTTAATAAAAATAAAAATAGTAGACTTCGAGAATAAAAGCAGCACCAGCCTGTTATTAGTATAAGAACCGACTGAAACGGCTGAGCAGGAAACTGTGTTTATCTAGAATAAAGAGCCAGACGGACTCGGAGGAAACTGTCTGTCTGTGTTGTTGAAGGAGAATCTCAGGCAGGGTCGTCTACACGGCTATGGGGGCTCCATCTCCCCCCATTCAAAGAGGGCATGAAGTTTCACAGACAGTGAGAATGATGATCAAAATGATCCACAGAGAGACAGGAGTGAGTGGAGCTCCGGTGCCAGGACAGCAACCGAGACCCCGACGCGTTATGGCAGCCCCCCTACAGTACAGCAACCGAGACCCCAACGCGTTATGGCAGCCCCCCTACAGTACAGCAACCGAGACCCCAACGCGTTATGGCAGCCCCCCTACAGTACAGCAACCGAGACCCCGACGCATTATGGCAGCCCCCCTACAGTACAGCAACCGGGACCCCAACGCGTTATGGCAGCCCCCCTACAGTACAGCAACCGAGACCCCAACGCGTTATGGCAGCCCCCCTACAGTACAGCAACCGAGACCCCGACGCATTATGGCAGCCCCCCTACAGTACAGCAACCGGGACCCCAACGCGTTATGGCAGCCCCCCTACAGTACAGCAACCGAGACCCCAACGCGTTATGGCAGCCCCCCTACAGTACAGCAACCGAGACCCCGACGCATTATGGCAGCCCCCCTACAGTACAGCAACCGGGACCCCAACGCGTTATGGCAGCCCCCCTACAGTACAGCAACCGAGACACCAACGCGTTATGGCAGCCCCCTTACAGTTAGCCCCCCTACAGTTAGCCCACTTTATCCTCCAAATATTACGACTTTATTCTCAGAGAACTATTTTTTTATTAACAGTGGCCCTAAAACACATTAATAGTCCCCCCATCAGTGGACTATTACAACTTTATTTTTATTTGTAATGTATTCGTGAGGGAGGACATATGAGCATAAACAAACAGACGGACAAACAACAGCAAGAGAAGGAAAAAAAGATAATATTACATAAAAAAATAATAATAAAAATATAATAGAGAAAATAAGCAAAGGACTTAATGAGAAGCAAACAACACCAATAGTGTCTGTGACATGGGAATTAATAATGTTGTACAGAGATAGAATTCCGATATGTGTGTGTGTGTGTGTGTGTGTGTGTGTGTGTGTGTGTGATGAAGGGGAAAGAGTTTATGATTATAAAGATGTTTATGTATAGAGAAGTTTGGAACTGGCTGTCTTTCAGATTGAGGTTTAGTGTGAGGTGTGAGGTGTGAGGTGTGAGGTGTGAGGTGTGTGGTGTGTGAACGGTATGTTGGAGATCTCTGGTTTGAATGTGTGCTTTTGGAATTAGCACAGTAAAACGGGGGGCTGGACAAATGTTTTCTAGCTTGCTGTTGCTCAATTGCACTCAAAGTATTGACTGACAAGTCATAATAGAGCTGAAATGATATACTTTTGAATACAGTAAAGGACAATTTCATCAACATACAGTAACATATTTAAACAAGTCTGAAAAACAAATGATGGCAGTGTTCCAGGACTTCTGCGCCCTGTAGATGCATTAACAGCACATGTAGCTCAGTGTTTGTCACAGCATGTGTTGAAGGAGATGAAGTAGTTGCTCCTTGTGTAATTAGTTACATTAAAATAAATGGGACAAGAACAGGGAAGTTTTAATAAACAAACTTTATGTACTGACCAAAAGTAAATGGAGGACTGTGTGGCACTGAAAACTGTAATGAATTTTTGTAGACACATTAGTTCATACCTATGTAAAAAACTGACAATATAAAAGAACAGAAAGACTTATATACAGATCTTATCATAAAACATAGGCATTTAAGTGTTTCATTTTTACTAATTGACTACAAATAAGTAGACAAGAGAAATTAATTCATTAATAATCAGTAATGGTCGTGTCATGATGCTGTCAGGTCGTGTTTCTTGTTGTAAATCAGTGTAAACAAAGTCCTCTGGACTTTTTCGGACATTAACCAGAATCTAGACATTACCAGTCACCATCCTGGACGTTACGGAGATGAAAACTGTAAACAAATGCTGGAGTTGTAGATTTTTCTCTGATCAGGCAGCTAAGGGTCACCTCCACATGGGGAAGCGCTTAGATTTCACCTGTTTGAACATAAACATTGACAAAAATAAAGGCACAGTCGCAGAAAATAAAGCTTTAAATGTTTATAATAAGTAGTCTGAGGTTTTTGAAAATGAACAGAATACAAAAAAAACATGCTAAAGCAGAAATTTTCTATCAACGTGATGGCTGCGCTACAAACACTGCAGACTTCCGTAATTCCATGTTTCTCACAGATTCAAAGTCTGACTTCTGCCAGAAAATAAAAGTTTAATAAAGTAAAAGAAAACCTACCACCTGCTGTGGGTTTATTTATGCTGCCATGGACTTACACCATCTCTAAAACACCCACACAGTCCTGATTCCAGCTTTTCACCACTTTTGAGTTAAAGACTGGGGCCTTAGTTAAGTTGGGTTGCTAGGCTACACAGTATGACTGAAACTGAGCAGAAATTAAGAAGAAACTTCCAAAATATCCTTCCGTAGGATCATTTTACACAAATTCATTATTTGAAAACTCAGTGTTTTCAATATTCAACCAAATACAGAACAATTATCATTGTTCAATCCAGGAGTCGCAACCCAAATGTTAAGAAGAGTCATTTTGTCCTTTCAACAAAAATTGAACCACCTTGGGAGACACTTTATGTCAGTTTTACCATCTTGGCTGTAAATCTGTTTTGGGATGTGCTGATGTGCTGTATAGTTTAGCTCAGCTATAGCTGCTTTTCCTGCATCTTCTTGTTCTAATTTTCCTGTTCTAATTTTCCTGTTCCACCTTAAATAGTGCCAGAGGTGCCAAAATGTAACTGCTGCACCATTTAAAGTGGAACAGGAAAATTCCAAGAAGCTGGCGAATAAGAAGCGACTTCAGCTTAGTGACTTTTTAGTGTTTGTCAGTTTCTCACTGCAGATTAAACGTATCAGGAATCCAGCTGGAGTGATTATAAACACAAATCAGTCCATTCATCTCCAAATTATCGATGTTCATCTTAAACCTCTCTCTTTGCCGTTTCGTTAGCTACTAGCTAGGCGAGATTGTTGTCTGTGTTGCTATGGTGACCAGCAGTCTGCGCTGATCTTCAGGGTTAAAGGGTGAATTAGCAGTTCTACATTAACTCCAGAGTTTAAGACCATTTATTGTTAAACTGTGTTGAACGATCAGCAGAGCTTTATTTTACTGTAAAGGAGGATTATTTTATTTTTACCTACAAATCTGATTCTGCTGTGGAGCCACAACAGGACAGTAAAAGAGCCGCATGCTCGTGTGTTGCCGACCCCTGGTTTAATCGATGTCAACATGACTAAAAATCATGTTTATATGAAATTACCAGCATTAATTCTTGATTACAGAGCCAATTCCTCACTGTACGCTTTAAAGCTGAATGTTTGTCTTATCTGAGCAGTTTTATTTTCCTCTGAAGTAGATAGAAGGTCAAATAACGTGAACCGTTACCTCAGAGAACACAGCAGCGTTTTTGCTTTTTATACTCCACTCTATAGTGATGGCCATGTGCCGTCTCCATACAGGGTTTCTGTGCAGGACAATGGCTCCGCCAACACAGTCCCCCTCCTCAACTGGGATTGGTGCGTCCAACATGAACAGAGTCTGCTTCCAGTGAGTTGGCCTGAAGAGAGAGTTCATTATTTACACACTTATTAAAGGTTAAAGCTTCGGTGCCACACAGACTGTTTTCCTCTGAGACCAGACCTGGATCTCAGGACCCAATGGAACAGATCAGCAGCAAAATTAAAATGAAACCCAAAACATACAGCAGTGATGTGTCTGTATGTTTGAATCTAAATTTCTCTCTCATACATGCAATTCTGGGCTCAAAGTGAAAATTTAAATTCAGTTTAACGATTTTAATTTACTATTTGGTACAGTAGAATTGACATTTCATTTACACAGAGAATAAGACACATTTTACATAATTTATGCCACTTTTTAATAAATCTAACTTACACTATTTTACAGTTATATGTAAAGCTCACTGAATTCCCTTTATGTATGAAATGTGCCATATAAATAAACTTGCCTTGCTTTATAAATAGCTACAACCTAAAAAAAAAGGTTCAAGGGTTCTTTAGTAAAGCCAGTGATTCAATTAAGAACCATGAAAACTCAAAGAACCCTTTGCATGATTAAAGGGTTCTTTACATGGTAAAACAGTCCTTCAGACTGATGGAGAATGTGTTGTATAGGATTCTATGTATCACCAGAAAAGGTTCTGCTATTGTTTCAAGCTTGTATCATAATAATAGCAGAACTCTTGTTGGTGCAGAACCATCTAGCACATTCGTCTTCAATCTGAAGAGCCATTTCATGTTGCAAATAACTCTTTAACCATGTGAAGGGGTTCTTTGAGTGTCCATGGTTCTATTTACAACCCTTTCCTTTGCTGAACAGCCCGTTTTAAGAGCGTACCTAGATTGTTCACAGGTCTCTCCAATCAAATTGAGAACGAAAAATTATTAAGCTGCATTTTTTACGATAATAAAATGTGATTTGTTTTCTGCGAGTTTGTCTTCTTTTCTCAGCCCTCCAATCACTGCACAGCAACTGTTGCTATCCACTATTGCCTCAAGCGTTCGGTTTGTTATCAGCACACCAGTGTTTGAATTTTAAGCTGCAGTTGCAGTTAGAAGATGTAACTGGGAATGTTTAAAAGATTTGAGATTCTGTCCCAGTCATTTTCTACCCACCAAATCCAAAACTTACTACAAAAGCTGACATTGACTTTGTGCAAATATCAAAGCTGACATATAACATTATTTCAATGCATCAAAGATAAGACATTTAAAGACCATAAACATTCTTCATACACACCATGGCAACATCCTTTTGCCTTTGATGATTAGTTTTGAGTTTTTAGGTTTGCTATGTTGTTTTTCCTCCTCTTTGTCCATCTCAGCTGTCTATATTTCAACTTGTCGGGCAAACGTGTCTGTGGTGAGCAGTTACATGCTTTATGCAGAATGGTGCCGTAGTGTTGGTTGTGTTTATGTGAATCCAGTATTCCAGTTGACTGCTACTGTTTTGTACTGCCATAGTGTTGGAGTAAATAGGGTGATGACCGCACTGCGGTCAGGAACAGGCTGCTTTCTGATGTTCTGACACTGCAGGACATTCGCGCATTTGGAAATTGTATGTAGCAAGTTGGCCTCCCCAAATATACTTCTGCCAGTGTCACTGGATGAAAAGATAGACTATAGTCTGTCATAGACCTCCTTTTGGTGATGTTGATGGTTCTAGAGAGTAAACTCTACTATCCACTGCTGGAGAAGAGAGTGAACAGAGTGCAGCCATGTTAATTTATCTCACACACACTGCTGACTGACTCAAATAGAATCATCTGGGTTATTAAAAGATCCAGTTTTCCCTTTAATAATACCAGAATAAAAGTCCCTGGGTGACGTACTCAGAGTTTGGTCCTGTATTGAGCTCTAGTGTTGGTCCTCCTTCGTGTAAACTGTGGAAGAAAGTGCTGAACCAGGCAGTGAAACCATGCAACGTTCCAGACTTTTCAACAGGGAACCGGAATTCTCCTCTCAGCTTCTACAACACAACAAAAACATACAACACTCAGACTTCTACAGGGGTACCCTTCTTTTTTTTTGTCCTGGGGGGCGGGATTGTGTCTGATTTTTAAATTAACCCATTAATGCATGAATCTAGTGCATTTCCAGCTTTCAAAATAGTGCACATTTTTCTGTCTCCAACCTTTTCAATTACAACCGTCCAGTTTTGACTGTTTACTTTACAGTCGTATGCAAAGATTTGCACACCCCTGGTTACTTTCCATGCTGTTGGAGTTGTAAGTGTAAATAAGTTAACACATCCTCTATAGAGAACACACTTCTGCACATTTTAATGCATGATTACTGTTTGTTTACTGAATCTAACATACTTTTGGGGGGAAAAAATAAAATGTGGCCTGTGCAAAAAGTCATGACACATTTAAAATGCATGTTTTTCAATCTTTTGTTAAACTCTTTACATGTATTTTACTTTTGTATGTATCTTTATGTATGTTTTTCTATGTTAAACTCAGCAAATAAACAGAAATTGTCCACTAAAACGTGCATAAAAAATGCATATTTGATATTCTCTGTAGAGTAAGTGTTCACTTCTTTTCACTTAGAAAATCAATGAAACATTATTTAACTGTGGTGTTCAAAATTGCATATAATAATAAGTGATTGGCAAAAAAAAATACATCACAGTTTTCTGAACAACATTTATCTTCTTCACGTCTCGGCAGTTTCATGCGCCATCACTATGATGATCAGCTACATTGAGGGGGCGCTATATCTGCAGTGGAAAAACGGCTTTTGACATTTAGTGTTTTTAGCGCTCCAGCACTAAAATAAAGAAGAGACATTTGGACGCTAAACGTCTTGGCTGATCTGCCTCAGAGTTAAGTGGAAAATTGTGCAGTTTTGGCAGAACTGTTCCTTTGAAGCTTAAACTTTAAACTATGTATGTTAACAACTGTTCTCACCTCGAGGTCTGATACGCGAACTGTGTGCATGTCAAGAGTGATGACATCACAGGGGGTGGAGAGACAGTCCTCAGGGTCGAGCTCATGGCTGAATTTCGGCTTAGAGAAGAATTCCTCCTGCGCAACCGGCCTGAAACAACAAACACTGTTTCAGTAAAGCACTGTAATCAAACGTCCCTCAACACGTCCAGTTAGAAAACGTTAGATTATAATTGAACTGGGTTGTTGAGTGTTGTATGATCTGGTCTGACAGGATAAGATGTTTATGTACTAATGTACATCAGTTCAGTTACACTACAGGCTAAAAGCACAGAAGCAAGACGTGACTCTCACTCTGTTGGGTTAACAGCCTTAAACTGAGTAGTTTTTAAATCTTTACACACCTATAGAAGATCATTCCTGCCAGGCAGAGGAGAAAGAAAATCTCTGTGTTTTTTTCCTCTCCATTTCTGTCTCGCTCCGTCTTGTTTTCTCTGGCTCTGAGTTTATCAGACGTCTGACTTTATCTTAAAATACTGACAAAGATTACAAAATATTTTCAATTTTCTCAAACCTTTTACATGTAATAACTCAGTATTTTAACATTAGGTAATCATTTTGAGATCAGCCAAAACTGAGAGAAAATAAGTGATTATTTTGACTTAATAACTATAATTAAAAATAATTTATCATTTTGAAATAAGTAGAAATTTTAAGAAAACATTATTTTGACACAGTAACTCAAAATCCTGAGAAAATAAATCATTACGTTGAGTTACGTTTGTTATTATTTAGAAATAAGTTTTTACTTTGATATAAACCAAAATTTCTAGAAAAAAATGTTGACATATCAAATCCAAATTCTTAAAAATAGTCATTAGTCATCATTTTGAGAAAAGTCTAAATTTCTAGAAAGTATGCTATTTTGCCATAATAAGTCAAAATCTTGAGAAAATAAGTCATGTTGACAAGTCGGAATTTTGAAAAAAAAAATCATTATCAGAAGTCGAAATTTCTAGAAAATGTTATTAATTTGAAATAGTAACACAAAATATTTACAAAATAATAAAATGTATAATAAGTCCATATTCATAAGTTCTATAAGTGTGGATGAGTTAGCTGGTCACTGAGTAAAAGCCCTTTTATTCTGGGTCAACAAACATCAGTTATCTTTAGAGAAAGTAAACAGTGAGTGGACACAGAATAAACAGGGTCCATTTATAAGTAAGTAAGTAAGTAAGTTAGTTAGTTAACAGAATAATCAGTTCTTACTGCAGGCAGCTGAAGTCCAGGCCGTAGAGATCCTCCCAGAATTCCATTTTCTGTGTGTAGTCAGGGTGAGCCTGGCAGGGTACCAGACTCAGAGAGGCAGACGAGGGCCACATCCTCCCTCCGTCCTTCAGCCAGCGGTCCCGAACACACAGCACCGACTCCACCATGAACTCAAACTGCAGACACAGAGCAACAGAACATGATGATTTCAGTCAGAAAACATGGAGCCAGTTGTTCATCCATCTTACTGCTGATACACACACTGTTTGTACCGTATACAGAGCGTCATTTACTGAGAGCCTGAAAAGCTCCTGACAGAGTGTTTAACTCCAGCAGCACTACTGTGTCTGATCCACTCGCACCAGCACAACACACACTAACACACCACCACCACATCAGTGTTACTGCAGTGCTGAGAATGATCCACCACCCAAATAGTACCTGCTCTGTGAGGGTCCATGGGGGTCCTGACCACTGAAGAACAGGGTAAAAGGGGGCTAACAAAGTATCAGAGAAACAGATGGACTACAGTCTGTAACTGTAGAACTACAGAGTGACACTATATGGTCAGTGGAGCTGACAAAATGGACAGTGAGTGTAGAAACAAGGAGCTGGACTTACCAGAAGACAGTTTCCCATCCACTCTGAGACCAGCACATCCACCTTCGAAGGCAGCGTCAGCTCTTCCGCTCTGGACTTAAAGACGGTCACCACTCCCTCACAGCCGTTCAGCTTCACCAGCTTCTCTGTGTGTTCGGCCACGGCGCTCGCCTCCACAGCGTACACCTACAGCAACACGGAGCGGAGCATCTGTGATTTCTGGGGTTTTATGGTGGAGCTAAATTGCTGTAGCTGAACGGTGGAGCTAAACTGCTGTAGCTGGATGTTGGAGCTAAACTGCTGTAGCTGAATGGTGGGGCTAAACTGCTGTAGCTGAATGGGTGGAACTAAACTGCTGTAGCTGAATGGTGGGGCTAAACTGCTGTAGCTGAATGGTGGAGCTAAACTGCTGTAGCTGAATGGGTGGAACTAAACTGCTGTAGCTGAATGGGTGGAGCTAAACTGCTGTAGCTGAATGGTGGAGCTAAACTGCTGTAGCTGAATGGTGGGGCTAAACTGCTGTAGCTGAATGGTGGGGCTAAACTGCTGTAGCTGAATGGGTGGAACTAAACTGCTGTAGCTGAATGGGTGGAGCTAAACTGCTGTAGCTGAATGGTGGAGCTAAACTGCTGTAGCTGAATGGTGGAGCTAAACTGCTGTAGACTGAATAGGTGACCCCTTCCAATACAAAGCACCCTATAAATGATGATTTTGTATTTATTTAGTTTATTACTGTCTCTATTAATGTCTTGAGTTTAAATAAATCAGAACACAATCACTGTAAATATCTAAGGTCTGAATAACACAGAGAAACACAGTTCAGCAGAACGGTCCATATAAATGTGCTGTGAAGTTCTACCGTGTCTCCTCTGCTGGTATTTACCGCTGCAGGCTGAGCCAGACGGCCACAGAACAGGCTGATGATGCCGGTGCCGCAGCCCAGATCCATCACCACCTTCCCCCTCAGGGAGGCGCTATTGCTCACGATAACCTGCCTGTACGTCTCTGTACGCGGCCTGTCCGACAGCATCTCCAGGTGAAGCCTCTAACAGCAGGGAACAAGAAGGAGGAAGCTTCTGATGACGCTGCTCTGAAGGTCAGTCTGGATAATCTGAATGGTTCACTTGTAGCATAAACAGCAGAACTTTAGGTAATTATGCATGTACACAAATTTACTTTTTCCTGAAGTCTTTTTCTCTTGTTTCTGAGGTGAAAGAAAGAAAAATGAGAGCAATGTGGATGCTAACAGGTTAGCCTGCCAACCGGTATTTCTCCCCGTCTAAAAAAGTGAACAATAAATAAATAAATAAATACATATTAAAATTAGGCTTTTAACAAATAATGAATCACTTTCTATAAACTACAAAAAACAGACATCAAAAAACTAGAGTACTTATTATTATTTTTTTTTTTGGCTTGTTTCTAAAACAGCCCGTCGAGTTTGACTCTGCGTTTGGTTTGGAACGGCCGCTTTACTCAATCCACTCATATCCTTAAGAATAAAATCATGTCATATTTTCTGCCTGAGTAGCCTGTTTCACTCAGACGTGCGTCATGTTAACCAAGAAAAATGTGTTCTGATTCACTTTGACTTTCAGCAAGACTATTACAGATTACTTACAGGGGAATTCCACTGATTCGTCAAAATTTTGCATAATTCAGTGTGTGAGATGTAAACAGAGAGATTCAGAGTGGTTTGGTATGAAATGGTTCAGATGTCTTTACAGTGGTGGTGATAGGAACCAGGGGTCACCATGACTACAACACAAATATAGACATTTTATTTACTATCCAGAACCACCAGTGAACCTACACGAGTCTTCTGGGTTTATATGAATGTTGATGATGGAAAATAGTGGAAAATCTGAAATAATAAGTTTTCTTTGGGGGACTATTTTGCCTCACAGCGTCCTGCATGTTATGTATCCCTCCACCATGAATGGAGTTTAAGTTCTCAAATCTACCATAAAACAGTGTCTCAGTCATCAAGCAGTGAATTCATAACCATTTCATGTAGTAACTTTCTGTGAGGGAGCTTTTAGAGGTGGATGTCTGGTTCCTATCACCACCACTGTGAACAGTTCTGACTCAGTAAGTTTATCTAGAACGGAGCGTTTCACACCAAACCACTCTGAATGACTCTGTTTACATCCTAGCCATTTAATTATGCAAAAATTATGAATACTCTAAGCTGCACACAGTTTAAGGCAATGTGTGTGATGATTTAGACATGCTAATCGCCTGTTAGCTACATTAGCCTCATAGCTCCAGCATGAAAACATGTGTTGGAGAAATATTAAATTTTCTTCAGGCTTCTTTTTTAACGCTAATCTTTGCTGCAGAGCAGCATATTTGTAGCGGAACACTTACCAAAGTTCCATAACTCCCAAAATACTCCTCATCTTGCCAGGCGTCCTCCACTTCAGCAGCTGCTTGGTGCAGGTAGCTGGAGGGCACGTATCCATAACAGCCCCCCACCTCCGCCCACCACCAGTCAGCACAGCTTCGGTCATGGACCAGGATCTTCTCTCCAGCTGAGAAACTCAGCTGAGAGGAGATCAGAACAGACAGACAACAAGGTTATACTGTATTGAACTTTTTTTTGCTTTTAAAATAAAACCCCATTTCCAAAAAAGTTGTGATGCTGTGCAAAATGTAAATAAAAACAAAATGCAATGATGTGCAAATTTGAAAATAGTACAAAGACAACATATCAGATGTTGAAACTGTGAAATTTAATTGTTTTTTGAAAAATATATGCCCATTTTGAATTTGACACCAACAACACGTTCCAAAAAAGTTGGGACGGGGGCCTGTTTACCACTGTGTTTCATCACCTCTTCTTTAACAGCACTCTGTAAGCGTTTGGGAGCTGAGGAGACACTGCTGTAGATTAGACAGTGAAATGTTTTCCTGTTCTTGTTTGATACAGGATTTCAGCTGCTCATCAGTTCAGAGTCTGCTTTGTCATATTTTTCATTTCATAATGCGTCAAATGTTATCAGTGGTGACAGATCTGGACTGCAGGCAGGTCAGTTTAGCACCCGGACTCTTTTAATAGAGAGCAATGCTGCTGTAATACAGGCTGAATGTGGTTTTACATTGTCTTGCTGAAATAATCAAGGCCTTCCCTGAAAAAGACGTCGTCTGGATGGCAGCATATGTTGCCAAAACATGTATATATCGTTCAGCATTAATGGTGCCTTCACAGATGTGCACGTCACCCATGCCAATACTGGCTTTTGAACTGTGCACTGATAACAAGCTGAGTGATTTGATGCCATCAAATTCAAAATATGCATATATTTTCAAAAAACAATAAAATTTCTCAGTTTTAACATTTGATTTGTTGTCTTTGTACTATTTCCAAATGAATATACGGTTTAAATTATTTGAACATCATTGCATTTTGTTTTCATTTACATTTTTCACAACCTTTTTGGAAATTGTTGTACATTTTAAGCCAAAACTTTACCACAAATCTATCAAAAAACAGTGTCTCAGTCATCAGGCAGTGAATTCAATACCATTTCATGTAGTAACTTTCTGTGAGGGAGCTTTTAGAGGTGGACGTCTGGTTCCTACCAGCACTGTGAACAGTTCTGACCCAGTTAGTTTCTCTAGAACAGAGCGTTTCACACCAAACCACTCTGAACGACTCTGTTTACATATTAAATGCTGAATTATGTAGACTTTTTTGAAAAACTGGTGGAGCTCCCCTTCCAAACAAATGGATAGAGGCTCATTTGTGTATCGCAGACCTCGATTTCAGGTACTGTAAACGCCAACATCGCGATAGCTACATATCGTGCAGCACAATATGACCTGAAACGCCTCTCAAAAGACGAACAATGTTTGTTTTTTACATCCTGTGGACTTGACGGCGGTTAAAGCTGTTAATATACTGTGTTTAATTTATCAGGGAGGCAGATTAAACCGATTAAAACGTTAGTGTAAGCGTATTCACCAGCTTTCTGTTCGAATCATCCGTTCCACCTTAAATGGTGCGGCAGTTCCATTATGGCGTCTCAGGCACTACAATGTAACTGCCGCCCCATTTAAGGTGGAACGGGGGATTCGAGCAGGAAGCTAACTGTATGTTAGCTTCGAGTGAGACAGACCTGCTCCGCACCGCTGGCTGTGAAATCTTCTAATCCTACAAACTCCTCCGGGCTTTTACTGTCCGCCTGTTCATCTTCAAACATCTCCAGCGAAACAAACAAACAAACAAACAAACAAAAAGAGACGAATTAGAATAGCCCACGGAAACCGAAAGCAGGCAACGGAGCTGCGTCGCCCTTTACTGCCACCTGCGGCCAACAAGCGGTACTGCAGCACACAGCCACGGTAAACACAGAAATAACCTAATAGAAAAACAATAAAACACTGAATCAGAGATATAAAACCAGCAGGTTTACCAGTACAGCGCGTTTCTTTATTCGATATTTTAAAGCTAAACCATTAAAACAGATCCCTCTTCAGTGGTTCTTTAGTTAAGGCAATGGTTCTATTTAGAGCCACAAGTTATATATAGAACCATTTACATGCCTAAATGGTTGTTTGCATGGTGAAATAGTTCTCCAGATCGATGGAGAATGTGTTGTCTATGGTTCTATAAAGAATCTTTTTGAAAATGGTTCTATATAGCACAAAATCAGAACCCTTTTTGTGCTATATAGAATGATTATGCCACAAAAAAAAATTTAATCATGCAAATGGTTCTTTAAGTGTTCTTGGTTCTATATAAAACCACTGTCTTTACTAAAGAACCTTAATTTTTAAAGACTGTATAGAACTGGTGGTTCTAAATAGAACCATTGCATTTATCAAAGAACCCTTGAAGAGCCGTCTTTTTAAAGAGTGTGTAGAACTGGTGGTTCTAAATAAAACCATTGCCTTTACTAAAGAACCCTGGAAGAACCGTATTTTTAAAGAGTGTAACCTGCCTGGTCTTAATCTTAACCTGAAGGTTTAAGTAAATTATTTTGTCTAGTGATTAAAAAAAAGGATTTCTGACTGAAGTTCTCGAGATTCACCTACAAACTCATTTTCATGCTTGACGTACATGTAAATATTAAAAAAGAACCAAAGAATGACATATATTTAATCTATATTTCAATATGTTGGCATGTGTTTAAATGTATTTAGCAGATTTTAAAACATGACAGTGTTTTTAATATGAGCAAATAAAATACACACTGTAAAAAGTGTCTCGTCAGATCTACTTAAAAAATTACTTCATGTGGTAACAAGTAAATTAATACTATGAATGAACGATTCTTTCAATCAATGTAGTTTTTTGAGTTGAATAAAACTAGTTCGATTGTTACCAATTTTTTTATAGCAGATCTGGCGAGACACTTTTTACAGTGTACGCACATGTATTTTCCTTAGAATACAGGAATGAAAATCCATAAACGCGTGTGATATTCTTAAAAGGAGACAATCTAACATATCTCCAAAAAAAATGTTAAAGTTACAGAGGAATCAGATTAAATATCTGATATATTTAGATGTATCTGATGTTGTTTAAATGAGGAGTATTTATCACATTGACTAAAGCTAACATTGTGATTGTTATTACAAATACGGCCATTATCTGATAATCTCTCTAATTAATCGATTTATTGTGTAAAAGCTTCATCCTGGAATGATCACAATCTAGAACATTTAAAATGACATTAAACTATACATTGTAAAGCACAAAACATTTAAACACTAAATCACAAGCAATGCATTATTCTCATTAAGATCTTCCATATATATTTAATTTTTTTAAAAATTGGAATAAAATTTCATCAATGTATTTTGTAGACATTCAATCAGTGTTTTAGAAAGAGGAAACAAATCATGCTACTTCAGTTTCTTTTGTAAAAACTCATCACTCCAATGTAATTAAAATATATGTATTTGCTCATGTTAAAAGTACAGTATATGTCAATACATGTGCATAGATTGAAATATATGTAATAGTACCAGTTTTTAATATGTACATATAAAGTCACACATACATGTCGCTGCTGTCGGAACAAAACCTTGTATCTCCAAAATGATAATTGTGCAAGAAAAGGAAAAAACCTACTGTACTTTTAATGCAAGTCAATGCAACCAGACCCCCCCCCCGCCCCCCCACCCCAAGTCATTTTGGGCCATTTCTTTTTGTCTGTTCTTCATGAAATTTACACACAATATAAAGGGCAACAGGAATTTTCAAATCATGTCAAAAACAGCAAAAATGTTCAGACAGCAGCAATATAGAAAAATATTACAATGTTGCTGCATGGTTAAAAAAATATTGGGAAGTATATTTCCTTTTTGTATAGGTGGTCTGCAGCAAGCCATTTAAAATGATTTCTTTATCAATTTTTGGCTGAAAATTTGATTTGATATTAAGTTGTGTCAAACTTTGACAGTATTGTAACTGTTAAGCAACTTTCTTCCCAGATTCAGGACCAACTTTTTAAAAATTGCAGATAAAAACAGGAAGCAGTGATTTATAAAGCTACTTTAACCTAAATTTAAAATAAAGTACCACGAAGACAAGATATTTAATGCTGTTTCTTATCATCTTCACTGTTTTTGTAAATTTATGCTCATTCTGAAACTGACATCTGCAACATGTCCTAAAAAGCTCAGAAGTTCACATCCAGGAAAGGCTGAGTCCTTTATGGGTGAGGATTGCATGAGGCTCACCAACTTGCCAAAAATGTATCCATGAATAATCCAACATCTTCAAAATCACATTCCTTTTGCAATTGCAAGGATTTTGGGTATTTCACCCTATAAAGTGCATAATAACATCAAAAAATTCACTGAATCCAGAGAAATAAGCCAAAAACCACAACTGAATGCCCATGACCTCTGAGCCCTCAGGCAGCACTGCATTAAAAACAGGCATGTTTCTGTGATGGAGATCACCACATGGGCTCGGGAATACTTTCACAAACTGCTGTCAATAAACACCAAAAATGCAAGTTCAGACCATACTATCCTCAGCAGAAGTCACATATAAACAAGGTCCAGAAACGCCGCTGACTTCTCTGGGCTCGAAATGGACTGATGCTCAGTGGAGACGTGTACTGGGGTCTGATGAGAACCTTTCAGGCTGTTTATAGAAATAATGGACGTTGTGTTCTCCGGACCTTCCTGATTGTTACCAATGTAAAGTTTAAAATGCAGCGTCTGTCATGGTACGTGGGGGTAATATTGCTCATAGAATGGGTAACTTGCACTGTGAAGGACATGCTGCCTTCTAGACACTGTCTTCTTCAGGGGCAGACATGCTTATTTAAACATGACAACAATAAGAAACATTCTGCATATGTTACAACAGCATGGCTGCATAATCAGAGAATGTGACAGCTAGACTGACCTGCCTGCAGTCCAGAACTGTCTCCCACTGAAAAAATATTTAGTGCAAATTGCAGCAGAGAATGCCCTGTATAATTGTATATAATGGAAGAATGGCCAAAAAATTCTGCATTCAAAACTGGATGAGGTTGTGTCTCTAGTCTCATGAAATATTGAAGTTCATAAGATAAAGCATCAGATATTCTTTTTCAATTCAATATTGGTCAAACAGAATTTAGTAATTAATAAACTTCAAGCACCTTGTTCAGGTCAAATAACACACAAAATAATACACAAAACTGAAAAATAAGCATTTTATTTTTGCATATGTACAGAGAACAGTCAGAACAGAACTAGCTATCTATGTGAACCATTTCTGAAATATATATTCTCTGAAAAAAGTCTAATTCACATGTGGTCATGAAACAAAAATGTAAAAATTAATGTCAGCAGAGCAATTTGATGTAAATGAAATGAAGTCCATGCATTAAAATGTTTCTATAAACATTAAAACGTATAAACTTGTTAAAAACATAGATTCTATGAATTCTCACAGCCCAGAATAAAACTAAACCCAAAACTAAGTTTAGAAGATATCCCGATCTTTGAAAAATGGAAAAAAAATAGGAATGTTTGCCCTTCCATTTTCCCCAAGTTTAAATCTAATACAATCTATACTATATTAATATTTCACTAAATCAGGGTCTTCAGAATCATAATACAGATCATAGCACATCAAATCATATGGTCATCAAAAAAACCCCTCACAATTAGACCATTACCAAATGGTCAAGATCTAAAAATTCAAATACTAAAAAAAAAAAAGAAAACACAACCTACAGCGCTGTGATCCATCTACAGCCTGCAGTGCTAGAAGGAGGTAGTGGAACGTGTTCAAGTGTTTAAGAGATACTGCAGTCCACCTTATACAGCACTACAAACAGAGAATTCCTACAGAAACACTGAGAAAAGCCCTGAAAACCTGATTCACTCACTGGTCTCCTTTCACTCCTTCTTCTTCTTGTGACTCTTCCTCAAACACCTCCTGAAACAGAACACGCAACTCTTGAAGGTCACGAAGATGACAGTCACGAGAATGAGCAGGAGGAAGCCGATGACGTCCAGGCTGTGGTACTGAACCCAGTTCAGGTCGTGAGCAGCCGGCCGCAGGTGATCTGCTCCTTTATGCCTCATCACAAACTCGGTCCAGAACACGGCCAGGTCCAGCGGCTCGATGGGACGGTCTCTGTGGATCGCAGACAGCTTCATCATCTTCTCTTTGTAGCTGTGGAGAAAAAAAGGGGAGAGTTTTAATCAGAGTGAGCACAAAGGCTTTTTCACTATTTTTTCAAGCTGTCTGCATAATTAAGTGGTTAAGATGGAAACAGATTCGTTCAGAGTGGTTTGGTGTGAAATGACCAAACCTTACAGTCAGAGCTGTTCACAGTGGTGGTGATAGGAACCAGACGTCCACCTCTAAAAGCTCCCTCACAGAAAGTTACTACATGAAATGGTTATGAATTCACTGCCTGATGACTGAGACACTGTTTTATGATAGTTTTGAGAAGATGTTTGTGTCTGAAATGTATTAAAACCCATTCATAGTGGAGGGGCATAAACAGGACATTGTGAGGCCAAAAACTGCTGAGATGGAGGACGCCGGGCAAAGTGGGGAGTATTTTGGGAGTTATGGAACTTTGGTAAGTGTTCCACTACAAATATCCTATTCTGCAGCAAAGACTGGCATTGAAAAAGAAGTTTGGATGAAATTTTGTTTTTCTCCGACACACGTTTGCTGTCAGAGGTTTGCTTTTGTCTATATTTGTCTATATCTATAAATGTCTGTATTTGTGTTGTAGTCATGGCGACCCCTGGTTCCTATCACCACCACTGTAAAGACATCTGAACCATTTTACACCAAACCACTCTGAATCACTCTGTTTACATCTCACACACTGAACTATGCAGAAATTTAAAAAAAAAAATCAATGGAACTCCCGTTTAAGGCGGGTTGGGAGCTTTAGCATTTTATTTAAGGACCCAAACAGAGAAGAACAGAGTCTAACAATCACAGTTCCTGTGCTGACAGATAATGGCCGGACTAAGAAGATCCACAGCAGTTCTATTACTAATTAAGCAGTTTTTTGGGCTGCAACTTCTGTACTTCTTGTTTTCTGGAAATGTCTGTTTTCTACAGCCCATATGTAAGGTACATTTGTGCATTTTATTAGGCTTAGGCTCGCTGTCAATAGTATCGGGAATCCCCAGTAGATTGCGTCCATCACAACAGCTATCAGGCTGGGTGACTTGCAGTCAAAAAAACACAACATACATGGCATTCAAGATGTGTGAAAAGCCCATCTGTGTCATAATATGCAATTTCTTTCACTGTATGTCCATGTTCTATATCAGTCCTGATCCACTGTCTAGCTTAAAAGAATCAATCAATCAATCAATCAATCAATCAATCAATCAATCAATCAGAATATTCTACAGCAGTGTGAGGAAGCACTTTTCACTGTGGTTGTGCTGGCTAAACTAATGCCATGCTGCTGCCTTCCAAGGACTGAACATCTTTGTTGACGAAATATGAACGTTGGCTGACCAACATTTTGGTTCCATCAAAGTCGTCAAAAATGAAAAGAAAAAATATATATCAGCTTAATGACAATAGTAGCCTGCAGTACCAGTGGATACAAAAGGTAACTTCACACATTTTTTGCTGTCTTATTACTTTAACATACAGCGATTTAAGTGCAATTTCACTAAACATACCAAACCAAATTAGCTTAGCAACTTAGCAAATTTCAAGTGTGTTTTTTAGAGATTGAGACTCGAGTTAACGACGCAAATTCAAATTATATATATATATATATATATATATATGTATATATATTTTAGAGATGAAACAGTTACCGGTTTCACGGTAAACCGCGGTAAAATTAATGACGGTTAGTAGTACCGTTTGAACTTTAAAGTATCGTTAAAACCGCGGTCGATTACCGCGGTGTGAAAAACTCGGAGATTCGGAGATATTTCAGCCTTCTAAGAAGACCAAGTCTGACGTTTGGTCATGTTTTGGGTTTTATAAGGATGCAGAAGGAAAGTTAATTGAAGATGACCACCCTGTCTGCAGAACAGGCCTAAAGAAAATAGCGGCGAAAGGGGGCAACACATCAAACCTTACGAGTCATCTTCGCGACCACCACCCGCTACCTGCAAGAATGCAAGGTTAACTTTAACGGAGAAGTCCGTGGACTTCGAAATAGGAGAAATGTCACGGTTTGTGTGGTTTAACTTTTGCTTATGGTTCGTTAATAATGTTAAATGAAGCTTTTAGCGTCAAAAAAAACCAAAAAAACAATCAGTGAATCAACTGTGAATCGAAACTAAAGCTTTTAACACACATTTCTGTGGAGCAGAGTCTCCAAAATGAGCTCTGAGTTAACAGTCACACGAGCTCTGGAACGAGACGCTACAAAAGTTCAATCTGCGCAGCTCCCCTTTCTTGTCCCGCTTGCAGTGTTTACTGTCTGAGAATAACACCGTCTCAAATCATTCAGTGTCCCCTACGTAGTGCGCTACTGTTCAAACATGATCATCATTAACAAGCAGCTGAGTTTTAAATAGGGGATTTGTAGCCTGTTGTTAATGTTGATTATAAATGACTTGGTCGAACGTTTCCTGCACTCTTTGGGTGAAGAATTTGCTATTTCATGATCCACGAAGTGCACTACATAGGGAAGATAGTGTGCTTTGAGACGGGACCTCGCGCGAGTAAACGCTGCGTGCCGCTTTTAGGAGAAGCAGAGTTTCAGAGATTAAACTTTAGGAGTGTTTCTGCTGCAGCTCAGATGCGCGTTAATTTTAAGTTATGTTTTATTTTAAAATGCTTTTAGAGAAGCAGCTCCACAGGTGAAGACACACTGTGAGTTCTACACTGTCTGCAGCTCACAGCGCGGTCACGCAGTTCCTCTGTGATTTTGGCTGTTTTTCCTGGTGCGCTGTATTGATTAGGGGTTCAGCGCCACAACGGCACAATAATGCTGCAGCTGCAGTTCGGACAGAAATCCCCCGAGTGCAGCACGTCTTAGAAGTAGTAATTTTCCATTAAGACCCACCTCAGAGTTGGTGGAGATTTAATTCTCTACGCAGGGAAATCCCTAGTTATTGTAATTATTATAATTATAATTATTATTATTATTATTATTAATAATAATAATAATAATAATAACAACAGTAATAATAATACATTTGCTATTCTTTTGTTTACAGAGTATTACAAGTATTGTAAGTAATACAAAAGTGATACTAAAAATGTACTGACCTTATAATTTTGTTTGCATAAACATTTTCAATGTTTATGCAAACAAAAAGTGCATATTGCTGCCAATTCTATTAGTGTTAATATAAAAGTTGGTGAAACGAGTTTCAGTGTGTGTATCAGTATTTATTTTTTTATTTATTTTACTTTTCAACACATTTGAACAATATAATACCGATAATCGTGATCATTTTGGTCATGATAATCGTGATATGAAATTTTAATATCGTTTCATCTCTAATATATATATATATTTAACACAATAACATTTCTCAGTTTCAACATTTGATTTGTTGTCTTTACTATTTTCAATTAAATATATGGTTTAAATGATTTGCACATCATTCCATTGTTTTTATTTACATTTCGCACAGCGTCCCAACTTCTTTACACACTGGGTTGTTGCTTATGTGCTATATAAACTACAATTTAACAACTAATTAATTATTAAATTAATAATTAACAATAAGTTTTGCCTTTGTCCTTTAAAACACCACATTTACTGCACGTAGCATTTCAGTTCTGTCAGATTTTTATAGAGGGTTTTTCAATAAAGAAAGTTTCATTATTTAAAAGCTGTTTTTTTGTCAAATTTACTTTTTTTTAAATGCAATGCCTACAACTAATAACAAGACTAAACTAAATTCTCTACTAAGGACTTGAAACTTGACTTGGATTCACATGGCAGAGACTCGAGACTGAACTTGCACGAATTGACTGAACATCTCTGGTGTTATTTCCCGGTTAAGCAGGCTTCTCTGTTGCATTACCGCATTATCTGCAATGAATCTCGACTGACAGGCTCTTTTGTTTGTAGGTCCAGGTGTAAACAGGATCCAGAAACGCTGCCGCCGTCTCTGGGCCTGATATTTCTAGTTGGCGTTCATAATTTCCCATTTCAACTCTAATAATAAACAGTTTACTGTACCTTTTGTCATTGATGACTTTTCTCAGGGCCACCAGCAGCTTCTCTGAAGTTATGTCATAGATGTTTAGGGTTTCTGCGACACCGCGAGCCACCATGCGCTGGACGTTATCTCCCTGATCTCCGAACAGTGGAATCATCACCATGGGCACTCCGTTACAGATCCCTTCATACAGCCCATGGGTTCCTCCGTGTGTGATGAAAGCCTTGGCCTTAGGGTGAGCTATTGTAAAAACATCAAATGAACAAGGTGACACAGTGTGACTGATGTGAAGCTAAAGTCTTCCAAAGCTTTAGTGCTGTTTTGTTTTGCCTGTGGTCATCTCCACAGCCCAACTGAGGTCTCATTACTCTGACAGAGTGAACATTTCATGTAGTTTCTGTCAGCAGCAGATGGTTGTGCATGCTTTACTTCATGAAAACACAAAACGTATGACTGTTTAAATATGTGAGATCCCGCTGGTGTGGGTTCATGCCAGTTTCCTCTCTTTCAATTGTGCTACAAAGTGGTAGATGGCTAATAGTGGCCCTTGTGGGGAATCTCAAGCCAGATAAGGCATGAGTGAGTTGGTCCCAAGCAAAATCCATGAAGTGCTTCACGTCTTAAAGCAGGGATGCCCAATCCTGGTCCTGTCCAGCTTAGTTCCACCTCTAATCAAACACACCTAATTCAGTTAATGAAGGCCTTCAGGAGTATCTGAATATCAGAGCCATGTGTTTTGGATCAGAACTCTCCAGGGTGGTAGATCTCCTGGAACAGGACTGAGCACCCATGTCTTAAAGTGACCATTATTAAAATGGCAATCAAAAGTGTTAAGTCCAATTAATTCTTTACAACCATGCAGCAAAAACTCCAGAATCCTAGAGTGCTGGCCTGCGAGGAACTGCCCTCTATCCATGCACACAGCCATTAGGATGGATCATGCAAAAAAGCAAGAACTCCTCCAACATCGCATCTTATTTTGACAAGTATACTATCATCTCAGATCTTTTCCAAGGAGCCTCTTTTGATTATGCTCTTCATGGAGCATTTTGGTAACAGATCTTTCCTAAGGAGCCTCTTTGATGAATCTTCAAGATGAACTTCCACTAGAACTGATTCGAGACATTTGGGTTTAATGAGATACGTGATATGAGGATTAAAACAAACCTAAGAGATCGTTCTGAGGAAGCCACTTCATCAGTCTGACGTTCTTTGGTGCATCTTTGGGAACCACTCCAGTGTATCGCCACAGGACCTGGACATCAGAGTGGAACCTCTACGTTAGTGAAGTGTCATCTAGTGTTTTTCATTGGCTTCTTTGGGTTTATTAGTAATCAGTTTCTCACTAGATTTGTCACAATTTAGAAATGTTAGCCAAATTAACACATAAATAATTGCAATAAATAATTTGTCTTTTCTCATTAATTGTGTGCAAAACTTAAAGTACAAGCTTAAAGTGTCCAAATTGGCTGATTCCAACATCTAGTAAAGTCCTCCCAGAAGAGTAGAGGCTGTTATGAAGCAAAAGGGGACAATCTAGTTAATACCCTTCATTTCAGAAGAAACGCTGGAGACAACTTCTGGACATACAGTGCAATAACTGATCTGTTTATTAGTGATGCATGGTTGTGTATAAAATGTTTCTCCTCACCCTCTGAGGAATCTGTCTGAAGGCATCAAAGAATTCCTTGGCTTTGACCTCCGGCAGTTCAGACACCATGGAGCCCAAAGTGAACACGACGAAGCCATGCTCTCCAGAGCCGTTCACAAACTCCTCCAGATCCTGCAATAAGGACGGCAGACAGTGTTCGATTCATGAGGATGTGCAAGTTCTTCCAAAGGTGACATTGTAGACTAAAGATTCCACCTTAAATGGAATACAGGTGCCAGGATGTGAATGCTGCTCTATATAAGGTGGAACAGGAAATGTGAACAGGAAGCTGGTGAATGAGAAGCCAACTTCAGCCTTGTAGAAGTTTAGACATGAAACATTTAGCACTGTTTTGTCAGGCCCAGTAAAGCCTTTGCATGGTTAGTATTAGAGAGCATCATCATCATATTATATACATTTTTTTCACTTTTGTTTTTATTACTTGCACAATAAAAATATTTCACAATTTCTTCGGTTGTTAAAAAATGAATCAAGGACATCCCAGACAAATAAGCCACTGTTAGCTGTATCATTAGCACAACGCTTTTTGGTACAACACAAAACCTTTTTTCGATTAATTCTATATTGAATCATCTACAGTACATTCTCTATCAATCTGAAGAACCATTTCATGGTGTAAAGAAGCCTTCAATTATGCAAAGGGTTCTTAGAGTGTTCATGGTTCTATAAAGAGCCATTTTCTTTACTAATAGGCCCTTGAAGAACCATATTTTTTAAGAGTGTAGTTAAATGAAGTCAAAGTCAGTTCCACAGCCGTGTTTTAGAGCGCATAAAGTAAAGCTTTCTTGCTTACTTTGAAATTCAACAAATTCAAACTCCATTCATCTTTTGGGCCATGCTGGGTGTTTGAAGGTGGGGACACAGAAAGGCGAAGTTACAGCTCAGAAGCCATTGTTCATGTAATGCTTTCCTCTGATCAAAATGAAAAATATAACAATGATTACATCTGTGCTTAAACATGACTATTCTCATCCAACAGTGGTGTCACAGGGGGTTCCAGAGTGAGATTTTCCACAAATTGCAAACTGTTCTGTGCTTGCCAAGATTTAAATCTTAGATCTGGAAATGTTTTTGACAAAAAAAATAAGACTCAAACCCCACCACATGAAGAAAATTCATATTATTTCTGACCTTTCAGACTTTGCCAGATTTTATAAAACTAAGCACTTGTGCTCATGGGTATATTTTGTTTTTTCTATCTGAATTTACATGCCCAAATCATAAGGCAAATTATTCAGTAACTGCATGAAATAACTAATTTTTTTTTGTAAAAGCTCCCCTCAAATTAACAGAATATAGTGTTTTATGATCATACACATATTGCTATATGCTTACAATTTAATGCTGAAAGCCAAAAATCTTCGACGCTCTTTGTATTATTTTATAAAAATAATTTTTACAGAGCAGATCACTGAAGAGACGCCATCTGTTTATAGTTTATAGCCTAGATTTGTGGAAAAATGGGTCGACTTTCAGTAGAAAAAAAAATTGTGAGTTCAGCTTCTTTTATTATAAAGTTTTAAAATTACATCACCCATCTATCTGACTGGAAAGAAGACAGTTACAGCTCTCATATGACCCCCACCTTTAGAATGTAGCTTATAAAATATGAAAGTTATGAAGTAAAGAATATGACAATGCGTTTTGGATCCACCGGTGGTCTCAAGGAGTTAAAAAGGTTAAAAAAAGTGTCACAAAACATGTGGCACTATTTACACTTAGTTTCTAGGTTTACAACAGTGCAGCTGGTCAGATCTGGACTATGGTCCTTCATCCTTTACCCAGGTTTCACTAAAGATAAACATCTTTCAGCAGAGTTGCAAGTCATGATGAAGGAGCAGGATTATTGCAGTTTTCACTGAGACTCTTAATAGTGAACAACAAAAATTAAAAGCTATAATTTAAGGTGAGAGTGGATAACACACAGCAGCAGATACATAAAGCTCATCTTCACATTCCAGTAAAACTGGCCAATGCAGCTGCATCAACTTCATGCCAAATTACTACGGACATTAAGGAATACCAGCTTCAGCTGTGATGAGGCAGTTGACTAAGGTTGTCCGTCCTTGCTGTCGCACTGACTGTACAGATGTTGTGTCACTGAGGTCCTACAATTTTCTAAACAATTCCATTGGAATCTACCACTGTGGTGATGTTTTTACCTGAATTGTGAACAAATCAAACGAAGAAACGCATATTGTTCAGCAAAACTCACCGCTGGCAGGGGCTTCTTCTTGGCACAATTGATGCCCCCAACAGTCACCATGTTGGGCATTAGGGGTCTAGGGTATTCAAAGGTGAAGTCGTACCTCATAAGCCAAATTGCACCATGGCTTAAAAGCTGTTTATAGGTAGTGTCCTTCTTAAGGTATCTGCTGACCAGTTCATCAAAGCTGGCATAAACAAATCGGCAGAGGACCGACTCAAACCCAGTCATGAACATGTTCTTGACCCTCTGAGGAAAATTCATGATGTCTGTGTTGCCTGTGAACAAGCGTGGGATATAAGAAGGGGGTGAGGGGCACTGAGCTGCTGCCAGGTCCAGTCCGCAGGGGATCCCACGCAAGAAATAAACAACAGGAATGGAAAAGGCATCACCAATGATCGCACCACAAGGTAGGAAAGGGTCAGTCAGCATGAGATCAAAGCCTTGCTCCCGCAGGCTCCTCATCAGAGGCTCGTCGTACAGCAGGCCTTCACAGCCTTTCATTTGCATGTTGTGAAAGTTTGTAAGCGCCTTCATGTTCAGTAAAATATCAGAACGCTCTGGACCTTTCATTGACACCTCCTTAAATTCATCAATAATGGCATCCAGATCAGCCTCTGTGTAGGGTACCTTGAAGGTCCTAGTGGTGTAGCTGCCATTGCGGATATGCTGGCTAGCCTCAGGAACCAAAACCACCATCTCGTGGCCTTTCTGAGACAACTCCTCCACCAGAATCTTCATACTGAGCCAGTGGCTGCCGTCCACAGGCATGACCACTATCTTTCCCCCTTGTACTGTCCCTATAGAGGAGCAGCAGAGCAAAGCCAGCAGCCCCAGAACCGTAACACACTGCATTCCTACACAAGCCTCTCAGAACCCCTGTTGAAAGCACTACAGTGCGACAGTGAAGGGCCCTCTCAGCAACACTGAAGCAGACTGAGCTCAACTCGGTCTGACTGTGAGCTCTTATATAATTGTGTCTGTGCAGCAGCGTGATCTCACAATGTAGTCCAAAGTCCACAAAGTAGGTGAGAGATTTTAACACATTATTCTAGTGGCCTGTATGTGTGGAAGTACTTTGTTTTTTGGCATTTGAATTTTGGAATTGTCTTGATGTAAAACTTCTTTTATGTGTAACCAACTGATATAACTGATGTCATGTACAAGCAAAGCACAGTTCAGTGCAGCTACTGCAAAGTATGGGAGTCCCCTGTACTCATTTACTCATATACTAATGAAGTCAAGTCGTTCATTAGTTCAATAGCTCTTTTTTTACTACACAGAGATGAATCTCTGAATGAAAGTGAGCCAATATTTAAACCAGCAATCAAATCTGAGAGTGGAAAATCAACTGAAGTGGTCTATTTGGGAGCTCTCTGTTACCTATCAGCAAGAGACAGTCACACTCAACTCCAGTGAGGCTGGACATTGAAGTCTATGTCAGCATGACATTGCGTTTTCAGAGCAGAAACGTTTACCAAAGACGAGGCTACTCCTCACTATACAGTGTTACTTAAACAGCCCTGATTTATACTAACACAACTTGACAGGTTTCTTTGGCGAGTTTAGCTCCTGCTCGTCCTTAAACTTGACTTTTGTCATTTTTGGTCACCAAAGTGGTGCAATGAACTTCTCTTAGTCCCTTGCTGTCTAAATACTCTTAGAGTGCGTTGCAGTCTACAGACTGAAGACCAGTTTCTTTAGAAAAACATTTAATGAACAATAATCCTGCACATAAGCTCTGTAAACTCTGTGTATTGTATATGTAGGTAGCAGCACTAGCTGCTGTTTCTGGCAGTGCCTTAACTCTTATCTTTGGACAACCTACAGTTCAATAAAGCACTTTTGTAATCCATCTTTTGCTAAATTATTAATAAAGATTGCATAAGGGGGAGGTTTTCAGAGAACGTCATGGATATGCTGATTGCTTCTACAACACTAAACAATCAGTAAACTTTTGATTGTTGGTACCAAGTTACCCACTGCCTATTCAGATTGCATTCATGCTATTAATGATACTCTAGTCAGCCCATCCTCTACTGCATGAAACCTTGATGTCCTACTTGACTCATGTCACACCTTTGTTCCACATACTGAATTCCTGATGCAATATTGCTAGACTTTGCCCTATGCTTACCTTTAAAGATGCCAAAATTCTGGTGCATGCTTACACTACATCTGGGTTAAACCACCACAATTCTGTTTTATGGTTTACCAACTATTGGCTCCCAGATACAGAACACATTCAAATCTTTGTGTTAACCTTTAAAGCATCGTATAGCCTTGCACCTTCTCATCTCTCAGCTTTGTTATATCCTCATACCCCATTGTACAATCTAAGGTCCTCCTACTCTGGTCTTCTAGTTGTTCCTAGATTCATGCTTTCCACTATAGGGGTCAGGTCTTTTAGTGTTGCTGCCTCCACCGTCTGGAACTCCTTACCATCATCTATTTGCTCTTCTATCTCTTTCCATCTTCAATGCTCAGCTAAACACCTACCTTTTTTCTGAATGCTTTCACGCTCTTTAATACCCTCCCTGCCCCGACACTGTAAAGTGACCTTGTGTTTGTGAAAGGCGCCATATAACATTTTTCTTCTTCTTCTTCTTCTTATTATTATTATTATATAGACATAATTTTAGAGAATCTGCAAATAACAACATACAGGATATAGCAATTGTATAGTAAGCATAGTAACTAAACACTAATAATAAAACTATGTATTAATAGTATTTTTCATTTTAGTTACAAAATCTCTGCTTTACACAGAAATGTAAGTAAAACTGGAGAGATAAAATACAATGGTCTACATTACATATCAGCACAATCTGGATTTAAAGCACGATCATATTTACCTGAGAGGCTTTTATGCCTTTAGCACAGTCATCCATGATGTGTAACTGTGTCACTAATCTGGCTGTGTCACTTCACATAAATGATTATCATCAGTTTAAACGTTAAAGCCAACACTGTGCCTTCACAATTTATGTGTCCAAGGGACTGTAATAAAGGGAAACATTAAGGGCCCTAAAACAGAGCTTTGAGGGACACTATATTGCACTTTATGTTCAGAAAACCAACATTTAAACTGACAATTTCATGTCTGCATGCATCCTGTAAGGATACATGACTGACCACATACACACACATAATCTTGTAGAAAGCTTCCCAGAAGAGTGAAGGCTACATATTAATGGCCATGGTTTTTCATACGAGTGTCATAATCACTCCTCAGAACAATTCACAATTACAGAATATTTTTCATAGCATGTACTGAGTAAAGTAATTATAGTAGTTACTGAATGTTTAATCTTAAAATTAAAAACTGAGTATTTAAGCCTAGGATTTATGGGTTAAAAGCTGGTCTGATGGCATTTTATTCAATGGGAGACCAATTACAAAGACAATGGTAGACAAGAAATGGTGTATAGTAACTGAACAAAGTGCATAGTAACAAGAAGGAGCCATTGAGCTGCATTTTTAATGAATGAAAGGTGACATTATTATTATTATTATTATTATTATCATTATTATTATTAATAATATTATTGTGAAATCATCTTATATAATTCACTTTATCAATTGTAAAGTGTGAACTTAAAAATGCCACTGACCACTAGAATGAAATGAGAAAGAGTGTTCAGTTTATGTTCTTATGATAATGAGTCCAGCACAAAGACAGTAGGTGGTGCTATAAGACTAGAAATTCTATACTGTCCATACTTTCTTGTTATGGGGAAATGGGGTTATTTTTACAGGTGAGTTTTCACAAAAACTGATTTAAGCTGTTTACTTACTTCAGCCTGAATACCACATTTACCCCTTTTTTACTAGATAATTTGAAAAAATATACATAAGACTGCATTCATACAGAACCTAAAAGCTTTTAAAAAATGATCGAGGTTTAGGCTTATTTACATTGTGGTCCTCATAACAGCGGCACTTATACATGCCAAAAGGTCATCTGTAAAAAACAAGATGAGTTCATTTGCACAAACAGATATCTTTAATGGATTTTCATAAATCATGTTTTTGTTATTGTGCATTCTGGTTATTATTAATCAAACTGCAGTTAGGTTGTGTTAAGTAAAAATAACAAAATACAGGTAACTTACAAAATTAAACTATTGAATTTTTATTTCATTTCAATTTAATTTTTTGGCAAAAGCAGGTAACTCCGATAGTCATTTCCATGTTAACCACACCGTTTATTGGGTACAAGTTCCTTTTAAAGTCAGTATTTAACAATCTTTACCATAAAACAAGCAGGTAAAGATGTGAAAATTGCAACACAAACAGCCATTAATGTTCAATGTTAAGCATCTATAAGATCAGAACTCTGAAAGTCCTGAAGTCCTAAATCCTAATCTCAAACGGCTCACTGCTCCCTATATAGTCACTATGTGAGTTAGGAAATTTTGGCTTTTACACCCAAATATCGATCTTTATGTCAGGTATGAACTGTGTACACAGGGCTGAATCCAAATACTGTGCGCTGATTGGCTGAACTGGATTTATCGTGTTCTGCTGGAGAACAATGCTGGTGTTTGACCGTTTCTGCTGTAAAATGTGAACCTGTGATGCCTGGACAATGAACAATTAAGGCTTTTGTGCCTAAACATGTTTAGGTTTCAAAATGTGTTGTGTGTTAGAATAACTCACCACAGTCAGCTCGTTTTTTTTTGAAGGATGGACTTCATCTGTTTTTTTCAAATGAACTTTTCATATTCAGTCGTTTAGCCTTTAGAGATTTGGAGATTCCTCAAAGAAGCTTCAACACTCAAACTACAAAAAAGAGACTAAATCTACTTTATTTGATATCCTGATACAAAATAAATGCAGACAGAAAATGCGATAGGCAGCTAGATAGAGAGATATTTGAAACTCATTTGAAATAAAAATTGATCACATAATCTAATAGTAAACTGAAAAAGAAATGGAGCGTAGAATTTCCGTGATTCAAATGTGTCAGTTGGCTGACCATAACATTAACAATAGCCAAATGCTCTTCACCACTGTTGACAAACTAACACCGCCACCTACATATATGGTCCATGAATTAGTATCAACTGAGAGATGTAATATATATATATATATATATATATATATATATATATATCCACCAGAGAGCCTGTGTTTCGGATGTTAAAAGAGTAGACTAGAGGAATATGGAAGTGGATTTTAAATGGGTTGTATACTTGTTTGCAGAGGATTTCACCACAGTTCAGTACAAAGGTTCAATGAGTTCGCGTTGCATTGCAAAATCACATCTAGCACTGCAGCCTGAATTTAGTCCATAATTTTGTCCTCTAGATAACGAGTCACAGCGTCAGAAACCACATGATCAAGTCTACTAGAAAAACTGAACAACTCCACACACGTTAAGGCACGTTTGTGAAGATTTAGCATACAGGTAGCACCATGGTAATTTGTGACGTATAAGCTGGTTAGCTGCATTAGCCTTGTAGCTTCAGTGCTTAAACTGAAGACGAACTCAGACTCCACTCTTCATTTTCATCCTGTCTTAATTCTTAATTTCTCGTTTTTCTCCTCTTTTCTAGATTTCCATGCTATCATTTGCTATCAAAGCTTCTCTCAAAAATCTTTGAATGTGCCGTCTACAATCAGATGTCTCTTTATCTCAACCAGATCCAGCTCCAGGATGCAAGTTGGCCAAAACTGGCACACACTGCAGTAACTCTGGCATTGTCTTACAGCTGTTTGAGTCCAACCTGGAGTGGTTCTCTTATCAGGTGACATGGAGAAGATCCACACTGGCTCAGTGCAGTTTCTCCACCAGTGTTCCACAAGGCTCAGTGCTAGGTCCTCTTCTCTTTTCCTGCTTTACTCTCTTCCTTCTCAACTTTCTACTCTCATCTTGGCTGAAGCATAATCAAGAAATGCCGAACTGCTTGAAATCTATGTTCTCTCTGGGATCTTATAGTCTCCTTTGAGGATTCCCTGGTCTTTCCATCTGACATGCATAAAGTCAGTATCTGCGTGATTTTGAATGATCAGCAATTGATCTCAACTCATATTGCAAACTTGACTTCAAACAGACTTCAAACTCTGCTAAATCTAAAGGATTCTATGATTTCTTTCCAGGAAGCCTACTGATGTTGACCCAGATCACTATACTGAGTTCATTAAGGGCCCTAAAACGGAGCCTTGTGGAACACCATAATGCACTCTTATTTGTTTTACACTGACAATTTGGTGTCTGGAGGCAACAAATAAGACTTACTCCAGATAAGAACTTGTTTGTTTAAACCTTGTCTATCCGTTCTACCATTTGTGATTTCTACTCAAACTGAGATCAAACTAAACTATTAAAAAGAAAAAGACAGATGTTACTCAGCACTACTCACCGCTGACAGGGGCTTCTTCTTGGCACAATTGATGCCCCCTATTATCACCATGTTTGGCATTAGGGGTTTAGGGTATTCAAAGGTGAAGTCATACCTCATAAGCCAAATCGCACCGTGGCCAAGAAGCTGTTTATAGGTAGTGTCCTTCTCGAGATATTTGCTGACCAGTTCATCAAAGCTGGCATAAACAAATCGGCAGAGGACCGACTCAAACCCAGTCATGAACATGTTCTTGACCCTCTGAGGAAAATTCATGATGTCTGTGTTGCCTGTGAACAAGCGTGGGACATAAGAAACGGGTGAGGGGCACTGGGCTGCTTCCAGGTCCAGTCCGCAGGGCATCCCACGCAAGAAATAAACAACAGGAATCGAGAAAGCATCAGCGATGATCGTTCCACAAGGCAGGAAAGGGTCAGTTAGCATGAGATCAAAGCCTTGCTCCCGCAGGCTCCTCATTAGAGGCTTGTTGTACAGCAGGCCTTCACAGCCTTTCACTTGCATCTCTGTGAAGCTCAAAAGCCGTCCAATATTTTCAAAGATGTTAGAAAGCTGTGGAGCCTCCAACGTCCCCTTTTTAAACTTGTCAATATTGGCATCCAGGTCAGCCTCGGTGTAGGGTACCTTGAAGGTCCTAGTGGTGTAGCTGCCATTCCGGATAAAATAGTTAGCCTCAGGAACCAAAACCACCATCTCGTGGCCTATCTGAGACAACTCCTCCACCAGAATCTTCATACTGAGCCAGTGGCTGCCGTCCACAGGCATGACCACTATTTTCCCCCCTTGTACTGTCCCTATAGAGGAGCAGCAGAGCAAAGCCAGCAGCCCCAGAACCGTAACGCTCTGCATTCTTCCCAGGCCTCTCTCAAAAACCCTTTTGAAAACAGTACAATGCGACAGTGAAGGACCCTCTCAGCAACACAGAAGCAGACTGAGCTCGGCTCAGTCTGACTGTGAGCTTTTCCTACCTATGTGCAGTGGTGTAATCTCAGAGTAGTTCAAAGTCCACAAACTAGGCAAAAGACTTTAACCCTTTAAAGTCTAGTGGTCTGTATGTGGGTACAAGTCAAAAAGCATAAAACTAGATCTTGTAGGTGTTAAGAAAACAAAGCATGCTGATTAATTGAGTTAAACCTATTTTTACAATATGTCTAAAACAAAGTATTAGAGTATTAGCACTGAAACAATGTCAAATCAAGTCAAATAAAAGTCTGATTGATTTTCCACTTGGAATCACAAAACACATCCGCAAAAAGATTAAGTCGGTTGTGCTTCAAACAGGATATATCCCACTTTTATTCAACTATTTTCAATTGTTGGTAACTTTTTCATGATGTCTTGTATTTAAATGGTGTGTTTGCGTTGAATCAGCACATTGAAATTTAGTTTATTAGTCTGTTGCCTTTAGCAGCTGAAGAGATTAGCACAGGAGACTGGTTTTTATTGACCACCACACTCAAAATAACTGCACTGTTAATCATTAACCTTTAATGCAATTAAAAAATGAGTGGCTTCAATTAAATATCATGATATTTACTTGAAAATGTTGGTTTGGTCAGTACGACCTTGTTGAGTAAATGACATTTTATCTCACTGGCTTCATCTGTTTGGGACATGTCTTTCTCCTTGTTTTAATGCTTCACTACCTCTTATTTCAGGAATTCTCATCCTTTTCCATCTCATGGCCCAGCTGTTTATCACCAGAAAGCATAAGGACTCACAGAAAAACATGAACGTAAAATACCAAAAGGTTAGGCACCCAGTAGGTGGAATGATTTTAAATTGAATACGAGGTTTTTGCAATGCATTTTTTCCCCACTCATGAAACACTGAAGGGCAAAAAATGATGAAGCTGCTTCATGCACTGTTGTTGCAGGGCTTGTATTAACCTTGTTTATCATTTGAACACATTTTTTCAAAGAATTTAATTACAAAATGCATTATTGGCTCACTATAGACCACTTGCCCTACCACAGTGGGAACAAAGACCACCAGAAGTTGCCTTTCAGCCCAGTAGTGGTCCGCCGGTCAGTGGTTGAGAACGCTTGGCAAAGTTTCGGTAGCGTTGTTATTGGTTTGTTAGTGACAAAATTGAATGTTCAATGACTTTCTCAAATAAAATAAATATAATTAAGGTACAGGGTCTCTTTATGCAAAAGAATTTTAGACTAAAGCCTCCAAACTACCACACTGGACAAAGCCTGCTGGTTTGTGTGGGGTATTATGGTGAGGTCAGTCTGTGGATGACTGTGTAGAGCAGTGTTAGCTCGTAGTAATATTCACATTTGGAGTCTTTAATGGCCTCATAATTCAGAGGATCCAATAATATTCGCAGGAAATATGTCGGCTTTGTAACATTTTTGCCCACCACTGAGTGAAATAGCAGAGATTTTCGGAAGTGTTATTAATTTTCCCCAAAGATAAATCCAGCTTAGAGTTAATAATATGAGCACTGGCTGCACGGTGTCAGCGAATTGCATAAGAGGAAATAAAAGCATGAATGATTTGGATGAATGGTTTCCAGCTCTTTAAAAGACAGGATGCATCTGAGTACTCCTGGCTTTCACAGGAGCGCTTCTAAAACTTAAGGGCAGAATCAAAAATGACACTGAGGGTTTTTACACTGCTGTATACATTAGTTGATAAAAGCTAGTAAGAGCCATAGATATTATCTTTGATCTACAGCTACAGTCTACACTTCAACTCCTCACAGCTCAGCTTAAATGCAGAACTTGCACATTAGCTTCATTTTTGAATATTAAATCTTACTAAATCTTAACATTAATAACCGGACAGTGAGTCTAGAATTCAGTGGGTAAAAGCTGGTCTGATGATGTGTTATAGAATGATGACGTAGCTGGTATTTGTACAGAAATTACGCATCATAAAATGTTAATTACATTTTATTAGGTTGATTTTATTGATCATCATAAAAAAGAGGGAGACTGGGAGACTGTACACGACAGGGAGACTGTACACGACAACCATTGTAAAGTAGCAAGTAGTTGATTGGATGGCAGCTCAATATTTACATCATCTTATTTCTTTCATTTAATTTTAAAATTCTTTTCATTTTTCATCTTCATTCTCAAATAGTCTATTTTTCGAATTGCATTTTCAAACTTTTACATAAATGCAGTACTTCTGTGCTGCTGGTCTCACTTGATAACAACTCTATAAACTATTGCCCATTTTATAGTGGTTGTTTTGGTTACACTTTGCTTCTGCAACAGAACATGGACATAACCATGCCATAAACATGCCATAAAAGTCATGTCAGGGCAGTTTATATCCCTGCCATGTTTGTGTTCATGGTTCAAGTAAAGTGTGATCACTGGCATGAACTGAGAGAGCGTTCAGGTTACGTCCTCATGACAATGGAAGAAGTGAGTTCAGCAAAAAGACAGTAGATGGGGCTATAAGGCAAGATATAATATTTCCATAATTCCTCACTACGTGGGAAATGGAAGAAGTATGAGTTTTACAGTAGTTTCCACACAAACTGATTTAAGCTGATAAATCTGCCTCAATTAGAGCTTTACTGCTCTCCACCAGTGCAAGTGTAAAAATGTAATTTAAAATCAGAATATTCATTAAATCAGCCTTGAGGCCCCCCCAAAAAAACAGCACACAAAATTACTATTTCTAACTTTGCTAATAATTAGAATATTTAATATTTCATAACCTTAATATGGAATAACTTGATAATAAATGTAGCTGTTTGTTAATTCAATAGCTCTTTTTTAGTACACAGAGATGAATCTCTGAATGAAAGTGAGCCAATATTTAAACCAGCAATCAAATCTGAGAAAGGAAGATCAACTAAAGTGGTCTATTTGGGAGCTCTCTGTTACCTATCAGCAAGAGACAGTCACACTGGACTCCAGTGAGGCTGGACACTGAAGTCTATGTCAGCGTGATGCAGTGTTTTCAGAGCAGATGTAGAAACGTTTATTAAAGACGAGGCTACTCCTCACTATTCAGTGTTACTCAAACAGCCCTGATTCATACTAACACAACTTGTCAAGTTACTTTGGTGAGTTCATTTCCATTTACGGTAATTAGCAGACACTCTTATCCAGAGCGGCTTACAATTTGATCATTTTTACACAGGAAGGTGAAGGTAGTGTTAGGAGTCTTGCCCAAGGACTCTTATTGGTATAGTGCAGGGTGCTTGCCCAGGCAGGGGATTGAACCCCAGTCTATAGCACAGAAGGCAGAGGTGTTGAGCTCCTGCTCGTCCTTAAACCCATACTTTTGTCTTTTTTTGGTCACCAAAGTGGTGCAACTTCTCTTGGAGTCCCTTGCTGTCTGAACACTTGTCAATCTACAGACTGAAGACTTGTCTATTTAGCATTTAAATCCTGCACTTAAGAAGCTCTGTAATCTCTGTGTATTGTGTATGTAGGTAGCAGCACTGACTGCTGTTTCTGGCAGTGCCTTAACTCTTATCTTTGGACTTCAGCCTACAGTTCAATAAAGTAGACAATAAAGCACTTTTGTAAACCATCTTCTGCTAAATTGTATAAATGTAATTGTATATCATTTGCACAAGGAATAACTTTTCTAAGTATGAGTGTGCTGATTACTTCTAGAACAGTAAACAATCATTAAACAGACATACCAATTACTGAGTGCCTGTAAATAACAAAACACTGAATAGTATTTGCATAAACTGCACAGTAACTGTAGTAACTAAGCAATAATAATAATAATAATAAAACTATATGTATATACTATTTTTCATTTTAGTTACAAAATCTCTAAGTGCTTTATATGGAAATGTAAATAAAATATTGGAGAGATAAAATACAATGGTCTTAATTAAATAACAGCATGAAATGCCAGGGCTCGGCCATTAAGGGCTTTAAATGACATAAGCAAGACCTTTACAGTGTCATACAAACTATTAACTATTCTATAATCACTATTTTAAGGCTCACTCACTGCCTGTTAAAATGTGCACATAGTCATGTAATCTTCACAGAAATGCTGAGAACACAGAATTGGTGCTTGGCTAAACGCAAGATCACCATACAGTGACATACAATGTCAGCTAGATGGGTCAGCACTGACTGTGGGACACAGGAATCGTATTCATGGGAATTGATAAAGATACGCTGAACACATTTGTGATGAACTAGGGTGTTCGTAAGCCAAACCTTATAGCCCACCTCGCTAATCATGTGTCTGAATGGAATCTAATTCCAGCAGCAGCTTTTCAACATCTAATGGAAAGCTTTCTTAGAAGAGCAAATGTTGTTAATGCAGAAAAGGGGGACAAACTACTTATTAATACCCTTAATTTTGGAAGAAATGTTGGACAAACTGTTTACTCAACAGGAATCATTCACAATGTAGGCAAACAATAAAGACAGGCAGATGTTGCTCAGCAGACCTCACCATTTCTTTTTGTCACAATTCATGCCCCCAGTTATCACCATGTTGGGTATTAGGGGTTTAGGGTACTCAAAAGTGAAGTCATACCTCATGAGCCAAATCACACCATGGCCAAGAAGCTGTTCATAGGCAGTTGAGATATCTGCTGGACAGTTCATCAGAGCTGCCGTGAAGAGTTTGATAGAGGGTCAACTCAAGTCCCACCATGAACATGTTCTTGACCCTCTGAGGGCAAGTCATGGCATCTGTGTTGCCTGAGAACAAGCATGGCACGTAATAAGGGGGTGAGGGGCACTGGACTGCTGCCATGTCCAGCTCACAGGGTAGCCCACGCAAATAATAAATGGCAGGAACCATCGAGAAAGCATTGGCAATGACTGCACTGCAAGGCCAGAAAGGGTCAGTTAGCAAGAGGTCAAAGTGTTGCTCCTGAAGGCTCTTCGTCAGAGGCTTGTTGTACAGTAGGCCTTCACAAACTTTCATACCACCCCCCCACCCCCCACCCCCGCCTTCCAGTATCATGTAACACACTGCAGTCTCACCATGCCTGTCTCAAAAACAGTACAGTGAGACAGTGAAGGGCCCTCTCAGCAACACTGAAGCAGTCTGAGCTCAAGTCTGACTGTGAACTGTTATATAATCCTGTCCATGCAGTGGTGTTATTGCACAATAGTTCAGCATCTACAAAGCAGGTCAGAGATTTAAATGGGACCCATATTTGTCCACACTGCACGCTTATAACTACAGAATGTGCACATTATTTTCTTACTTAATAATTAATAAAGACTACTGAGTCATTTATAATAATTGGTGAATAACATCATAGAAGTTCATAGAAAAAAACTGTACTCATAGTTTTCAAAGCCTTTTTGTTTTGCTGTCTGTTCCAACTTCAACCCAAACCTCAGAAAAACCAGACACTGTGATTCAGACTGTGCACTGCACAAATGCCTTCCCGTATCCTGATTAGGGCTGAGTATTAAATTCAGTAATTGTATGGTACCGAGTTACATCAGTACCACCAAAATCATTCCGTCATTCAACACCAAGTTTCAGTACCTGGAGTAAGTAGCTGGCCTTATCAGCATGATTGAGCCAGTAAAATTGCTTGTTCCAAGATCTAGATCTCAACAGTGGATGAGGCGATGCCTGTTTCCTGTGTCATGCTAATTACACTAAGCGCATTCCAATTACCATATATGGACAACAGTCACTCAAGAGTTAAAGATCTGTGGCTTAAAGATGTTCTAACAGGGTTTCAGTGGATTCAAGGCAGTTAGTTTGTACTAAACTGGTTTGTTTACTCTTTGTGAAATGAATACGAGTCTACAGAAATAATGACCAGAGGAATTCAGAGTCTAGAATGACTGAAAGTGGAAACTGACTGGTATTATTTTAGGTTATTGTAGGAGTTTATCCTGCAGAGGAGTACCGCCTCACTTTGGTTCCTGCTTTATTTATGTCTAACTGTAGAACAAATAGGCATAAATGTACCTTTTGGCTGTAATTTCGGCTCTGTTCACACAGCAGGTAAAAGTGGCCCAAATCCGATCTTCTGATCTAAAGCAATACTTTGGCAACAAAAAAAATAAAAAACAAAAAAAAAACTAAAAAAAACTTCAATGTATGACCTTACTGAAGACCTGGATGCACTTTTTAGAGACGTTTTGTTGATGTACGTTTTGTGTATTTATGGAAAAGATTTGGGTGACTACTGACTTCTAGGGTTTGTTAGCAACATTAGCCTCTCAGCTACAGCTTTAAAGTAAGAAGTGAAATTTGTAGACAAACCGGTCTCAGCTGATCGACTTCATCTGGGGTAAGATAGAAACTGGGTAAATCTGATTTTTCAAACTATTCCTTTAGAAATAAATTGCAGCCCTGAAGTTATATTGTGGGGCCCTACATGATCTTATAACAAGAACGCCAGAGGAAACCATGAGAAACTGAAGGCAGAGCTCAGAGCAGGGGGTGATGGTGCACTTGTCAACACTGGCTGACGAACACCGAGTCTGTTCTTAGCACATGGATGCAACACAAGTTTGGTAACTATTTCAACATTTTTGATGCCTTAAATCAACCGCAGTGCTGACACTTTCACTCAAATTCTGATCAAATCAAACTATAAAGAGAAAAACACAGATGTTGTTCAGCACTACTCACCGCTGACAGGGGCTTCTTCTTGGCACAATTGATGCCTCCAACTATCACCATGTTGGGCATTAGGGGTTTAGGGTACTCAAACGTATAGTCGTACCTCATAAGCCAAATCGCACCATGACCAAGAAGCTGTTTATAGGTGGTGTCCTTCTTCAGATAACGGCTGGTCAGTTCATCAAAGCTGCCATAAAGAGCCTGACAGAGGATCAACTCGACTCCCACCATGAGCATGTTCTTAACCCTCTGAGGGAAAGTCATGGTGTCTGTGTTTCCCGTGAAGAACCGTGGGACATAAGATGGGGGTGAGGGGCACTGGGCTGCTTCCAGGTCCAGTCCGCAGGGGATCCCACGCAAGAAATAAATGGCAGGAATCGAGAAAGCATCAGCGATGATCGTACCACAAGGCAGGAAAGGGTCAGTTAGCATGAGATCGAAGCCTTGCTCCCGCAGGCTCCTCATCAGAGACTCATCATACAGCAGGGCTTCACAGCCTTTCACCTGCATCTCTGTGAAATTCATAATCATTTTGAACATTTCTGGAACATCGAAAAGTCCTGGAGCCTTCAACGTCCCCTTCTTTATCATATCTATTGAAGCATCCAGATCAGCCTCTGTGTAGGGTACCTTGAAGGTCCTAGTGGTGTAGCTGCCATTCCGGATATGATAGTTAGCCTCAGGAACCAAAACCACCATCTCGTGGCCTTTCTGAGACAACTCCTCCACCAGAATCTTCATACTGAGCCAGTGACTGCCGTCCACAGGCATGACTACTATTTTCCCCCCTTGTACTGTCCCTATAGAGGAGCAGCAGAGCCAAGCCAGCAGCCCCAGAACTGTAACACAATGCATTCTTACCAGGCCTCTCAAAAACCCCTTTTGAAAGCACTACAGTGTGACAGTGAAGGATCCTCTCAGCAACACTGAAGCAGACTGAGCTCAACTCGGTCTGACTGTGAGCTCTTATATAATTCTGTGTGTGCAGTGGTGTCATCGCACAATAGTTCAGAGTCCACAAAATAGGTGAGAGATTTCAGTGCCTTGAACTGCAAGGACCCTTTGCACTGCAAGGACCCTTTTGTCCACATGGCACTGTCGTAACTACAGAACATGCACATTATTTTCTGACTAAATAATTAAAAGAGGCTACTGAATGATCCATAGTAGTTAATGTTAGTTCATTAAAAACCATTGTACTCATAGTTTTTCAAAACCTTTTTGTTTTGCTGTCTGTTCCAACTTCAACCCAAACCGCAGAAAAACCAGACACTGTGATTCAGACTGTGCACTGCACAAATGCCTTCCCGTATCCTGATTAGGGCTGAGTATTAAATTCAATAATTTTGTGGTACCGAGTTACATCAGTATCACCAAAATCATTCCGTCATTCAACACCAATTTCAGTACCTGGAGTAAGTAGCTGGCCTTATCAGCATCATTGAGTCAGTAAAATTGCTTGTTTCAAGATCTAGATCTCAACAGTGGATGAGGCGATGTTTCCTGTGTCATGCTAATTACACTAAGTGCATTCCAGTTACCATATATGGACAACAGTCACTCAAGAGTTAAAGATCTGTGGCTTAAAGTAAACCATGGTAGATGTTCTAACAGGGTTTCAGTTGATTCAAGGCAGTTAGTTTGTGCTAAATTGGTTTGTTTACTCTTTGTGAAATGAATACGAGTCTACAGAGAGAATAATGACCAGAGGAATTCAGAGTCTAGAATGACTGAAAGTGGAAACTGACTGGTATTATTTTAGGTTATTGTAGGAGTTTATCCTGCAGAGGAGCACCGCCTCACTTTGGTTCCTGCTTTATTAATGTCTAACTGTAGAACAAATAGGCGTAAATGCACCTTTTGGCTGTGATTTCTTTACAACTGTAGGATGCACAGTAAATACTGGTTAACGGGTCACTACTTAGTGAAAAGAGGTGAATCTCTGAGTGAAGGTCAGACAAACTAGCAATCACACTGGTCTGTCTGAGGACAGAAAGCTGATAAAAGTAGCCTATTTGCTAATTTGCATTATCTGTTGTTTATTATCAGCCAGAGAAAGTCACGATTGACTCCAGTGAGTCTGGATTTTGATTATAACAAGATTACGTCAGCAGGATGCAGCATTTCAGAGAAAATGTAGAAAGATGAGGCTACTCTTCACTCTTTTACGTTGACCAAACTGCCCTCGTTTATCCTAACACAGCTGGAGAATTGTCCAAAGACTTTTTAAAGCATTCTATACATCCAATTTTTAAAGCACATCGCACAGCTAAAACAGTAGCAGCCGTCCTGCAGACTGAACTGTGTCCATGATTAAGTATGTGTGTATCAGTAACAGTGAGTCATACAGGGTCAGAAACCCAATAATCAAGGGTATTAGAGATACTGAACATCTCCACACAAACATGCAGTTAGCACTATGCTAATTTCCTTTAGATGCTGAGTGGAATGACAGAACCACTGACTGGAAAACAAATCTGAGGAGAACCCAAGCTGAAATTGGCCCCATAGCCGGCCCGAAATCCATAATTTTGTCAGGTACGAGTAGCAGATCTCTGGATCTGAATACTTGTGTGATGTTTTCTTTCAGCTTTTTGTGATAAACAAGTAAACTTTGGAACAGTATAATATGAAGCGATCACGCAGCCCTGCTCTCTGATGGTGTTAACGGGCAGTGACTTCTGATGGAGCATATCTGCCTCAGGATCTTGTGTTAAAAGATTAAAAAGGCCAGCATGAGTTACACACAACGACAGCTGTTTAGAGGCAGACAAGAATGGGCAGCATCAGCTCGCTGACAGGGCTATTTGATAAGCACGGCCATTAATGATGAGGTCAGGAAATATTGCTCATGCAGTGCAGTAATTTCAGCAAACTGACTCATGTTTGAGCAAAGATAAGCATCTCGCACGCTGTGCTCAGACATAGGACTACACTTAAAAACAGTCAGCACACGTGGTGACAAACAGGCTTAAATGGCAGCATTGTTAACTAATGAACATCAGATCCACAGTGTGTTTCCATTAGATGCTGCATAGCTCTCAAGTAACCCTAATCTAATATCGCATTTATGTTTAGGTTCTCTAATCAGTGCATTAGAACATTATTACCAGCTTACAAGAAGAATTGCTAGAAGACCACCAGTTTGCACAATGCCTTCAATTCAAACTGTCAGCAGAGCAATAGTGTTTACAGAGAGGTGACAAAGAAAAATACATGAAGTGTCTATGTTGTTGAGCCCCACATGCCTGAAGATGGTGCAATTGCTAGCTGGTGAAGATAATTCAGAATTATGTTTAGGTAGAATAATTAAAGCACTGGGAAATTATTCTCAGCTTGCAAAAAAAAAAAACAAAAAAAAAAACAAAACAAACTACACCACATTTTTAATCTGAAATAAAAGCCTTAAAACACAGTTTTGAGGTGCAACTTCTAACTGGTAAAGTTAGCTCAGCAAAGCTAGTCTAAGCATTAATGTGCTGCATACATCTGATTTAAAGCAATACTTTGGCAACAATTTTCCAATTACTGTCAACTGTAAAAATTCTCTGGAGCAAATCATCCAAAGTCTGAGTGACCTTAAAAAAAGACCTGGATGTGCTTTTTAGAGACGTTTTGTTGATCTATTAAAGGAAAAGATTTGTATGACTATTAACTTCTAGGATTTGTTAGCAACTTTAGCGTTTTAGCTACAGCTCTAAAGTAAAGAAGCGAAATGTGGAGACAAACCGGTCTCAGCTGATTGACTACATCTGGAGTAAGTTAAAAACTGTGTAAACCTGATTTTTCAAACTATTCCTTTAGAAATTCATAGCAGCCCTGAAGTTCTCTCATGTGGTCAGACGTGATCTCGTAACAAGAACACAGGGGAAACCATGAGAAACTGAAGGCAGAGCTCAGAGCAGGGGGTGATGGTGCACTTGTCAACACTGGCTGACGAACACCGAGTCTGTTCTTAGCACATGGATGCAACACAAGTTTGGTAACTCTTTCAACATTTTTGATGCCTTAAATCTACCACAGTGCTGACATTTTAAGTCAAATTCTGATCAAATCAAACTATAAAGAGAAAAACACAGATGTTGTTCAGCACTACTCACCGCTGACAGGGGCTTCTTCTTGGCACAATTGATGCCTCCAACTATCACCATGTTGGGCATTAGGGGTTTAGGGTACTCAAACGTATAGTCGTGCCTCATGAACCAAATCGCACCATGACCAAGAAGCTGTTTATAGGAGGTGTCCTTCTTCAGATATCTGCTGGTCAGTTCATCAAAGCTGCCATAAAGAGTCTGACAGAGGATCAACTCGACTCCCACCATGAGCATGTTCTTAACCCTTTGAGGGAAAGTCATGGTGTCTGTGTTTCCCGTAAGGAGCCGTGGGACATAAGAAGGGGGTGAGGGGCACTGGGCTGCTTCCAGGTCCAGTCCGCAGGGGATCCCACGCAAGAAATAAATGGCAGGAATCGAGAAAGCATCAGCGATGATCGTACCACAAGGCAGGAAAGGGTCAGTTAGCATGAGATCGAAGCCTTGCTCCCGCAGGCTCCTCATCAGAGACTCATCATACAGCAGGGCTTCACAGCCTTTCACCTGCAACTCTGTGAAATTCATACCTATTTTGAACATTTCTGGAACATTGAAAAGTCCTGGAGCCTTCAGCATCCACTTTTTAATCATATCTATTGAAGCATCCAGATCAGCCTCTGTGTAGGGTACCTTGAAGGTCCTAGTGGTGTAGCTGCCATTCCGGATATGATAGTTAGCCTTAGGAACCAAAACCACCATCTCGTGGCCTTTCTGAGACAACTCCTCCACCAGAATCTTCATACTGAGCCAGTGACTGCCGTCCACAGGCATGACTACTATTTTCCCCCCTTGTACTGTCCCTATAGAAGAGCAGCAGAGCAAAGCCAGCAGCCCCAGAACTGTAACACAATGCATTCTTACCAGGCCTCTCAAAAACCCCTTTTGCCAGGACTATAATGTGACAGTAAAGGGCCCAGCCCAGCAACACTGAGGCAGACTGAGCTCAACTCGGTCTGACTGTGAGCTCTTATATAATTCTGTGTGTGCAGTGGTGTCATCGCACAATAGTTCAGAGTCCACAAAATAGGTGAGAAGTTTCAGTGCCTTGAACTGCAAGGACCCTTTGGTCCACACTGCACTCTCATAACCACAGATTGTGCACATTATTTTCTTCCTAAATAATTAATAGAGGCTACTGAATAATCCATAGTAGTTAGTGAATAATAGAGTTAATTAAAAATCATAACTCATAGTTTTTCAAAGTCTTTTTGTTTTGCTGTTTGTTCCAACTTGACCTCAAACCTCAGAAAAAACATATACTGTGATCCATATTGTGCACTGCACAAATGCCTTCCAGTATCATGATCAGGGCTGAGTATTAAATTCAACAATTGCAGTACCAAGTTACATCAGCACCAAAATCATTGTCATTCAACACCAAGTTTCAGAACCTAAATAGCTGGCCTTTTTAGCGTCATTGAGCCAGTAAAATTGCTTGTTTCAAAATCCAGAAGGAAGATTTGTCCATACACTGCAAAAACTAAACAAATCAAATAAACAAATAAAAAAACCTGAAATCTTCATGATTAAAATCACTGCTTTTTCATTCAAAGATAAACTATTCTAGACTACATTTGTATGTATGTGATTAATCAGCCAGCTTTTAGAATCTCTGTCTAGAATTATCTTATTTACACAAAAGAAATGAGAAACTTTTTGAGAGATCTGAACAGTTTTGAAGTTCTACACTATAAAAGAATAAATTTCAAGAAAACTTTACTTATTTTCATAATTTAACCGGACAGATGTGTAGCTCTATAATCGTCCAAAACATTGCATTCTTAAAATGACAGAAGTTGTCTTTACATTTCCTCTTTCATAGTGATAAACCTCATACGTACAACATCTAGTGTTGCCTGTTCATCTCAAAATAAAAAAGCAAGATCTGTCAATCATTTTTAAGACGTTCTGGCTTTTAAGGATTTCAGTGTTAGCTGGGCCACCACATGAGCAAAAAGAATTATTAGATTCTGTCTTTTTTTTATCTGTTTGGAGCTAATAAAGCAGGTTATTGTCATTCCTGTGAAAGTTTGCATGTCTCATTTTTAGTAGTATTTTCAGGAATCTTATTTTAAGCATTATAGAGTTGATTCAAGGCACTTTTAAGCACATTTTTGTGAATTTTACAGCAAAGATTCTCTAGTTTTGAGCTGAAGCTGTTCAAGCATTCTCAAGCCAAATGAACTTTCAAAAAATGCTTAAAACAAGACTCATATGCTACTTTTGTTAAATTTAGATAATTATTACAACCTCAGATCAAAATAGTGTTACTTAAATCTAGCCACTATACCTTAAACCAATTAAATTTTTACTAATACTTTTAAGAAATCTCTCTAAGTATAACTCTCCATACTGACAGATAATTTTGCTTGATTCAAGTTAACTTTGTTTTTCTTGGTTTTTTGACATTTTACATATGACTGTTCAGGAACTGGTATCGGATCAGATTCTGAATGACACTCAGGCCTAACAGTGATGTTATATTTTTGCCTTTTCACCCAGACTTGCTGATTTTAGTGACACAGATCACTGGAATGAACAAGTTAGTCCAGCACATAGACAGTATATGGTGCTACAAGAGATGACATAATATTTCTACACTCTCTCACTATAATCATCACCAAGACCTGCATTCAATTAAAAAAAGGTCACATTGACAATCAAGAATTTCATTAAAAAAATAAAAAATACAAAACTACACACAAAATGACAAAATCTACCTGTTAATAAGTATTATCAGGTTATTAAATATATGATACCCTGATATGACATTACATGATAATAAATACATATGAAAAATGGCAGTAATACATAGATATTAATCAAATGATCAAATATAAAATATTAAAAATATCAAACATTGTTATTTTGTGTTTGGTTTTATGCCTCTTGGCCACATGAATGAACCTTTCTACAACATTATTTGTAATTTAATTTGAAAACTAAATGGTGCCCAATAATCTTAAAATAAATGATGTATCAACACAACTGCAGTCTTTCAGTTTACTTACTCTTGCATAAATTGTGTTGATGCAACAGAGTTATGGAAATTATGTACACATTAGCTTTAAACTCAAAGCTAGCTTTTATTCCAGTGCAGTGAGTCGAAGCAAAGTGCACGAGGTCACTTTATTGCCACAATCCAGATAAAGACGACATTTACTCCAAAAACAACAGTTCACTCCTTGGAGCGAGGCACTTTTTCCTGTGTCATGCTAACTACACTAGATGCATTGCCCTATGTATAAGTTAAAGATCTGTGGCTTGAGGTAAGCCATGGTAGATGTTCTAACAGGATTTCAGTGGATTCAAGGCAGTTAGTTTGTGCTAAACTGGTTTGTTCACTCTGTGAAATGAATACGAATCTACAGAGAGAATAATGACCAGAATCATTCAGAGTCTAGAATGACAAAGCAGAAACTAACTGGTATTATTTTGGGCTATTGTAGTGTTTATCCTGCAGGGGAGCACTGCTTTACTTTGGTTCATGCTTTTCTTATGCCTAACAGAAGAATGAATAAGCGTCTTTTACTACGAGATGATGTGGACAGTTTTTGGGCAAAAGTTTGAGTTACACAGTTTAAACACTTCACAACTGTAGGATGCACAATAAATATTGGTGAACAGTTCACTGCTTGGTAAAAAGGCATGAATCACTACTTAAGAACCCTCCTACCAATCACTTTTTAAAGCACTCCATAGATCTAATTTTAAAAGCACATTGCAGAGCTAACAATAGTAACAGCAGCCGTCCTGCAGACTGAACTGTGTCCAGAATTAAGTCCATGTTTATCAATAACAGTGTGTCATACAGTGTCAGAAACCACATGATCAAGTGTATTCTACACGGACATGCAGTTAGCAATATGCAAATTGGTGGCACCAGTGTGCCACTGAAGAGAGGACATGCCAGCCTACCTGCTATCAGAGCTCAAGATACTATCAAGATTACTAGCGTCTTTACAGACGCTACTCTGTACATGACCAACATGCTTTTTATCTGATGTAATGACCAGGTCGCCATCTCGCTTGGAATTTTAAACATTCCTCCTTTAGTGAGCTTTTTATTTCGTCTATGGTGGACAGTTAAGTAAGACTGACTCGCTTTGTTGTAATTCAAATAAACCCAAATGTATTACATTGGAAAAGCACTGATTGGAAACCAAACCTGAGCCAAGCTGGATGCTGTATGTGAAGAAATCCAACATTTTGTTAGGCCCAGTTTAGCTGAGGTCGAGTAGCAGACCTCTGGATCTGAATACCTTGTAGATGTTTTTCATACAATTGTATTCTTCAGCTTTTTGTGATACAAGTAAACTTTGGAACAATAAAATATAAAATGATCATGCAGCCCTCCTGCCTCACATTTGCCTCAGGTTAAAGAGGGCAACTAGAGTTACACACACTGACGGCTGTTTAGAGGCAGACAAGAATGGGCATCATCAGCTTGCTGGGGGCTACTTGATAAGCATGGCCATTAATGATGAGGTCAGGACATATTTCTCATGTATCTGTTAATTTGAGGGGAGCTTTTACAAAAAATAAATAAATAAATAAAATAAAAATTTGCATTTATTTCATACAGTTACTGAATAATTTGCCTTACGATTTGGTCATGTAAATTTAGATGGACAAACCAAAATATACCCTGGAGAATAAGAGGTTAAGATTACATTTAAAAACAGTCAGTACACGTTCTGACAAACAGAACTGTTATCTAATGAATGATAGATCCACAATGTGTGTTTCCATTAGATGCTACGTAGTTCTCTAACAACGTATATTCTAATCCCAGGATTAGGAAATTATTCTCAGCATGCAGAAAAATGCCAACTGGAGAACTGCACCAAGACTTTAACCTAGGCAACGGTGCCTAGTTGAATAGCAAGCCTAAAAACATGGTTTTGCCGTGCACCTGCTAGTTGGTAAAGCTAATTCACTTTAATGATTAGCAAGACTAGTCTTAGCAGAAGTGCGTTACTCTCATGCTTGCAAAAAGTTCCAATGACCAGGAGATCACCAATCCGCTCTACGTCTGTGATCTGAAATCAAAATATCATATAATGAAGCATTGGTACGTGTAAAAATGACAACCCTGAAGATGGAGCTAAGTGATGCAGCTGCTAGCTGGAGAAGCTAATTCAGCTTTATGTTTAGCAAGACTAGTCCCAGCATTAGTGCACTCCTTCACAATCCTCAAGCTTGCAAAAAGTTGCACTGACCAGAAGATGACCAGTTTGCACTCTGCCTTAAATCTGAACTCAAATCATCAGTAAGTTACTACTGTCTAAAGACATAACTAAAGGGTTTAACTGTTAGCTGGTGAAGCTAAATGAGATTTACGTATAGCTGGAATAATCAAAACATTCGGAAACTAATATGCCTTTAAGCTGAAATCAAACCCTCCTTAAAGCAATGTTGCCCAGATAAATGGCAAACCTAAGAAACACAGCTTTGGGGTTCAACTGCTACCTGGTAAAGCTAATGCAGCTTTATGCTTAGCTAGGGAAATCAAAGTGTTAGGACATTATTTTCAGCTTGCAAAACAAGTTATTGACTACAAGATTCGTCTGTACCTTGTCTTTTATTAGAAATCAATCTACTGGAAAAGCAAGAAGATTTTGAAAAAAAATAATAATAATAACTAAATGGTGCCCAATAATCCTAAAATAAATGATGTATCAACACAACTGCAGTCTTTCAGTTTACTTACTTTTGCATAAATTGTGTTGATGTAACAGAGTTATGGAAATTATGTACACATTAGCTTTAAGCTTTAAACACACTAGCTTTTTTTCCAGTGCAGTGAGTCAAAGCAAAGTGCACGAGGTCACTTTATTGCCACAATCCAGATAAAGACGACATTTACTCCAAAAACAACAGTTCACTCCTTGGAGCGAGGCACTTTTTCCTGTGTCATGCTAACTACACTAGATGCATTGCCCTATGTATAAGTTAAAGATCTGTGGCTTGAGGTAAGCCATGGTAGATGTTCTAACAGGATTTCAGTGGATTAAAGGCAGTTAGTTTGTGCTACACTGGTTTGTTCACTCTGTGAAATGAATACAAGTCTACAGAGAGAATAATGACCAGAATCATTCAGAGTCTAGAATGACAAAGCAGAAACTAACTGGTATTATTTTGGGCTATTGTAGTGTTTATCCTGCAGGGGAGCACCGCTTTACTTGCCTAACGGAAGAATAAATAAGCGTAAATGCTTATTCTTTTTCTTTTACTACGAGATAATATGGACAGTTTTTGGGCAAAAGTTTGAGTTACACAGTTTAAACACTTCACAACTGTAGGATGCACAATAAATATTGGTGAACAGTTCACTGCTTGGTAAAAAGGCATGAATCACTACTTGAGAACCCTCCTACCAATTCCAGTATAGCTGGAATAATCAAAACATTCGGAAACTAATATGCCTTTAAGCTGAAATCAAACCTAAGAAACACAGCTTTGGGGTTCAACTGCTAGCTGGTAAAGCTAATGCAGCTTTATGCTTAGCTAGGGAAATCAAAGTGTTAGGACATTATTTTCAGCTTGCAAAACAAGTTACTGACTATATGATTGTCTTGTCTTTTATTAGAAATCAATCTACTGGAAAAGCAAGATGAGGTAGATACATGGCAAAGCTAATTTTATTACTCATTGTATTGCTTCACCTGCTCCTTTAATTCAAACCACTGCAATAAACTGTAATCTTATCAATAAGTTGATAAGCTCATACATCTGATGAATAGCCAAAAGACCTGCAGAGTTAACCGTCAAGCATATAAAAAAACGTTTAAAACTCACCTGTGGCAAAGGGTTTGTTTTACTATGAGATAATCCTCCAATCATGACCATGTTTGGCATCACTGGTCGCGGAAACTCAAATGCAAAGTCAAAGCGCATTAACCAGATATCTGCATGGCTCATGATCTCCAGCATGGATGTTTCTCTCTGCAGAAATCGTGAGGCAATCTCGTCTGCATGGCTAAACAGACGTCCACAGGCCAGGGGCTGCAGCAAAGCTCTGACCATGTTCACAGACCTCTGCCAAAAGCTCATCCGGTCAGAATAGTGAGTAAACCTCTGTGGAGCATAAGAAACTGGACTCGGACACTGACTGGCCAAGAAATCTACACCACAGGGATGATTAACTTGCATATAAATGGACGGTATATTGAGGAATTCACCAACGATGGCTCCCAGAGGCTCAAAAGGGTCTGTGAGAATGGCGTCAAAGTCCCAGTCTTTCAGCGTCTTCATCAACTCCTTGTTGAACAGTAAGCTCTCTGCATTTTTGAGTGTAAATGTCTTGAGCACATCCAGACTAAAGAAAAAAAATCTGAACTTACTCAGATCACTGGATGTGTCCATACTAACAATATCTTCCATACTTGATGACATGAATTCTTCTATCTCAGCTTTAGTGTAGGGTACAGGAAATGTAAGCGTGGTCGTATGTTCTGAAGGACCCATACTGAGACTTTCCTCTGGAATGACAACCACCACCTGATTCCCTCTCCTTCCCAGCTCCTCCACTAAAGGCTTCATCCCAGTCCAGTGGCTGCCATCTGCTGGAATCACTAACAGCTTCCCAGCCTGAACTGAACCCAGGCAAAAGAGAAACAACAGCAACTGTAAGCCAGCCATCTTCATCAAAAACCTGCTACCGGCCTTATAGAGATCACACTGAAAGCAAAGCGGTACTGAGCTCTGTCCCATGTTGAATAAAGTTCACTACATATCTCCTGGAGTGGTTATATATTTGCTCTGAAATGGTGTTGAGTAAGCATGTGGGATGGGCTTGCTATTGTAGGGGGGGCTACTATACAAACACATAGTTTAAAAAAAAAAGACAGAGAGAGGACAAAGTTGAAAAACCAGACCCAGCACGCAATCAGCTGCTGCCAAACTAGAACAGACAAGATCTGCCACATTTTTTCACATTATATATGCTTTATCTAAAGCAAAAAATGACTCAAACCAACTCACAAACCAGCAGACCACCACCAACACATAAAACACCAGCACTCAGGGCAATGATTTGGACAGTAAGGTCCAACTTATAGGTGCTTTCCCAACAAGTCAGACATATTACATAATGCTCAAGAAGAAGCACTAATATTCTGTTCTGCCCATATATAGAACAGCAGCTAAGCTCAATCATTACCTACAATAACCATGAATACATCTGTGTTAAACTGAAAAAGCCTTCTGGTCAATTTTTTACTTTGCCTCATAAGCTCCTATTACAGTAATACTCTAATACTAACTTTTTACAATCCTGTACTCAATCAGACATTAAACCTTTAGGTGCCTATGCACTCTCACTTCTCAATACACGTCTATACAGCTATTATATGAGAAACATATCGTTGTTGTCAGAAGAAAACCATGTATCTCCATTTTTCACAATTTTCAGTTTTTGACATTTTGAAAATGCCTGTTGGTCTTTACATTGTGTTTGAATCTCATGATGAATGGACTAAAAGAAACGACCCAAAATTACTTGGAAAAAAGTCTGGTTCCATTGACTTACATTAAAAGTAGAGTATGTTTTTTCCTTCTCCTGTAAAGTTACTATTTTGGAGATATGAGGTTTTCTTCAGACAACAGCGATATATACATTTATACCTCACAAAATCAACCCCTTAATACATCAAAGATGTTGACATCGTAGTGACGTCACACCAGATGTACGGAGTAAAAAAAGAATAAATTGATTAAGTTAGGGATGTTTCTAAGGCCTGTACTACAGGTGTGGTTCACTCTGAAGTGCTGGTCAGAGCACAGGGGTGAGGTAGAGGAATTACCTTTCTCTGTTTCGTATTCACAAAAGCAGCAGCACAGGCAGTGATCAATATGAGAACACGTGCAAACATAAAACAGTTTACAAATCATGCTAATCACACACAGCACAGTAACATCAACCGCTAAGTATTTAGCAGCACTACAACACGAAACAGAGGGGAACTGCCAGGGCCTTCTAGGCCTTTAGATAAAACCAAATGATTTCTGTGAAAAAATACATTTTTATTAAATAGAATCTTTGTGCTTGTTGTATTTAAACTCTGCAAGTACTGTAGCAATACTCTTGTTTCATTGTTAAGTTTTGGTTGGAAAACAAATTGCCAATGGACAATGATCCAATCAGGATTTTTTCTTAATGTTATCCACACAGATGCAGTCAAGCAAGCTCTCCCATTGGTTAGGGACTTTGGGAACTGAACTGAAAGCCTTACAAATTAGATTAACTACCAACATAACTGGATGTGCAGAGGAATCAACCAATCAGGCATTAATTTACAATGGGTGGGACTAATTTTGTGAGAAAAAATATAATATCCATGTCTTCTGAAAGTTCTACATATGTCACAGACAGTGAATATGAACTGTGGTCTGAGCAGATTTCAGTTAGTTGTTAGGAATGGAAAACAGTGGCGGCAGCTCTATGTCAGAACTCTTTACTGAGTTACTGTAACTGATACAGATAAGCTCGAATACACTTTAATGTATACTTGAGCTTACATGTACCAGTTATCATATATATACATACATATATATATATATATATATATATATATATATATATATATATATATATATATATATATATATATATATATATACACACGTATATTATCGTAGAAGTGTTTTTTCCTTGTTTCCGAGCTTTGACATTTATGGCAAAAAATGAAGGCCTAGCTCTACAAATAAGTAAATAGCATGCTAACACCTAAGCACTACAAGCTAATAACTCACCACAACAGTAGACACCATAGCTGATGGTAGAGACAGATGAAGAGAAATCGACAACATAAACTGCAAAGATCCTATAACAAAGATAGGATGTGAACCAATTTAGCTCTGCTCCATTAAAAACTCAACACATGTTTAAGACGCTTAACGAGGAGCTTATGGCCGATAATGTCACTGTACTATGTAGAGGGTTAAAACTAGACTGGAATATTCTGAAAAATCCCTTTTTTCTCAGATGAGCCCACAGATGCAAAAGAATCATTTGTCAGGCACTGTAAATAGGAAAAAAAGGAGCATGGTTGGCGATTGCTGCTTTAAGTTACGTAAAGGTGCGTGGGCAGATATAGGGTTAATATTACATTTTGCACCAAGAGCACAGCTAGTTAAAAATCATTCCACACCACAGCTGATCCAATCTAAACAGCACAAAAAATATGATCACAGAAAACTTCACATTTGTGAAAAGCTTTCATTAACTTGTTAGAAAAATTAATCATGGCAATGTCATTTTTAAAAGCTTACCTGTGGCAAAGGTTTTGGTTTAGGGACAGAAAATCCTCCAATCATGACCATGTTAGGCATCACTGGTCGTGGAAACTCCCAGTCAAAGTCAAAGCGCATTAATGAGATAGCTGCACGGCTCATGATCTCCAGCATGGATGTGTCTCTCTGCAGAATTCGTGAGGCAATCTCGTCTGCATGGCTAAACAGACGTCTACAGGCCAGGGGCTGCAGCAAAGCTCTGACCATGTTCACAGTCCTCCTGAAAAAGCTCATCCGGTCAGAATACTGAGTATATCGATGTGGGATATAGGAAACTGGACTTGGACACTGGCTGGCCAGAAAGTGAGCACTGCATGGATGGTTAACATGAATATGAATGGACGAGATGTTGAGGAATTCACCAACGATGGCTCCCAGAGGCTCAAAAGGGTCTGTGAGAATGGCGTCAAAGTCCCAGTCTTTCAGCGTCTTCATCAACTCCTTGTTGTACAGTAAGCTCTCTGCATTTTGTACTGTCCAAGTCTTAAGTGTCTCCACAGTGAGGAAAGAAATCAGAAGTCCTCCCAGATCAGTAGATGTGTCTATACTAACAATATCGTAAAGGCTGGAGGATAAAACTTCTTCTATCTCAGCTTTAGTGTGGGGTACAGGAAATGTAAGCGTGGTTGTATGTTCTGAAGGACCCATACTGAGACTTTCCTCTGGAATGACAACCACCACCTGATTCCCTCTCCTTCCCAGCTCCTCCACTAAAGGCTTCATCCCAGTCCAGTGGCTCCCATCTGCTGGAATCACTAACAGCTTCCCAGCCTGAACTGAACCCAGGCAGAAAAGACACAACATCATCTGCATGCCAGCCATCTTCATCAAAATCCCAATACCTTGTGTTCAGATTGTGGAGATCATGCAGAAAGCAGTCCTAGGCTGTACTCCATAGGATGAAGTCCACTATATATCACTGAAGTAGATGTACCTTTGTTTAAAACGCAGTGCTGAGTAAGCATGTGGGTTAATGTACAGTCATTTTAACATGAACTGTATATTAACCCACACGTTTACTCAACACCGAGTTTAGAGATAAGGTAAACCTACTTCAGTGATATATAGTGAACTTCATCCTACCTTTGACAGCCACCAGACTAGAACAGACAGGATTTGTCTACTTCAAGCAAAAAATTAACCCACCATGTACAGAAACATCAATCTCTTTCAGCTACTAAAACACCAGACTGAATGTAGACAGTTAAAGCTCATTTGCATTTGCAACTAACAGGTGCTTTGGCAACCCAACAAATTTCAGAAACATTACATAAGACTTCAAAATTCAGTCATCAATCATTAATCGCAATAACCCACGTCTCTGTGTCAGAAAAGAATTCAGGTTACATTTTAACATTAGTTTGTGCTTTAGTGCTTTATGCAAAACTGTGTTTACAATGCATTCAGTTTTTAAGGCTACAAATGTTTTAATAATGTTAACACATTCTAGTGTCATATTTTGACCCATCTGTTCAATGAAGGCTGAAGCCACGCTGTTCACATGGCACTGCGATGACTGTTGCACACTTGTTTAAATATTGAAGATTCATACAATTCAGTTCAAATGCATTTGTATAGCACTATTTCTAATTAGTGTCATCACAAAGCAGCTTTAAAAAAATATGGGTCCAGGCATCGATTACAACTCCAATTCCAAAAAAGTTGGGATGCTGTGGAAAATGTAAATAAATGTAAACAAAAACAGAATGCAAATGATTTGCAAATCTCAGACCCATGTTTTATTCACAATAGAACATAGAACACATATCAGATTTTGAAAGTGAGACATTTTACATATCAAATAAAAGATTAACTGATTTAGAACTTGATGGCAGCAACACATCTCAGAAAAGTTGGGTCAGGGCCGTGTCTACCATTGTGTAGCATCCCCTCTTCTTTTAACAACAGCCTGTAAACGTCTGGGAAGTGAGGAGACCAATTGCTGGAGTTTTGGGAGAGGAATGTTGTCCCATTTTTGTCTGATGTAGGATTCTAGCTGCTCAACAGTCCTGGGTCTTCTTTGCAGGATTTTTCGTGTCATGATGTGCCAAATGTTTTCTATTGGTGAAAGGTCTGGACTGCAGGCCAGTTCAGCACCCAGAGTCTTCTGTGGAGCCATGCTGTTGTGATGGATGCAATATGTTGTTTAGCATTGTCTTGCTGAAATATGCAAGGCCTTCCCTGAAAGAGACGCTGTCTGGATGGGAGCATATTTTGTTCTAAAACTTCTATATACAGTTCAGCATTGATAGAGCCTTTCCAGATGTGTAATCTGCCCACACCATAGGCACTAATGTAGCCCCAGACCATCAGAAATGCAGGCTTTTGAACTGTGTACTGATAACAAGCTCGATGGTCCCTCTCCTCTTGAGTCTGCAGGACACGTTGTCCATGGTTTCCAAAACGAATTTCAAATTTTGATTAATCTGACCACAGAACAGTTTTTTAAACAAGCTTTGGCCCAGAGAAGACGGCAGCGTTTCTGGACCGTGTTGACCTATGGCTGCTTCTTTGCATGATATGCCTTTAACTTATATTTGTGGCTTGCACAGTGAACTTTGTTCATAGACAGTGATTTCCAAAAGTGTTCCTGAGCTCATGCAGTGATTTCCAGTACAGAATCATGCCTGTTTTCAATGCAGTGGTGCCTGAGGGTCTGACGATCACGAGCACCCAATACTGACCGTCGGCCTTGTCCCTCGTGTACAGGGATCTCTCCGGATTCTCAGAATATTTTGATATTACGTACTGTAGATGGTGGGATATCCAAAGTCTTCACAATTTTACGCTGAGGAACATATTTTGAACTTGTTCCACAATTTTTCACAGATTTGTGAACCTCTGCCCATCTTTGCTTCTGAGAGACTCTGACTCTCTAAAATGCTCTTTCCATATCCAGTCATGTGAGTTAGATGCCAATTGCTCCTCCAGCTGTTTTTTTATTAGTACCACTTAGTTTTCCAGCCATTTGTTACCCCGTCCCATCTTTTTTGAGATGCGTTGCTGCCAACAAGTTCTAAATGAGTATTTATATTTATTTACATTTTACACAGCGTCCCAACTGGGATTGGGGTTGTACAATAATGAGTACTGAATAGAGTAATGATCCTGTAACTGGACATAAGTATTTAGATTAACCAATGAAGACCAATCCCTATTGTTAGAAACTGAGTGTGACTGAGAATTAAGTCCATGACAACAATGACTATTGTAGGAAGCCTATCATGGTAACAGGCTATTATGAACAGATTGAGAAAGAAATGAATGTGCCACCCCAGTGATAATTTAGGTAAGGCATTTCAGCACAGCAGGAGGGTGAATAGGAAATGCATTCCATTGATGGCTCTCTTGATTAAAGCTGTTTGTACTTATTGCCGTGGTGAGCTTGTTTATCACCAAAAAGATTTGGCTTGGACAGTGTTTCAGTGACAAGCAAACTGCTCCAGTTCCCCTCGAGATCCTCCACTGTGACAGGAATTCATGAGCTGTGTGGCCGAGAGCGAGAGGCTACAATCACAAAGGAGCTGAACCACTGATAGTATATAGGATATCTATATGATTTATACACTCATTGATGTATGTACAATACATAATATATACACACTCATTGACTGTATATGATATATACACTTATTGTAGACGAAAATCTCACAAGTCTCCCTGGAGGGGTGAAGAAGCAGTGAAAGCTCTAACAACACAATGCGGAAAAGCTAAACGCAAATAGAGAAAAACTAGCCTCGACGTTCACTATGATATGTACAGACAAAGCCTTAAAATTACAACTCAGAAACAAAAATAGCCAGACAGTCCTTCTTTTCTGACATTATAAACTAAAACACAAATAACTCGAACTTTGTCACTGTTAACAAAAGCCCCCTATAGTTCTGGAACCTGCATTTCTCTCAGTCTCTAAGTGCAATTTTGAATTTGCTGCTTTTTTCAAAGACAACATAACAGGCATCACACAGGCCACAGTGACCCAACTGCAAGTAAATCAAGCTGCTCCTCACATAATACAGCACAGAAAAAATCTAGTTACAATGTCTGAATTTAGTATTATCAGTGTCAAAATTCTCAAGGAAAACTTAAAGCTGTCCTCTTGCTGCCTTGACGTCTTACCTGCAAAGTTCCTCGAAGACATTTTTGACTGCTTGAAAACAAATCCTCTTCAAATAGTAAATAACTCATCAACCTCAGGTATTTTTCCAGAATCACTGAAGACCAGTTTTTAAACCACTTTTAAAGAAGATCTAGATCCCGCTGCAATTGCAGTTCCCTTAGCAATTACAGACCCATTTCTAATCTCCCTTTTTAGGGTAAAATCACAGGAAAAAGTTGTACTTATGCAGCTCAACCACTTCTTAAACTGAAATAGCTGCTCTGATCATTTTCAGCCTGGTTTTCACCCATATCACAGTAATGAAATGGCTTTGGTTAAGATCCTAAATGACATCTGTCTAAACTTTGACTCAAGTAAAATGCACTTGGCCAAATTCTGCAGGACCATAAAATTGCACGACAGCCAGATTTACATCACCTGTTCACCTGACGACTACAGTCTTATAGACTTTCTGTGTACATGCATCAAACTCATTGAAACCGGAAGTGCCTCAATGGCTAAACAAAGACAAAAAAAGGAAGTAATAATTTTTGGAAAAAGGAAGGTGATTGCTTGAACTCCTGTAACTGGTCTGTAATTGTATCCTGCCTTCCGCCCGATGACAGCTGGGATAGGCTCCAGCACCCCACCGCGACCCAGAAGGATAAGCGGTTTAGATGATGGATGGATGGAAGGTGATTGCTTGCCTAAGTTGTAAGGCTTTAAATGCAAAAACACAAGTCAAAAACCTCAGAGTCCAAGTTGACTCAGAACTCACTTCAACAGCCATATCAAATCCATAACAGATCTCAAAAACTGCTTCCTATTTATAAATCATTACATGGACAAGGTCCTACTTACATTACTGATAGGCTGGTGAAATAAAGGCCCAAAGTGAGCCTCAGGCAGCATTGAGCCATTATGCCTCCGTCAGTTAGAATAAACCTCCTGAAGCTGTGAGATGTGCTCAGAATATTAACCTTTTTTAAAAAATAGACTGAAAACATTCAACTGTGCCTTTCACACAAATTAAGCTTGTCAGCAATATATTGAGTTAGTCCTACCATAGGAGAAGATTAAACATGGAGAAGCAGCATTTAGATACTATACAGAGAGCATTAGAAGAGCCCTGACAGAGGAGACTAAAATCCGGCCTGAAAACGTTCCTATTTGTTTGAACACTTAGCATTTCGAGACCTGCTCCTCTGTCACAGCATTTTTTAAATTCAAATTTAACTTTTAATTTATTTTTTAAATATCCTAATTCCTAATTTCATTTTCAATTTAATGATTTTCTCTTTCAAATCCATTGTTTTAATCATATTTTTAATTTCTATTCTCTTTTATTTTACTTTAAATGACTCTGTATTTTCTCATTTTTAAAGCACTTTGAATTACAGCAGTGTATGAAAGGTGCTATATGAATAAACTTCCCTATTGACTGGATATATGATATACACACTCATTGACTATAGATATGATATATACACTCACTGACCATATATTTGATAAATATGAGATATACACTAAGATACACCACAGACAAATGCACTCATTGACTTGATATATGATATATATGAAATATACTCATTGACTGTATAGCATATACATGGTGTATAAACTCATTGGTTGGAACATGCAGACACGCATGGCAGGCAGGTCAAGTATTTTCATTAGGAATTGTCAGCTGATGACAATTCCAGATCAAAACAAACTGTCTGACACTTCAACACTTGTGCTAACACTCAACAACCATGGGCGCCTCTAAGCAGCTACTCAGGATGTGAAAGTAAAGCTAATTAAAGCCTACAAAGCAGCAAAAGACTATTGAAAGATATCAAAGAACTACTAGCATGCAATGTCCACTGTCCAAAATGTCAAGAAATGGCAATTAAGGGGAACTGTGCAAGTCAAGGCAAGATCTGGAGGACTAAGAAAACTCACAGATGCAACTGCTTGTATGCTGGCCACAATGGCAAAGCTAATATGACAGCAAACAAACTGAAGGAAGGGCTAGATGGCACAGGAGTGGTAGTGCACCGTTGCGTCCTATAGAGTTTTTTGCACAACCATGATCTGCATGGAGGTTAATAAGAAGAAAAGCCTGTGACCTCAGCACAAAAGTCAATGTCTGACATATACAAACTAACATCTAGATAAGCTAGAGGCATTTTAAAATAAAATGACTGATAAGATAAAAATTAAACCCTTTGGCCACAATCGCCAAAGGTATGTTGGGAGAAGAAATGAGCAGTTTTGGACCAAAGACAAGATTAGTTAATAAACATCCCACATAATGACTGGTCCAACCTAAACAGTGTGGAAAACACAATTAAGAAAAAACCCACAACCTCACAAGCTTTTATGAACTTGTTGGAAGAATCTGCCATGGCAATGTCATTTTAAAAGCTTACCTGTGACAAAGGTTTTGGTTTAGTGACAGAAAATCCTCCAATCATGACCATGTTAGGCATCACTGGTCGAGGAAACTCCCAGTCAAAGTCAAAGCGCATTAATGAGATAGCTGCACGGCTCATGATCTCCAGCATGGATGTGTCTCTCTGCAGAAATCGTGAGGCAATCTCGTCTGCATGGCTAAACAGACGTCTACAGGCCAGGGGCTGCAGTAAAGCTCTCACCATGTTCATAGTCCTCCTGAAAAAGCTCATCCGGTCAGAATACTCAGTATATCGTTGTGGTATGTAAGAAGCTGGACTTGGACACTGGCTGGCCAGAAAATGAGCACCACAAGGATGGTTAATATGAAGATAAATGGACGGTATGTTGAGGAATTCACCAACGATGGCTCCCTTAGGCTCAAAAGGGTCTGTGAGAATGGCGTCAAAGTCCCAGTCTTTCAGCGTCTTCATCAACTCCTTGTTGTACAGTAAGCTCTCTGCATTTTGTACTGTGAATGTCTTAAGCTTCTCCACAGAGAGGAAAGAAATCAGAAGTCCTCCCAGATCAGTAGATGTGTCTGTACTAACAATATCTTCTATACCTGATGACATAACTTCTTCTATCTCAGCTTTAGTGTAAGGTACAGGAAATGTAAGTGTGGTCGTATGTTCTGAAGGACCCATACTGAGACTTTCCTCTGGAATGACAACCACCACCTGATTCCCTCTCCTTCCCAGCTCCTCCACTAAAGGCTTCATCCCAGTCCAGTGGCTGCCATCTGCTGGAATCACTAACAGCTTCCCAGCCTGAACTGAACCCAGGCAAAAGAGAAACAACAGCAAATGTAAGCCAGCCATCTTCATCAAAAACCTGCTACCAGCCTTATTGAGATCACACTGAAAGCAAAGCGGTACTGAGCTCTGTCCCGTGTTGGATAAAGTTCACTATGTATCTCTAGGAGCAGGTGTACCTTTGTTCAAAAAAGCATTGAGTAATCATGTGGGATGGGCTTGCTTTGGTAAATAGTGGCTGCTATACAAAGAATCAGCTTTAAAAAATAACCAGAAAAAGAACCTGCCAAAACACGTGATCAACAGCCCCTACAGTACAAGAGGCAAGATTCTTCACATTACATCCACTTTACCTTTAGCAAAGTCCATAACAACTTCAGGCACAGTTCAAGTTTACACATGCATTGAAACACAAGTCTTTTCTGACATTATAAACAAAATCATAAAAAAGTCCCATACCCTATTTGCCACTGCTGATAGACTGACAAAGCCCCTGACATTTCTGGATCCTGAGTTTCTCTCAGCCCCTAAGCGCAATGAACTTACTGCTTTTTTTTTCAGAGACAAGATAACAAGCATCAGACAGGCCATAGTGACCCAACTGCCCATAAGTGAGGCTGCTCCTCACTTAATACAGCACAAAAAAAGTCTAGTTAAAATGTCTGACATTAGTATTATTAGTTAACAGTTCAAAACTATCAAAACACTAGCATTTAATACAATCAGAGAGTAAAAACTGGTTCCCCAAAAAAGGTCCAACTTGTAGGTGCTTTGGCAACAACTGACATATATTACACAATGCTCAAGATAAAACCTTAGTGTACTGACTTGCCCATATATAGAATAGCAGCTAATGAGGGTTCAATCATTAACCACAACAACTGTGGATGTGTCAGGATAAAAGGTCTTCGGGATGCATTCTAACCTTAAATTATTAAAGCCTTAATATCCAGAATTATAATAATGACTTAATAAAATTGATATCCAGAATGAAGTGCTAAAAAATGCATATTCAGAATCAATTTCTACTAAAATCAATATTCAGAATGCCCTGATTTTCAAAAGGGTATAATCGGCATATGTGTGATACATACACTCATTGACTGTACTTGATATGTATAATGTATAAACTCATTGACTATTTCTAAAAAATATATTACATACATTAATTGACTTCATATCTGAAAAATAAACTGAAATAAACTAGACTGATTTTGAAATTTCCATGGTTAGTCAAATGAGCCCAAAGATGTGAAAGAACAAATTTTCCAAGCACTTTAAAGAGGAATAATTGAGAAATGTCCATGTTTTTGAGAAGTGGCTGCACAACTTCATGTCTGAAACATCCAGGAACAGTGACAGGCATTGGATAGCATATTAGGACATATAATGTCAAATTCACTATAATATTTGAAATAATAACAGAATATTACTTGTGGTGGCACAATATCACTACAGTATGATTATCTAAACCTCTAATTTGATTAAAGATGCAAACAATTTCTTTAAGGCCACAAGATATTTTGTGATTATGTGTTGTACTTTTGGTTATGGTTTAATGTAGGAGTTAATATGCTTGTGGTTAGGTCAGCAGTCACAAATCCTGATTTCCTGTTGGTTTCACCTGTAACCCAAATCTACACACCTCATTCAGCTAATCAGGGACTTTGAAAGGAGATATTTAGATAGATCAGTTGGGATGGTTTATGGTTGGAAGTCTGCAGGAAGGCAGATCTCCAGGAGCACAGTTAGTGATCACTGGTTTGAGGTGAAATAAAAGTGTGTGAACAGATGTGGGGTTAAGCCTATGTTTTGCACCAAGGACCAAGTCAGTGACAAATCATCCCGACAACTGATCCAATCTAAACAGCACAGAAAACACAATCATGGAAAGCTTCACATTTATGAAAAGCTTTCATGAACTTGTTGGAAGAATCAATCATGGCAATGTCATTTTTAAAAGCTTACCTGTGGCAAAGGTTTTGGTTTAGGGACAGAAAATCCTCCAATCATGACCATGTTAGGCATCACTGGTCGAGGAAACTCAAAGGCAAAGTCAAAGCGCAGGAACCAGATAGCTGCATGGCTCATGATCTCCAGCATGGATGTTTCTCTCTGCAGAAATCTTGAGGCAATCTCATCTGCATGGCTAAACAGACGTCTACAGGCCAGGGGCTGCAGTAAAGCTCTCACCATGTTCACAGTCCTCCTGAAAAAGCTCATCCGGTTGGAATACTGAGAATATCGATGTGGGATATAGGAAACTGGACTTGGACACTGGCTGGCCAGAAAGTGAGCACCACACGGATGGTTAACTTGCATGTAAATGGATGATATGTTGAAGAATTCACCAACGATGGCTCCCAGAGGCTCAAAAGGGTCTGTGAGAATGGCGTCAAAGTCCCAGTCCTTCAGTGTCTTCATCAACTCCTTGTTGTACAGTAAGCTCTCTGCATTTCTTACTGTAAAAGTCTTAAGAATCTCCACTGTGATGAAAGAAAACAGAAGTCCTCCCACATCAATAGATGTGTCTATACTAAGAAAATCATCCATATAGGGCAATACAAGTTCTTGTAGCTGAGCTTTAGTGTAAGGTACAGGATATGTAAGTGTGGTCGTATGCTCTGAAGGACCCATACTGAGACTTTCCTCTGGAATGACAACCACCACCTGATTTCCTCTCCTTCCCAGCTCCTCCACTAAAGGCTTCATCCCAGTCCAGTGGCTCCCATCTACTGGAATCACTAACAGCTTCCCAGCCTGAACTGAACCCAGGCAGAAAAGATACAACAGCATCTGCATTCCAGCCATCTTCATCAAAATCCCAATACCTTGTGTTCAGCTTTGTAATTCTGACTTCTGTCCCATGCAGGATAAGCCTATTGTATCACTCAAGTAGGTGAACCTTTGCTCAAAATGCAGCATTTAGTAAGCATATCTGTTAATATTCAACTAAATATAAAAAGCTGCCTACTGTCAACAGTCTCCAGAGTGGAACAGCCAAGATCTGTTTACTTTACTTTTAGTGGAAAACGAATTCAACCAAACTTCAAATTACACGCACACACAGAAACACAAATCTTTCTAAGCTATTAAAACATCAGCACTTATTAAAATAATAAGACATGAATTTAGAGAGCATAACCTCATTTTGCACCATAAGTCCAACTAACAGGTGTTTTGGCAACCTAACCTAACAAAGTGCACCTTTGAGTCATCGATCATTAACCACAATGACTCATGTTTCTGTGTCAGATGCAAAAGACTTCAGGTTAAACTTCAACATTACCCTGTGCTTTAGTGCTTTACGCAAAGCTCAATTTTTAACACCACAATCTTTTAATGCTGTTTACACATTTTCCTGGTTTGATATTTTTACCCATCAGTATCAGTGCAAGCTGATGCCTAGCTGTTTACATAGTACTACGATGACTCAGTGACTGTAGTACTCTTGGTCAAATACTGAACATAAGACTGCAAGTTCCATACAATTCAGTTCAAATGTATTTGCATAGCACTTTGGGAGTTTGCATGAGCGTTGTCAGAAAGCAGCTTTACAGCAATACGGGTCGAGACCCTAATTAACATCATCAAGCGCAACAGAGGCAATGAAAAACTACCTTAAAGCAAAAAGAAGAAACCTTCAGTTGAACCAAGTCTGAAAAAGGGAACAATCCTCCTCTGAACGACACCGAATAAAAACAAAACACAAAGAGAGCAATAAAAATAATGAAGAACTGACCATGAATAAACAATAATGAATACTGAATAGAGAAATGATCCAGTAATTGAACAGAACTATTTAGACTGACCAATGAAGACCAATCCCTACTGTTAGAAACTGAGTGTGAAAAACAATGTCCATGGAAAACAATGTCTATTGTTGGAAGCCTATCATGGTAACAGGCTATTATGAATAGATTAAGAAAAACATGAAGGTGCCACCCCAGTGATAGTTTAGTATATTTTTCTGAGAAAGGAGGGTGAGTGGGGCAGGCAGCTGAGGCTTTCTGGCACAGCAGGAGGGTGAAGGAGAAATGCCTCCTTTGACGCCTCTCTTGATAATAGCTGTTTCTACTTATTGCCTTGTTGAGTTCGTTTGTCACCCAAAACAGTTAGTTTGGACAGTGTTTCTGTGAGAACTACAGATAAATCAGTGAGCAGTAAACTAATAAGAGCAACAGCAAAATGGAGCTCCAGTTTCCCTCGAGAGCCTCCACAAGACAAGAATCCACAAGCTGTGTGAACGAGAGAGGCTACGGTCACAAAGGAGCTAAACCACTGACTGTCTACATAATATATATGACCTATACACTCAGTGTCTGTATATTTGATTTATACATTCATTGGCTGTATATATGGTATATATGACCAACACTCATGGCCTGTATACATGATATAAACACTCACTGACTGTATATATGATACATACATATGACACAAACACTCTTTGGCTATATATATGATATATATGATATAAACAGTCACTGCCTGTATACATGACATATGATATATATACTCATTAGTTCGAACATGCAGACACTGCTGCTCTAACTGGACGTCAGTGATGAAGATTGGAAACTGTTAACTCTGGAAAATGTGTGATTTTCATGTTCAGGTTCAGGTTCTCAGGTCACACAGTGGAAATAATGTTAAGGAATTACTGAAAGTAATAAACACATTGTGATGAAATTCAGCATCAGTCAGAAGCCTACTGTCATCTTCTGTAGCATCACTGTAGTTACTGTAGTAAACGGTGCATTTTCCCAAACTACAGCATATTCTGTTACTTAGCCAGCATGTGTACGATTGGTGGAAACAGCGTTGTTACAGATGTATGAAAAACTTTGGCATTCCCTGGGTAAGTTACAATTTTTTTTTTTTTTTAATTATTTTTAAAGTCAGAAGTAGTAAACGTAACCCCCGCAGCAAACTATTATTGCTAGGCCTTAATTAACTCATTAGTCCTGGGGAAGCAGGTCAAGAATTGTCAATAGGAATTTTCAGCTGATGACAAATCCAGAGTATAAATTAAATTGAATTGCCTTGGGATTGTAAGGCTCTATGTGACATTTTTGTCAAAAATAAATAAATAAATAATTAAGTTATTCACATATTCGAATTCTGTGACAACCTCATAACATTATGTGAGGTGTGTTTTTAAATTGTGTGCATTTTTGGACTTTTTATCTAGAAAACAAAAAGGTTCCGTCTCCAAAGTTAAACCCCTTACTTAGTTCTATAAGGTTCTATCTGTGAGCCAATCAGCACTACAAACACACAAGAGGACCAATCAGGCTCTGCTTCTGTGTCATGTCACAGTAATTTCCACTAAGAAATGGCAGTTAAGGAGAACTGTGGAAGTCAAAGCAAGATCTGGGGGACCGAGAAAACGTTCTGATAGGACTGCTCATATGTTGGCCACAAAGGCAAAGCTAATATGACAGCAAAGGACTGGAAGGAAGGGTTAGATGGCACAGAGGAGGACGTGCACTGTTCTATTCTACAGAGTTGTTTGCCCAAACATGATCTTCATGGAGGTCTCATGAGAAGAAAAACATTGTGACCTTATCACAAAAGTCAATGTCTGACATATACAAAATAACATATAGATAAGCCAGAGGCATTTTGAAACAACTGCTGTGGACTGATAAGGTAAAAATGGAGGCCTTTGGCTGCAATCACCAAGGACATGTTTGGAGGAAACAATAGCAGTTCTGGACCAAAGACAATGTTAGTTATTAACGATTTCACATGACTGGTCCAACCTACTTGTTGGAAGAATCTGCCATGGCAGTGTCATTTTTAAAGCTTACCTGTGACAAAGGTTTTGGTTTAGTGACAGAAAATCCTCCAATCATGACCATGTTAGGCATGACTGGTCGAGGAAACTCCCAGTCAAAGTCAAAGCGCATTAATGAGATAGCTGCATGGCTCATGATCTCCAGCATGGATGTGTCTCTCTGCAGAAATCGTGAGGCAATCTCGTCTGCATGGCTAAACAGACGTCTACAGGCCAGGGGCTGCAGCAAAGCTTTTACCGTGTTCACAGTCCTCCTGAACAAGTTCATCCGGTCAGAATAGTGAGTATGTCGTTGTGGTACATAAGAAGCTGGACTTGGACACAGACTGGTCAAAAAATGAGCACCACACGGATGGTTAACATAAATGTAAATGGACGGGATGTTGAGGAATTCACCAACGATGGCTCCTTTAGGCTCATAGGGGTCTGTGAGAATGGCGTCAAAGTCCCAGTCCTTCAGTGTCTTCATTAAATCCTTGCTGTACAGTAAGCTCTCTGCATTTTGTACTGTGAATGTCTTGAGCATCTCCATACTGAAGAAAGAAACCAGAAGCCCTCCCAGATCAGCAGACGTGTCTGTACTAACAACATAATCCATACCTGATGACATTTGTTCTTGTAGCTGAGCTTTAGTGTAGGGTACAGGAAATGTAAGTGTGGTCGTATGCTCTGAAGGACCCATACTGAGACTTTCCTCTGGAATGACAACCACCACCTGATTTCCTCTCCTTCCCAGCTCCTCCACTAAAGGCTTCATCCCAGTCCAGTGGCTCCCATCTGCTGGAATCACTAACAGCTTCCCAGCCTGAACTGAACCCAGGCAGAAGAAGAACAACAGCATTTGTAAGCCAGCCATCTTCATCAAAAAACCCAAAACCTGCCGTAGAGATCATGCCAAAACAAAGCAGTCTTGGACTCTGTCCCACATAGATTAAAGTTCACTATGTATCTCGAGGAGTAGGTGTAACTGTGTATTGAGTAATCATGTGGGATGGGCTTAGTTTGTAAATAGTGGTTGCTATACAAATGGTCAGCTTTTACTATAACCAGAAAAAGTACCTGACATCAAATGATCAACAGCCACAGCATAGACGAGACAAAATTCTTCACATTACATTCACTTTACCTCTAGCAAAATCCATTTTCAAATTCAGGCACACTTTGTAAGCAGTATACAAATGCATAGAAACATTAATAAAACACTCGCATTTAAGACAGTAAGAGAGTCAAAGCTGATTTGCACTACAAGGTCCAACTCGTAGGTGCTTTGACAACAATTCACACATATAACATAATGCTCAAGAAGAAACCCTACTGTAGTGGCTTGCCCATATATAGAATAGCAGCTAATGAGGATTCAAACATTAACCACAATAACAATAAACATGTCTGTGTCAAGATAAAAAGTCTTCAGGTTACATTTTTACTTTAGCTTTAAATAAGCTTTGTGCTGTCAAAGTTAGAGGGTTGGCGATGCCTTAAATTATTAATGCTTTATTATCCAGAATAATAATAATGACATGATAAAATAGACTTCCAAAATGAAATTCTAAAAAAATATATTCAGAATGAAGTTCTACTAAAATTAATATCTAGAAAGCCCCAATTTTCAAAAGCAACAATCTCAGAAAACCTGACAAAGTTTACTGTAAACAGAGTATATGACTTAAAATACTGAACAGATCTGATGAGTTTTGTGTCTAGTTTTTAGTATTGAGGTCTACATGTTATTGTACATAGCTGAAAAATTACTAATATGAACTTTTTGAACAATCTAATTAAACTAGCAAAGATGCTAATCATTTCCTTAGACAGCATGAGATATGTTTCAATGTTTCTGAATATACTTACGGTTGGGTATGTTTAAGTCAGCAGTCATTGATGCTCTTCCCGGAGATCTACCTTCCTGCAGGTTTGACCTGCAACTCAAATCTAACACACCTCATTCAGCTAATCAAGCATTTTGTAAGAATCATTGGGTTGATTAGGGTTAGAAGTCTGCAGGGCAAATCTCCAGGAGCAGGGTGGGTGACCACTCATTTGAGTTATAGAAAAGTTTGTGGGCAGATGTAGGGTTATGTTTTGGACCAGATTAGTTACTGTCAGTCCCACACCATGCCTGTGATCCAAACCAACAGAGCATAAAGAACATGATCAAGAATAACCTCACATTTATGAGAAGCTTCCATGAAGTTGGTGTAAAAAAACAGCCTTGATAATGTAATTTTTAAGGCTTACCGTTGGCAAAGGTTTGGGTTTAAATGTATAACGCTGTGGTACATAGGAAGCTGGATTTGGACATGGAAGGTTACCTTGCATGAAAACGGATGGAATGGAAAGGTACTAAGCAATAATGGCTCCTGTAGGCTCAAAGGTATCTGTGAGAACAGCGTCAAATTCCCAGTCTTTCAGTTTCTGCACAAGCTCTTTGTTGAAGAGCAGGATCTCACAGTTCCTAAGTGAAACCACGCTAATCAGATCTAGAAGCTTGGGGAAATTCCAGAACTTGTCCAGATCAGTGACAAGGTTTTGGCTGATGATTTCAGCCATGCCAGCTGTAAAGCTCTCGAACATCTGGGCTTTGGTGTAAGGTACTAGATAGATGATAGTGATGGTATGCTTTGAAGATTCATTCACTTCTGGAATGACAACCACTACCTGGCGCCCCTTTTTTCCAGCCCCTCCACCCCAGGCTTTATCCCAATCCAGTGACTGCCATCCGTTGAAACCACTAACAGCTTCCCCGCCTGAGCTAAACTCAAGCAGAGCAAACCCAGCAAGACCTGCACGCCAGCCACCCTAAACAATGCCCTGTTATTGTACACCATGTTTTGTTCTCAGTGTGGAACAGAGAAGATGAAAGGAGAGAATAACTTTGATTTCACAGTAAGTGAAGTTTCAAAGGGGAGTTGGTGCACGTAACTGGGTGGAGCTGGCTAGAAAGCAAATGTTAAAAGCAGTTCACTTGCTCTTTCTCATTAACAATCAAGCTCAATTTAATTTCACACTTACTACCAAAAAGACTAGTGTTTCAGTCTTTCATATCCCTGTACCCAAAAGTGTCAGAAACAGTTCTAAAACAGTTGCCTCAAATTAAAATGTTTATGAATAAACTGTAAATCATTCTGAAGGTAAATGGAGTCTAGTCTGCAAAGTTCTCTCCTTCAGCAGAGGGATCTTTATCCATCAGTTTCATATTAGATTAGTGTTATTAGATGCTTACCCAGAGAAAATTAATAATTTAAAAGCATAAAAGAGCATAATTAGTACTGCTCTCTTACAGACATATAAAGTAATGGCAGTAAAAATGAATAATCTTAAATAGAATTGTAAGAATTTAAACTGCAATATTCTACACTACTTCATTACAGGGAGAGAATAATGACATTACTGCAATGCATTATTTTAACCAAGTTATGCTGCAGTCAACATGTTTGCGCTACATAGACGGCAAAACAGATATTCATTGTTTTCAATGAAGCCACAACAAACAATTCTGCCATTGGCAGTGGCAACGATGAGCGGAACACTCCATCAAGAGTTCAGTTTTCCCAACTTTTGCCATCAATCGCAGCAGTGGAATAAGCCATATGTTCACTTTTTGGGGAGCCATGGATGCCAAATGTCTCGTTGATGAATTCCAATGACCACAATATTACACAACAAAAATAGAAGTGCAAAGCATATTCCCCTAAATGAACAGTATACACTGCTAAAGCTGTCCTCTGATAAATCACCAATTTTCGCTGGCACAACGCCATCATGGCAATGTTTGCGTAGCTTTATGCCGCCGTCTGCCGCAAGTTTGTATGGGTCCTTAAAAGGTTTTAACTAGTCCAGACCAGGCAGCCCAAGCAATTTCATCTGAGAGGTCACCATAAGATGCTAAAAGAAGGCTCCAAAAACCCCAAAATTTCATTGCAGGGTCTGCAGGTAGCTCTTGCCACTAGTGATGCTGAAGTATGACGAAGTATTTGATCAGAAGAACCTCATACCAATTCCTGCATTTCTCCACCTAAAATAAGCAATATGTTCATTTTTTGGAGTATGTGGTATCATCATGCCTAAATAAAAAGAGCTGTACATGCCTACGAGTCTGGAAGATTTAGTTTTAAAACCACTGACAACTAGTCCAGAGTGTCCCAGCAATTTCAGCTCTTTCCACTCACAGGAAAAGTAAGCGGCTGTGAATCCTGTCTGCAGTCAGACTCTCCAAGTTTCGCTCACTTTGGGTTTCGAGTCTTTCTGAATCATGAGGCTCAAGGCTGAATCAAAGTCGCAAGTCTTTCACGATTTTGTCGAGTCAAGTCTCAGGTCATCAATTTTGTGAATTGAATCCACACCTCTGGTACTCTCAAACCTTAAGATGTGCTACATTGTGAAGTATTGCTTTATTGGTAAACAGAATAAATTTACTTAAAGTTTGGACTTTTTCATTGTGAGATTAAACTATTTCACTTAAACATGAACAGAGAATAAAGACTCAAATTTGAACGAGTGACGCTAAGTGGCTGTGGTTTGAGTGACAGAACACCAGAATCAATTTCGACCATAACCAATTCTGTGGTGTGCTGAGCTAAATCATAATCTAGCGCTAGCAAAACCTGAAGATTTGAGGATTTTTTTAGTTTATTTTTCAAAAATTAATGTCACTGCAGGAACTTATTTTTTCTGTTGTGCTAAGACTCATTTGCTTAATATGTTCAAGAGGGCTGTATTCCCTGTTCAGCAAAGTTTAAAAGCATCATTAGCCACGTTTACATGCAGCCTGATAATCCGTTAATAATCCGACTAATAGCTCAATCAGAATAGAACACGTCCATGTAAACACCTCAATCGGAATAGTCTAGTCCGATTGAGGCCATTCGGAATACAATTTCTATCCAATTGAACGAGATGGGGAAAACCTCTAAATAATCCGATAAATAGAAGAATAATAGCCATGTAAATGCCTGAAACCGATTACATTCCAATCGGAACGTGTAAGTACGTTCTGCGCATGTGCGTCGCGTCATGGCGAAAGTTTATAACGTTCAGCATGGCGGAGCAGAAACTGGACTGCAGAGGAGATGAAGCTTTGATCTTTAAAAGACGGTGGTGGGACGGACGTCCATCTTATGTGTCTCAGAACACGACGTCTTCCTCTCGGCCTTCTTTAATAAGGACATGTGAAGAACGTTTTCCTGGGTCTGACATCATTTTAAAGCAATTTAAACTCCAGCGCGCCAACTGGAAACTCATCTCATGCGGACTGGACCTCACATGTTCGCTGTCATGGTAACATTTACTCTAAACGCTACTTCATGCATGCGCGTTATTTTGCATCGGATTACTTGTAGTGAGCATATAAATGAAGATTTTCCATCAAATTGTTGAATAGAGTGTGTATATAAACACCTCAGCCTGAATCTGTAATCGGATTGTATTCAATCGGATTGGCAAAAATCTTTGCATGTAAACACAGCCACTGGTGGTGAACCTGAAGGCAATGAGGGCATTTACAATTCGTATAAATGTATAAAGTCTTCCCATTCTTAATGAGTGTTAAGATTAAGGGATGCACCTGTGATTTTTTTTTAGTTTTCTGGGGGTAACAGATCAACATATTAAACAATTTTATGGTTGCCAAAAGGCATCATCAGTCACAAGAGTGTCATTTCTAAGGCTTACCTGTGGCAAAGGCTTGGGTTTAGCAGCAGAAATTCCTCCAATCATTACCATGTTTGGCATCACTGGTCGAGGAAACTCAAAGGCAAAGTCGAAGCGCATTAACCATATAGCTGCACGGCTCATAATCTCCACCATGGACGTTTCTCTCTGAAGAAATCGTGAGGCAATCTCGTCTGCTCTGCTATACAGGTATCTACAGGCCATCGGCTGCAGAAAGTTCCTCATCAAGTTCACCGTCCTCTGCCAGAGACTCATCTGGTCAGTATAAAACGTAAAACGTTGTGGAACGTAGGACGGTGGATTTGGACACTGGGTGGCCTGGAAGTCCACACCACAGGCAAGGTTAACTTGCATGAAAATGGATGGGATGGAAAAGTATTCAGCAATAATGGCTCCTGTGGGCTCAAAAGGATCAGTGAGAACAGCGTCAAATTCCCAGTCTTTCAGTTTCTGCATGAGTGTTTTGTTGAAGAGCAGGCTCTCAGAGTTCCTAACCGAAACTACACGAATCAAATTCAGAACCTTGATGAAATTTCGGAGCCTGTCCAGATCAGTAACGATTTTGTGGCTGATGATATCCAGCACAATGGTTGTAAATTCCTCATACATCTCCTCTTCGGTGAAAGGTACTGGATAGGTGATAGTGGTGGTACGCTCTGGAGATCCAGGTGCCATAATGACTTCTGGAATGACAACCAACACCTGGTGCCCCCTTTTTCCCAGCTCCTCCACCACAGGCTTCATCCCAATCCAGTGACTGCCATCTGTTGGAACTACTAACAGCTTCCCAGCCTGGGCTGAACTCAAGCAGAGCAAACTCAGCAACACCTGAACGCCAGCCATCCTGAACAATGCTCTGTCTTGTTCTCAGTGGTCAAAGAAAGAAATTGTGAGTAAAGTGGGAGTTAAGGGTTTTATTTCAATGGGGAGCTTGTGCACATGATGAGGTGGAGCTGGCTAATGTTTACAACTGTTCACTTGCACTTTTACCCTTAGAATTCACAGAACTGCCCTAGCTCAACTATACAGAGCTGGATCAGAATGACATTTTGTAATTCATGATGACTTGCATAAAGTGAGCTAATTTAGTCTGGCAAGTTGGGGGGGGGGTGGGGGGGGGGCAACAAAAAAAACAAAGTAATATTGAAAAGGGAAAATTTCTGAATGTAAAGCTAAAAAAGCTTTAAAAGTTAAAGAAGGTACAGAACACTGTTGATTCTGTTTGTTAACTTAATTGATTTCTATAGTAAATCCAGGTAATTACTCTTGCTTTGCTATGAGATTGCTATGATCAGTGGCTGAGTGAAGGGGTATGGGGCTAAGTTCCATTTACTGAGGAGCACATTGCACATTCTTGTTTGCCTTGCCAAGAAGTCATTTATTAGGCCAGGTGGTTCAGGCTCCTCTGATCAACTGATGATCAGTTTATTTTTTCTATCAGGGCCAGTTTTGAAAAAGAACATTCACCACTCTAGCAAAGTCATGAACAGCCTAAGAGTGAAACAAAACACTACCTTCAAATCCTTTAGATGGTGACCTCTTCTGGTGTTCATGTTGTCTATCCAACTATGCAACATTTGCATCTTTATTCTGTCATGATTCCGGGAAATGACAACAGTGCTCTTTAATCAGCTTAAACTGTCTGGATACTTTTGAACAAATACAGTGTATCTGATCTGAAAGGGCTGCATTTGGGTAAATGAAAATGTTTATCTGGGTTTTTGTTGGAATTTGTGGCACTTTTCTCCCCAAAATGCTTTTTGATTACCTGCATTTTGGAAAGTACTGATTTGGCATGAAAGCGTTTTATCTAGTAAATGACAAGCTTGTTGACAAAAGCTCGCTGTTTGGAGAACAGTTTGAAACAAGTGCTGAAAACAAGTGCATGGTCATGCTTACTTGGCTTTAAACGTGGTCATGTGAAATGATAAACTTAGACTCTGCTCTGAAGGTGCCCAACAAGTCAGACATGTCTTACCTAACTTAAGTTAATATTTTTTCACGGAATTAAGTAAGTGACACATTTATATTTTGTGCTTGTTTTTTGCAATTCCTTTGATTCCATTACTCCACTGACTATTGCTATAATCAGGGTTGGGATATAATGAAATACAAGTATTAAGAATACAAATACGGAATACAGAAATTGAGTATCTGTATTCAGTCCAGGTTGCATTTTCTAAAGGCAGAATTGAGAATACAGTTACTTTTTTTACACATTTTTAGGAGAACACTTTTAGAATAGTTACTCACAAAATAAATAAAAAAAAAAAAACATACAATATTCAAAATGTCATCAATGCATGTTCAATTATTAACTATGGCATATCAACATAGCAAACATGCTCATTAGACAAATTCTAAAAAGAACTGACATCCTCTTTACAAACACTGAAGTTCCTACTCAAGCCTAAATAGACTGATAAATCAATGTGACGATCAGTTATTAATCTCAGTGTTACTGAGCTCTGTTAAAGCCTGAACAGACTGATAAATCAATGTGATCGGTTATTAATCTCAGCGTTACTGAGCTCTGCTAAAGCCTGAGTAGACTGATAAATCAATGTGATCGGTTATTAATCTCAGCGTTACTGAGCTCTGCTAAAGTCTGAGTAGACTGATAAATCAATGTGATCGGTTATTAATCTCAGTGTTACTGAGCTCTGCTAAAGCCTGAGTAGACTGATAAATCAATGTGATCGGTTATTAATCTCAGCGTTACTGAGCTTTGCTAAAGCCTGAGTAGACTGATAAATCAATGTGATCGGTTATTAATCTCAGCGTTACTGAGCTCTGCTAAAGCCTGAGTAGACTGATAAATCAATGTGATCGGTTATTAATCTCAGTGTTACTGAGCTCTGCTAAAGCCTGAGTAGACTGATAAATCAATGTGATCGGTTATTAATCTCAGCGTTACTGAGCTCTGCTAAAGTCTGAGTAGACTGATAAATCAATGTGATCGGTTATTAATCTGTGTTACTGAGCTCTGCTAAAGCCTGAGTAGACTGATAAATCAATGTGATCGGTTATTAATCTCAGTGTTACTGAGCTCTGCTAAAGCCTGAGTAGACTGATAAATCAATGTGATCGGTTATTAATCTCAGTGTTACTGAGCTCTGCTAAAGCCTGAGTAGACTGATAAATCAATGTGATCGGTTATTAATCTCAGTGTTACTGAGCTCTGCTAAAGCCTGAGTAGACTGATAAATCAATGTGATCGGTTATTAATCTCAGCGTTACTGAGCTCTGCTAAAGCCTGAGTAGACTGATAAATCAATGTGATCAGTTATTAATCTCAGCGTTACTGAGCTCTGCTAAAGCCTGAGTAGACTGATAAATCAATGTGATCAGTTATTAATCTCAGCGTTACTGAGCTCTGCTAAAGCCTGAGTAGACTGATAAATCAATGTGATCGGTTATTAATCTCAGTGTTACTGAGCTCTGCTAAAGCCTGAGTAGACTGATAAATCAATGTGATCAGTTATTAATCTCAGCGTTACTGAGCTCTGCTAAAGCCCGAGTAGACTGATAAATCAATGTGATGATCAGTTATTAATCTCAGTGTTACTGAGCTCTGCTAAAGCCTGAGTAGACTGTTAAATCAATGTGATCGGTTATTAATCTCAGTGTTACTGAGCTCTGCTAAAGCCTGAGTAGACTGATAAATCAATGTGATCAGTTATTAATCTGTGTTAATGAGCTCTGCTAAAGCCTGATTAGACTGTTAAATCAATGTGATCGGTTATTAATCTCAGCGTTACTGAGCTCTGCTAAAACCCGAGTAGACTGATAAATCAATGTGATGATCAGTTATTAATCTCAGTGTTACTGAGCTAATTTGAGGAATGATTAAACTAAAATAATACATAATTTTTGGAACTTTAAAAGATTTAAATGATGAGCAAATTTATCATGAAACGTTAACAAAATATTTACATGAAGAAAACTGCCAACAGTGAGGATCAGCATGAATTAAGTTAAAAAAAAAAATGTCCCTATTTGCCTAACTCAGTGCACTCTACAAATATTGGCACGCCTGGTAACCATGAGCAAAATGAGCTATAAAAATATTCTATAATAAATACCTAATTCTTTTTGACCTTTCATTCAAAATATTGTATATTTATGTATTATGTATTATGTATATATGTATTGTTTAATGTATAACAATGAAACAATCTTAACTTAAATCTAGTAATGAAAAAAATACTTTTCTTAATTTTGTGTGCCACAATTATTGGCACCCCTAGAAATTTTTAAGAATGAAAGCTAACTGAAGTATCTTCCCATTCATATTTTTCACCTGAGTGATTAGGAACAGAAAGAAACACTGACAAGCGAGGTCGAGAATCACATGTGAGACGGAGAGCCAGTCATGGCGAACCAGTGGACTAACTAGCTGATACGCTTCATCTGTGTGTCTTCTCTACCAGCCTATTTATAGCTGTACTTCTTCTCAGTTGGGAGAAAAGCCCACAGAGAGAGTAGACTAGTGAAGACACAGAGGAAGAAAACCTGAAGACTGAAAAGTCCCAGCCAAGAATTCAAGTTATCCGAGCTGATAAGCCGAGTTGCTTTCATTCCCTTTGTTAGTTTGTCAAAATAAAGGAAAAGTCTATGTCACCCCTCCCTGCTCCCGCTGTCCTCATTCCAAGACGACTTACCAGTATCACAGTCAGCCATGACTTCCTTACTCTCTGGGAAAAATATATGAGATGAAACACGAGCCAAATTCGCTCAGTCATCCATCACTGTGAGAAAGACCAGAAAAAACAGCAATGATGTGCGACAAAAGGTTGCTGAACTGCAAAAATGAAGAAATGGCTACAAGAAAACAGCTAAACAGTTGTAAATGCCAATTTCCACTACCAGGGCAATAATTCAGAAGTTTAATGTGTTAATAATTTGCAGGCAAGAGGACGCATGTCTATGTATGTCTATAATGACCTCACGCATGGTCAGGAGGAGGGTTTAAGTGAACAAAGAATCTCCAAGGATCACAGATGATCACAGATAGGGAACTGCAGACATTAGTCAGGTCTTGGGGTCAGAACCACCTATATAACCATAAGTTGTTTGAGGGGTTGCCAAAAGAAAGCCTCTACCACACTACAGTGTCTACAGTTTGACAAACGCCTTTGGAACTTTCAGTGGGACCATGTTCTACGGTCAGATGAGACCAAAATAAAAGTTTCTGGCAACAGCAGAGGTGAGTTTGTGGACACAAAGATAGCCATGCAGCAAAGTACCCCATCCTCACTGTGAAGTATGGGGGTGGATCTGTGACACTGTCGGGCTGTTTTTCTTCCAGAGGCCCTGGATAGTTTATTCGGATACATGGTATCACAGACTCCATCAAGTACCAGCAGAAATAAAATCAAAAGCTGACTGCCTCAGCCAGGAAACTCAAACTGGGTAATAGTTTGGATCTTCCACCAGGGCAATCATGCAAAACACACCTCAAAGTCAACACAAAAATGGTTCACTGGCCACAGAATTAAGGTTTTGCCATAGCCACCCCAGTTCCCTGACCTAAACCCCATAGAAAACCTATGGCATGAGCTGAAGAGGAAAGTCCACAGGGTGGACCTCGGAATCTGAAGGATCTGGAGAGGTTCTGTATAGAGGAATGGGCTCAGATCACTTGCAATGTGTTCTTCAGACTCATTAAGCTTTACAGGAAAAGATTAAAGCTGTTATCTTTGCAAAAGTTTTAAAGGGGTGCCAATAATTGTAGCACATACAAGTTTTAGGAAAATATTCATTTCCTGATAAGACTTAGGGTTTTTTTTTTCAATCATTGTACTTCCAAAAAGAAGACTGTTGTTAATATTTTGAATGAAAGATCAAAATGAAATGCAATGAATGTTTTTACAGCCTGTTTTGCTCATGTTTACCAGGGGTGCCAATATTTGTGGAGTGCAATGTAAATGTATTCTGAATACATTACGTTTTTCCATGTATTGTAATGGAATACATTAATGAGTATATTTAGACTTGTACTTAATATTAAGCCATCTCTATTTTAAGCATTTATGTTTCTAACATGCTATTAGACACAGTTATCACAGTGCCTCCCTGTGGATAGATCTTGTCATGACATGCTTTTAACCAGAGTTCTCATTTCTGTCTACTATTTGCTCTAAAATGCAAGGACAACACTGTTTTAATGAGATAAACTAAATAGTGACTCCAGTGAATTGATACATAATACAGTATTGTGAGGAAGTCAGAGACAACTCTTCATTTATTTAATGTCCAAGTGACACATTATTGAGGAGACGTTTCTGAGGAGATCAGATATAAGATAATCCACTTGCATAAAGAAGGAGAAAGTCAAAGTAAAACTGGAAAAACAGGAGTTTCCAAAACTGGAGTTCAAAAACTGATTAAAAGCTACAGAGGAATTTTGACTCCTAACAACCACCTGGAAGAGCTGGTAGACACCAAAACTGCCCCATCAGATAAACAGCACTTAAAGCTTTCATCTCTGAGAGAGAGGAGAAAATCAAGCTGCTTCAGATCTGAAAACATCCACAGGTGTTTCTGTCCATCCTTCCACTGTGAGAAGACAACTCAGCGCTATGGGTCTGAAAGGATGTATAGCTGTCAAGAAGAACCTCACTGAGAAAAGGAGACGGACACATCAAACAAAGAAGCTGAACGATGGACTGACCACCCCAGAGTCCAGACCTCAACACCACTGAATGTGTTTGATTACTTCAGAAAATCATCAACCAGCTTCTAAGACTGAACTTTGGAGGTGTGTCTGCAGATTCTTTGAGGAACTGAAAGTGAGTCTCCTGAAGAGAATGGGAGCTGGAATAAAGGTAAAGAGTGACTCACTGAACACCGAAGAGAATTTCTATTATTAAACAATTAAATGGAATCTAGAAGACTTTTGCATCACAGTAACTGGTGGGTATTTAATTTAATTCGTTAAGCGATATTAGCATTTGTTTGCTACAGAATTTCTTTAAGGAATTCCTTCCATTTCTCCACCATATGAAGCATCAAAATGAACACGATGAAACCCCAGCATGCACAGCACCTACAAAAAATCACTCATGGTTCTCAGTACTGCTGTTATACTCAAGACTTGAGATTTGTTTGTCATACGTCAGAATAAAGGGCATTCAAAAATAAGATGAAATGTTTAAGACCACAGCTAAGCACAATTGTATAGCTATTTTAACAGAATCCTATATAAATAATTCAGGTTTTGATAAGGTGTTATGGGGTGGTACTCATTACATAGTGCAAAAGTATACATAACAATTATCACTGGTATTAAGTAGCTCATTATTTAATATGGAAACTTAATCTAAAAATATTCATTTTGCTTTTACGCTAAATTAAGATTTTGGGGTCGAAACCTCAGTAAGACAGCTATGGACAGTTCTTGAAAGAAAGATCTACCCAAGATGCAGCAAGAATACAACAAATATTTGTATACTTTGTGTCTAGGCAATTTATGGAATACAGTCCCTTCCACAATTATTGGCACCCCTGGTAAAGATAAGTGAAAAGAGTTATAAGAAATTTTACTTTTAATTTCACACTGAAAAACTTGAAACTTCCAACATTTAATTGATGTATATTTATTCTGAGACAAAAGAAATCCCTCAGCAAGATTAAAAATAATAATAAAACCAAATATGCTACAATTATTAGCACCCCTACGAATTCAGAGGATGGCTATGAAAAAAACCTACCTGCCTGAAAATGCCCATATTTACAGTAAGGGCAATAATTAAACAGCTCCAATCAACTGGAACTGTGACAAACTTGCCTGGATGAGGGCTAAAGTTTATTTTGCCCCCTCGCACTGAGCAGGTAAGAGAGGCAAAAAAATTCCCAAAGATCACTGTTGGAGAGTTACAGATAACAGTAGCATCTTTGGGACACCAACCCTCTAAAACTGCTATCAGACGCCACCTCCATGTCAAAGCATGCCAGGAAAAAGGCTTTCTTGTCATCTAACCACAAACAAACACCTGGAGGGCTAAACGCCACTGGGACTTTGAGTGGAACCGTGTTCTACGATCAGATAAACTAAATTGAGCTTTTTGGCCACAAACCTTCAAGATGGGTTTGGTGTAAAAAGAAGGATGACTACACTGAAAAGAACAGGATGCCCATCAAAGGCCCTGGGAACCTTGTTACGATACATGGCACCATAGAGTCCAAGATATACCAGGACACTTTAAATCAACGTCTGTCAGCCTCTGCCAAGAAACTAAAAATGGGTCATCAAAATACAAAAGCCATGGTCCACAGATAACCATGGCTGATATAATGGTATACACAAAGAGCAGTGCAACCAGAGGCCTCACTAGATAGGAGGTTAAGCCTGTACTATGGGGGTCTTTTTTTTAATGGTCCCAAAATGTTTATAATGCACTTTTAGAGCAGCAACCGACAGAAAACGTCAAGTACATCAGCTGTGTTGGTTATATCAAGAAATGGTTATTTGGTCATATTGGCACAGTAAAGAGCTTGTATAACAAACACTACATCCATCCACTTACCACAGGCACAGATCAAGAAAAGGTACTGAAGTCAAGCAGTGCTGTCTCCTCTCTCTCAGTTAAGCTGCAAGGTCCAAAATATATTATTCAAAGATTACAGTTCAGTTCAGTCTCAGAAAAAAGTGTGATTTTGCTCTGTAGGCATGTTGAATAAGCTAGGCGACAGAATTTTATGGTCATTATGACAAATATATTTTATTATATATATTACATTATATTATATTTTAACTGACAGGTTATACAATTCTCCCTCACTTTCTTCTTGATCACTAACCTCCACCAGATCTGCTCCTTCAGTCCTGTCAGTCTCCTTCTGCTTCTTTTACTCCTTCTCTTCCTGTGTTCCATAATACATTAACTTTATTAAACTCAGATTTACAAGAACCCAAGGAAATAATGATCAATCAATTCAATTTCTGTTTAAACTGGTAAAAATCTTCTCATCTGACTGGCCTTTGATGGAGCTGCTGCTTCGTAATTTCCATACACAGGTTGATAAATAGAGGGATAAAAACTGTTATGATGACCTTTTCACACATAATTTAAGGCCCAATCCCATTTCTGATTTTCACCTCTGCTTCTTGTTTTTGAGTGCCACCTTGCTCTTGGAGCTGAGTTACAGGGTAGTGGTTGAAATCTTCCCTCTGAAATGGGACCCTCAAATAAAAAGAGCATCACTTCATTAACAGCTACCAGCGCTGCTCTGTAGGCGACCCTGCCAGTCTGCAGTGACAGCAGAGGAGGGTAAAGTTCAGCTCCTCACTGCTGGGCTTTAGTTACATTTAGGGCATCATATGCCTTCAAAGAGGGGGGCAATTATTTATTATCACCCACCCCTAATTCTTCAGTGATATGAAGCTGAAGTCAGATATTCGCTAGCGTATCGTTCGAATTTCCTCGTTCCACCTTAAATGGTGCCGCGGTTTAGCCGCAGAGTGTAACTGCAGCACCGTTTAAGGTGGATCGGGACATTTATCTAGCTAGCTACCGAGACATCAGCACTACTAGCGATATTTTATGCTGGTTACGAAGAAAAGGACCATGATACATTAAAAAGACATTAAACTAAGATAAAACAGTGGTTACTGTAATTTTTAATGGAGAAAATTCTCACATTTGTGGGTTTTTGGTCTCTTGTTCAGCCATCTTGCTCCTTTTCTCATAACATTCTGTTTGGAGTCTCTGAAAAACCTCCGTTCGGAGGACAATGCAGAAAACGGATGGGTAAAGGCGAGGGGTGAAATGGGATCGGGCTTCAATCGGGTTCTGGTTAACTAGAATTTTCCGTTCCACCTTAAATGCTGCGGCAGTTACGTTCTGGCGCCTCCAAGCGGGAAAATTCGAACAATAATTTGGCGAAAAGGAAGCAACGTCAGCCTCGTCCTGTACACTGATATTAACGTGTATATATATATATATATATATATATATATATATATATATATATATATATATATATATATATGGCAAATACTGAGGAGAAACCTAAAAATAAAGAATATATACAGAGCTCTACGTCATTTCTATCCTTGGTTTGTCAGCTAGGCTAGCTAAGTCAGTGTTAGCCTAGCCTCCTTTCTTTACCTCACTTAAACCCACAGCTAACTAGCTAGCTAGCTAACGCTACAGTAAACAAACAACCAAGTAAAACCAGATATGCAGCTATACTGACCACAGATCCATATTGTAGTGGATGTTAGCTCTGCTTAACTGCTTCACTCTGTATATTAAACATTCTGAAGGAGGTCTGATGTTTATTTTAGTGAGATTTTAACCAAAATCCCGCCTTCAGCTCGGCCACGGTAACTTTGCGGTGCATAAACAGAGACCGTCCCCCAGGGCTGATAATGATTGGCTTACAGCATATGAGGTCGGATATGATTGGCTTACAGCGTATGAGGTCTGAAATGATTGGACGAGCCCTGCTATTACAGTAAGTTGTGAATAAAAAAAAGAAATGATAGATAGATAGATAGATAGATAGATAGATAGATAGATAGATAGATAGGCAGGCAATTAGATAGATAGATAGATAGATAGATAGATAGATAGATAGATAGATAGATAGATAGATAGATAGACAGACAGGCAGGCAATTAGATAGATAGATAGATAGATAGATAGATAGATAGATAGATAGATAGATAGATAGATAGACAGGCAGGCAATTAGATAGATAGATAGATAGATAGATAGATAGATAGATAGATAGATAGATAGATAGGCAGGCAATTAGATAGATAGATAGATAGATAGATAGATAGATAGATAGATAGGCAGGCAATTAGATAGATAGATAGATAGATAGATAGATAGATAGATAGATAGATAGATAGATAGGCAGGCAATTAGATAGATAGATAGATAGATAGATAGATAGATAGATAGATAGATAGATAGATAGATAGATAGGCAGGCAATTAGATAGATAGATAGATAGATAGATAGATAGATAGATAGATAGATAGATAGATAGATAGATACTTTATTGATCCCGAAATTTAGCAGCCAGTATCAGTCACACAGCACATAATAATAAGGGTGATACAATATAAAAAGAAGAATATATACAGAAAAACCTATCTACAGGCATATATACAAATAAAAATACACAAAACGATGATTCAGACTAAGTAATGTTTATTTATTCAGCAAGCGGGGCTAAAAATATTTAGGGGGCTAGTGATGCCCCTGAGTGCAGCGTTACAAAGATTTTCAAAGTACTTGTAAACTAAATAAAAAATCATATTTGAAAAAAGTTTTTGGGATCAATGGGCACAAGGGATTGAAATAAAAACTAGCTTAGCACCAAAACTAGCTCAGCAAACTAAAAACAGTTTGGTTAGAATTTAGACAACAACAGAAACCAAAATGACTGAGCTGAACAACGTTAGCAGAAAAGACAGCAAAATGATGATGATTGTCTGAAACTGAAATGGACTTTTTTCACCAGCAGCTTCTTATTGAATTTTCCATTCCACATTAAAGCACAAAAACTATTTTATGATACTATATAATAATAATAATGATAATAATAATGAAAACAACAACAACAACAACAACTTTATTTATAGGGCAGTTTTCATACTTATGGCAATTCAAAGTGCTTCAGAGACAGTTTATAAAGTTTAGTGGTAATAGAAGAAATTAGATTTATTATCGTTACTGTTCAGGATTGTGAGGGAAAGAAAAGGTAAATAAAGTAAATAAGTGAAAGTTGAATTACATATAACCTTATCAGCAGAATCTAACCCATTCTTTGGTGTCTTGAGCTAAGTCATTAGCTATCACTAGCATAATCTGAAGATTTGAAGATTTTGCTAGTTTATTTTTTTAATCTTTAATGTCACTGCAGGAGCTGATTGTTTCTGTTGTATAGACCACTGCAGTCGTGTCGTCATTTTGTAGTCGGCACCATGTATTAGGAACTCCGGGTCTGAGCTCCATTTCTCAATGACCAGAATGAGTAGGGTTTTCGAAAAATCTCCTCTAGCGCCCCCTGTGTTAAATAAAAATGTTCAGAACCCGATACGTTTTGTCCTGTGAACATTTTTCTCCCAAATATCACTGGATCCTCTGAATTACGAAGTTGTTAAAAAAAGGATATTGTTACATGTGAGCTAAAGCTACTGCACATTGAATTGACGTCATTAGACTGGCAGCCTCCTTAAGCGGGTTTTGTCTGTGTACATTTACATGTTCAGACTGAGGGCAGATGAAAAGAAGTCACAACAAAAGAAGCAGGTTTCCCTGCAGTTCTCTGTTCTTCACCTGATGCTCACTGAAACCCGATAGATCTTTCCTTTTAGCTTGATTTGAAAAGATCTACAGACAAAGCGTATCGGGTTCTGAACATTTTTATTTAACACAGGGTAAGATAGAGGCGATTTTTCAAAAACCTTATTCATTCTGGCCATTGAGAAATGGAGCTCAGACCCGGAGTTCCTAATATGGGCATAACGAGGACTACAGAATGACAACAACTACAGTGGTCTATTCCCTGTTCAGCAAGTTAGAAAGCATCCTTGGTTGCGAACAGAAGGGGCAGAGTTCAGAAACCTGGAGGCAATGAGGGCATTTACAACTGCACATGTTTATAAATCTTCAAATTTTTAATGAGTGTTCAGATTAAGGGATGCACCTGTGCTATTTATGGTTTCCTGGGAACGACAGTAATTCATCACCATGTGTAAAAATCCATTAATCAACTGGGTTGTAGCAATTTATGATTTGAATGATGCCTTCTAGTTAACAAATCTTCACTTTTCAACTAATGAAATTCTGCACTGACGTCCAGGCTTTTACTAACCATCCCACCACATCTCACTGTAAAATCTTTAGTAAGTCATCACTTTTGGTTTGTTTGGCTAGTTTTCAGAGACCAAACACTGCTCCAACCTGAAGAGCGCAGAAAAAGCTGAAGAGTGTCGTGCACCAAGGAACACAGCTACAAAAAGGAATCATTGGTGTCATTTCTAAGGCTTACCTGTGGCAAAGGTTTGGGTTTAGCAGCAGAAATTCCTCCAATCATTACCATGTTTGGCATCACCGGTCGAGGAAACTCAAAGGCAAAGTCGGAGCGCATTAACCATATAGTTGCACGGCTCATGATCTCCACCATGGACGTTTCTCTCTGAAGAAATCGTGAGGCAATCTCGTCTGCTCTGCTATACAGGTATCTACAGGCCATCGGCTGCAGAAAGTTCCTCATCAAGTTCACCGTCCTCTGCCAGAGACTCATCTGGTCGGTATAAAACGTATAACGTTGTGGAATGTAGGAAGGTGGACTTGGACACTGGGTGGCTGGGAAGTCCACACCACAGGCAAGGTTAACTTGTATGAAAATGGACGGGATGGAAAAGTATTCAGCAATAATGGCTCCTGTTGGCTCAAAGGGATCAGTGAGAACAGCGTCAAATTCCCAGTCTTTCAGTTTCTGCATGAGTGTTTTGTTGAAGAGCAGACTCTCAGAGTTCCTAACCGAAACTTCACTGATTATATCCAGAAGCAGGATGAAATTCCGGAGCTTGTCCAGATCAGTAACAAGGTTTTGGCTGATGATTTTAGCCATGCCAGCTTTAAAGTCCTCATACATCTCCTCTTCAGTGAAAGGTACAGGATAGGTGATAGTGGTGGTACGCTCTGAAGACCCAAGTGTCATACTGACTTCTGGAATGACGACCACCACCTGGTGCCCCCTTTTTCCCAGTTCCTGAACCACAGGCTTCATCCCAATCCAGTGACTGCCATCCATTGGAACCACTAAGAGCTTCCCAGCCTGGGCTGAACTCAAGCAGAGCAAACTCAGCAACACCTGCACGCCAGCCATCCTGAACAATGCACTGTCTTGTTCTCAGTGGTGAAAGGGGGAAATTATCTGGCTTCCTTCCATTGTGAGAAAAGGGTGTTATTTCAAAGGGGAGCTGGTGCATGTGATGGGGTGGAGCTACCAAGAGAGCTAATGTTTACAGCAGTTCAATTGACTTTGACTGGGCTCAACTGAACTTCAGGGTTTTTTTTTTTTGGTTTTTTTTTTTTAATAAAAATAGAACAAATCTCTGCTTTAAAATGCATTTCTCTTCCATTTAAAGAGACTTTTAATTTTTGAAGAATTCCTAGAACTTAATTCTACAAAATAGGCTCAACTACACAGAGTTGGAGTTCATGCTGGCTTACATAAGGAGAGCTAATTTGGTCTGACAAGTTGGGGAGGTTAAAGCTTACAGACAGCAATTCAAACACAGAACTGTGTACACAAAGTACACCAACAGTTACACCCAACATATTAATGCCTCCTGCTTTATATGTTAATATTTAAACACAAAACAAATACATTTTAAGTTATCTTGACAAATCCAGCTAACCGTGCTCCAAAACTTAAAGCAGGTGCAGAACATTGTTGACTGGGTTTATGTACCAAATCAGGGCAGTTTGGCTTTGAAGTTGCTAAGCTATTCCACCTTGTTTTCAGGGTTTTGCATGGTAGTTGCTGAAGTGTTGCTAGGCTTTTACTATGGCATCCCAGGTGGTTGCTAAGATGTTGCTAGGCTTTTACTATGGCATCCCAGGTGGTTGCTAAGATGTTGGTAGGCTTTTACTATGGCATCCCAGGTGGTTGCTAAGGTGCTGCTAGATTGTTGCTGTGCTATCTATGGTATCCCAGATGGTTGCTAAGGTTTTAGTAGGCCATTGCTATGGTATCCCAAGTGGTTGCTTTGATGTTGCTAGGCCATTTCTGTGGTATCCCAGATGGTTGTTATGGTGTTGCTAGGCCATTGCTATGGTATCCCAGGTGGTTGCTAAGGTGCTGGTAGGCTATTGCTATGGTATCCCAGGTGGTTGCTAAGATGTTGGTAGGCCATTGCTATGGTATCCCAGGTGGTTGCTAAGATGCTGCTAGGTTGTTGCTGTGCTATCCTACCCAGATGGTGGCTATGGTGTTGCTAGGCCATTGCTATGGTATCCCAGGTGGTTGCTAAGGTGCTGCTAGGTTGTTGTTGTGCTATCCCACCCAGATGGTTGCTATGACTTTGTCAGGCCATGTCTATAGTATCCCAGATGGTTGCTATGGTATTGCTAGGCCATTGCTATGGTATCCCAGGTGGTTGCAAAGGTGTTGGTAGGTCACTGCTATAGTATCCCAGGAGGTTGTTAAAGCATTGCTAGGCTGTGGAGCTGATTGTGAAAAAAAGGAGGGACCAAAAACAAAAGCCTGCTTAATCATTAATAGGAATCATAATATCATATGTATTACGATGGTATTTATTTCTTTCCATTGTGACACTAAAATTCTTAGTCTGATCTGAATTATTATAAAATAAGCGTGACCTATAAGCGTCTCCTGGGGCCTCTTTTAGAAAACACCCTTCATTCTAAAGTGTTTCTTAAGATCAATTTATAAAAACACACACTGTACATTGATACTTAAATGTGGGCATTTAAGACCAAAGCCATACATGCTTTTATAAATCAGGTCACTGGAGTTTCATTTGTCAACAATGCGTACACACAGTTTTGCATGTAAACCTCACATACACAGGTTTTACATATAGAATGAGATTTACCATTTTTCACCATTTTTTTGTACATATTCAGTAAGCAGATTCTGTGCATCAGTTGGATGGGGAGGAACTTGTGTATTAAGGTAAATGCTAGTAGCAAGAGGTCTACTACTGTCCACTCACCAATGAGCCTTTCAGAGCCAGATACAGGCCAAGTTTCTGAACCAGCGTTTCTTTTTAAGTTGTTCCTGAATTGTGTTTAAAGCTGTAGGTAGCGAGTAAACAAAATATCCTCATGTGTTTGATGCTCCATTTTATTTAGTAGATGTTTGTTTTTGTTGCTCACATTGTGCTAAGCGTTCTATCCCAGATAGCAAGCATACATCGGTCCACTGGCTCGATAATGTTGGCTCCCTGCCGACTGTTTTCCACTGCTGGTCCACCCAGATTACTGTCCGGTATACAAGCTCTAACTAGTTTTTAATCTCCTCAAACAGATTTTAAATGCACTTTTAAATGAGACTTTTATTTTGGAAAATGAACTGAGACAAACACTACAAACAACTGAGTGAAAAAAATAATGACGAGGCCTGATATAAAATATTTTTATAGAAATGTTGTTGCTGACACTGTGCTGGATTAAAATGATCTACTAAACTAATTTACCAAGTGTAACTAAAGAAAGAAATGAAGGAAAAATCAGTAAATTGCTTAAACACTGGTGGGCTGCCTGGAAAACGCTGAGCAAAATGCTAGTGGACCACCAGCCTTGCATTCAGGAGGCCAACAGTGGTCCACTATCCACTTGCTATCAGTGGCACTCAAACAGCCCTTTCCTGTCGGAGATAGTGGTTCCCAAAACCCACCAGCTCTGGCTTACGAGCCTGTATTTAAGTGCAGTTTTACGCACCTTAAAGTGGAACTAGTTTCATCTTGTGCAGTGTTTCCTCACCAATAAAGCACTTTTTATTTGTCTTCAGCAGAAAAACTGATTCCTGTTCTCTCCTCCTGCCTGTTCACTGCTGTGCCAGACACTGTCCTGCTGCCCCTAGCGCCAACTAGTGGATTTATTAATCGCTTTTATTAGTTGACTATGCAATGTATCATCAACATTCTGGTGGTTTTAGATAGTAAATAAAATGACTATATTTGTGTTGTAGTCATGGTGACCCCGGTTCCTATTACCACCACTGCAATGAGTCTCTACAATGAACTTTGCTGTGAGGATTTGATTGAGCATTAGTGAGGTCAGGTACTGATGTTGGATGGTCAGTTCTGGATCTCCAACTCATCCCAATGATGGAGCTCCATCATTCCAGAGAACACAGTTCCACTGCTCCACAGCCCAATGCTGGGGGGGCCTTTAGACCCCTCTAGCCCACGTTGGGCATAGTGACCAGCTGCTCATGTGCAGCTGCTTTAGTGCTTTTCTATGGAGTTTATACAGGCTCTATGAGCGCAACTGCCCAATGAGTGAACTTTAAACTAGCTGAAATCACTCATCAGTAAGACTGTATGGATACATTTGGACAACTATAGTGTATCTAATCTGAAAAGGCTGCATTTGGATTAATGAAAAGGTTCTGTCTGAGTTTTTGCTCTAATTTGTTCAGTGTTGCACTTTTTTTCTCCAAAGTGCTTTTTGTTCACCTGCAGGTATAAAAGCATTTCGTAAAGTACTGATTTGGCATGAAAGCGTTTTATCTAGAAACTGACAAGCTTGTTGACAAAAGCTCGCTCTTTGGAGGACAGTTTGATTGACAGTTTCTGCTGATAGCTGATAACAAGTGCATGGTCATGCTTACTTGGCTTTGAGAGTGCTCGTATGCCCTGATAATACTCAGACTCGGATCAGAAGGTGCCCAACAAGTCAGACATAACGTAAGTTCATTATTTCTCACAGAATTAAGTAATTGACACATCTTATATGTAGTGATTTTAGCATCTCTATTGATTCCACTACTCCATTCACTATTAATGATGTATCACAGCGCCTCACTGTTTGATTATGTCATTACATGCTTTTATGCACCCAGAGTTCTCATTCCTGTCTTTTCACCTTAAAATGCAAGAATATTTTTTTAATAAGGTAAATAAAATGGTGACGCTGCTATATCGATATATATTGCAGTGCTGTGCAAAAGTCAGAGACCTGCCTTGATTTACTGAACTTCCGAGTTATTAATTTTTAATATTGTTAAATAGTTAGATAGAAGATAATTCACTTGCATACATTCTCAGACATAAAGGTACTAAACTATCACTGGGGTGGTTCCCTCAAGGCTCCATCTCAGTACCTTTAGTCAGGGAACATAACTGAACCATAATCCACTGAAATGATATGTTCTAAGCTGTACTGACTCCACACACCCCGTCTCGTCTCCAGGCTTTTATTTTACTGTTCTGTTTAAAACATTCGGTTATGAAAAGGTACAAATACGAACTTTTCACCTGGAGAAACTGTTTTAAGGTTCACAATCAGACCTTAAAACCACTGTTGGAGCTTTGAGGGAACATTTACACTGTTTGTACCTTGATGAGTGAAAAATGTACCTGAACAGAACCTTTATTACTAACAGTGTAAGAAAGGAGAAAGTCAAAGTAAAACTGGGAAAACAAGAGTTTCCAAAACCGGAGATCAAAAACTCATTAAAAGCTACAGAGAAAGTGGGGCTCTACATAGAACCAAAAAGGGTTCTTCTATTGTATACAAGCTTGATATTGTAACAACAACAGAACCCTTTTTGGTTCTATATAATTCTATACATAACATGTTCACCATCTGAAGAACCATTTGACTATACAAAGGACCATTTACATATGCAAATTGTTCTATATAGAACTCATGGTTCTAAATAGAACCATTCCATTTTCTAAAGAACACTTGAAGAGAAAAAGTGGTTCTTTAAGGGTTCTTTAGAAAACAAAATGATTCTATATATAGAACCATAAACATTCAAAGAACCCTTTGCATGATTAAATGGTTCTTTACATGGTGACATTGTTCTTCAGATTAATGGAGAATGTGCTGCATATGGTTCTATATAGAATCTTTTTGAAAATGGTTCTATATAGCACCCACAAGTGTTCGTCTATTGTTACAAGCTTGACATGTAATAACAGAGGAACCCTTTTTGGTGCTGTAAAGAACCCTTTTTAGAACCATACACAGCACATTCTCCATCAATCTGAAGAACCTGTTTAAGATGCAAAACACCTTTAATCATGAAAATGGTTCTTTGAAATTTTCTTCACTAAAGCACCCTTCAAGAACCATAATTTTAAAGTGTTTATATAAAATATTTCAGTGCTATATTCTGATTAATATCATCTTTATTAGAATTTTCCATTATAGCACGTTTCTATTAAACCACTTTAATGGCTTATTACCACGTTAACTATATATATATATATATATATATATATATATATATATATATATATATATATATATATATATACACACAGCAAAATAAAGCAAATAATAGGAAAGATATTCAGGTGTGGTCTTGGATTTAGTCACAGGGGGGCGCTATTGACACATTTGTTAACGTGGTTCACAGTGTGTTCCGTGTGTTGGAAGACTGTATGGTCTTTTTGGCTCTTTAATGCTCAAGTTAACTTTATGAATCACCTTTAAAGCCTCAAATAGCAACAAACAAACAAACAAACAAACAAACCAAACTATAAATGCCCTATTTGCATTAACGAGCCACATCCCTTAATCATTTGCACATTTTCCAGCCCACTGTGCTCTTCATTGTGCCTCAAATGACCATAAATCACCTATAATGACTTCATATAAACCAGCATAACCAAAGTGAAGTCTGAATGGTCTTCTGGTCCAACCCAGTAGTGCCCAAGCCAACCCCACCAGCCAATCAAGGACATCAGCTGGTTGGTGCTGGGGATGCACCCTTGGGAATCACTTTGGTTTGGCCAAACCTCTGCAGGACGGTCCATGTCCGCGTCATGTCAGAGCGAGGCTGCTAACGGGTTAAAAGTTGACGCGTGTCTGAGCTCCAGAGCTCCAGGCAGGCGCTAAAGTCTGAACAGCAGCCTTGCGCTTCCATCATCACTCCAGCAGGCTGGTGGGACCAGAGCAGAAGGACCTCCAGACCCTGTAACTATGTAGGAGCTTCCGAGTGATCCTTCATCCGTCTCCTGAGCCAAGGACAGCAGGGGAGGCAGCGGCAGCATGTAAAAGCCTCTGAAGCGGCGTTTTCCACTTTAAAGCTCATGTCCCATCGCGCTGAACCCGGCTCTTCACTCGCCACCTCCAGCACCGCACCAGTGGGACTCCGCTCGGGCTGCCATAAAAGCCCCCTGCTTCCCTCTTTCTAACTTCTCAGTGATGTTTCACGGCGAGGAAGGTGAGTTGGACTTCGTTTTGGACTCATCTTTTATCTATCTTTAGTTAGATTCCTATTCGCCAGCTTCTGATTTGGAATTTTCCCGTTCCACCTTAAATGGTACAGCCATTTAAGGTGGAACCGCGAATTCCTCAAAGAAGCCAACTAACTTCAGCCTCGTTCTCATTATTTATGCTAAGATAAATGATAAACGCTTTGATTGACAGGTATCAGGTGACATGTGCGCGTGCATGATTTTTTGACGGTGTATTTAAGGTGCTGGTGCATTTAAGAGTGTTTAATTCAAGCAGCAAAAACTGGTTCTGCATAATGCTAAAAACGTTATTGTAACAACCCTTTTAGAGCCATTTTTGAAATTCGTTCTCTAACTGGTTTTTCCATCATAGAACGATTTCACCATGCAAAGAACCATTCAAATGGTTCTTCAAGTGTTCACAGTTCTCAAGTTCTTTTATTTCCTCCAGTGGATAATGAGATGCATGAGTTTTAAAAACCTTTTAAAAAGTTTAAAGAACCTCCACATCCCAATTAAGAGGTTTTCTTTCCTAGAACCGTACGTCCAAGTCAAGAACCTTGGATTCCAGGAACCTTGATGGCTTTTTCAAGGCTGAATGGCACATAATGTCACAATCTGATTTGATGACTAATTGCGAAATATAATTATTCTGATTAGCTTTATAATTATATGCGTTGTGTTTATGTTTACATGTTTTTCCCCTTCAATGCAGGTCGTTACAGCGATGGTGTGCACTGATGCTCCTGCAAAACATCTGGATTTCAGCTTCATCCGCCTTATTTAAGAGATCAGAGGGAAAAATCCAGCGTCCAAGATGAGAAAACTTCAGACTTTCTTAATTCTGCTCTGTTTGCACAAGGTGAGTGCGCTTTTTTCACTTTTATATGATGGAAAAACACTCGTTTATATTGAATCCCAGGGATGTGGACGCAGTTGTGGGCTGTTCGCAATGAAAGAGACTGACATGCTGCGGATTTATTGTCTTTAAAGCCTCGTCTGGGTGCGTCTTTTTCCCTTTTTCTGCTTTTTAGGGCTATTAAAGGCTGTTTTCAGACGTGTCGAGATGTAAGGCGTCTGATTTTGCTGAAATTCTGGGAAAATTTCAAGCCGCGCACTCCACAAATGATAACAGGCGTGTAATTATACGGACAGTCGTGGAGTATCCTCTGTTTCAGTCCAGTTGAAAGACCTTGATTTCATTGGGCTGAGTAGCGAGGACAATGCCATGGTTTAAATGAACATGCAGAATGCAATTAAATTTCTTAATTGCGTCTAAATGAAGCATATCATGGTCGTTTAACAGTGACAGAGGCAGCGGAACCCCTTTCTCTCATTTACATTTCAGGAAAAGAGCAGCACACTTTTTAAAAAAGGACATTTTAGATCAGTGTAATGTTGTAAATGAGATGAAATCCGTGTAGTAAAGCGAGTGATGGAGCAGTCAGTTCAAATTAATGTACATTTTATAATGTGTTTAATATTGCAATGCCCGGCTAAATATGAGGGAATTATTTTTGATTTTCAATCAAAAATCAATTTTCAGTCAAAAATCTATTTTCAATTTTCAAATTAAATTACATTAAAATACCAAGTCACACTGTGCATTAGAGAACATATCACTGCTGTCGGAACAAAACCTCATATCTCCAAAATGGTAACTTTACAGGAGAAGGAAAAATCATACTTTAATTTTAATGTAAGTCAATGGAACCAGACTTTTTTCTAAGTCATTTTGGGCCGGAAATTTACAAACAATGTAAAGGACGACGGGTATTTTCAAATTTTATCAAAAACTAAAAAACAACAAAAATGAAGATACAAGTTTTTCTTCCGACAGCAGCGATATTCAATATTGGCACTTCTTTTGTTTCATTTCCTCTCCTGAGGTCCTCTTATGACGTTTGTGTGGTTTTAGCCATAATTCATTTTATTCATAATACACAACCTCTCATTTTCCCTTAGAATTAAACAGGCTGTTTTTGCTACTGTTCTTTTAATGGGAATTCATTATCTGCATAATTCAGTGTGTGAGATGTAATCAGAGTGATTCAGAGCGGTTTGGTGTGAAATGGTTCTTTACAGTGGTGGTGATAGGAACCAGGGGTCGCCATGACTACAACACAGATATAGACATTTTATTTACTATCCAGAACCACCAGTGAACCTACACGAGTCTTCTGAGTTTATATGGAATGATGATGATGGAAAAATAGTGATTGGGGACTATTTTGCCTCACAGCACCCTGCATATGATGTATCCCTCCACCATGAATGGAGTTTAAGGCCAAAATCTTCTAGTAACTTTCTCTGAGGGAGCTTTTAGAGGTGGGCGTCTGGTTCCTATCACCACCACTGTGAACAATTCTCTAAGTTTTTCTACACACTTGGTAGAACCATGAACACTCAAAGAACCATTTGCCTGATTGAATGGTTCTTTGCATGGTGAAAGGGCTCTTGAGATTTATGGAGAATGTATTGTGTATGGTTCTGTATGGAACCTTTTTGAAAAGGGTTCAATATAGCACCAAAAAGGTTCTTCCATTGTTATGATGACAAGCTTGTAATAATAAAAGAACCCATTTTTTGGTGCTATATAGAAACATTTTCTACATGGAATTCTATACACATTCTTCTTCTGAAAAATAATCTGAAGAACCCTTTCATCATGCAAAGGGTTCTTTGAGTGTTCATGGTTCTATATAGAACCATTTACTTTACTAAAGAATTTGAAAAACTGTCATTTTAAAGTGAGTAGAATTGAGCATTTCACAGTAGACCACTCTGAATAACTCTGTTTACATCTCAACCATTTAATTACACAGGAAATTTGGTGGAGTTCCCCTTTAAGACTAGCATATGTGAATGAGCTCTCTTCTGATTGGCTGCACCTCATTCAAGAAGCAGTCCAGGCTGAAACACACCTTATAACTTCAATCAGAATAGGTGGAGCTAAACTGATGTAAGCTGAATAGGCTGAACATATGCAAATACACTGGTTTGTATGATGTCACACAAACAGTGGCCACAGTGTAGTTCACATATATCGTCACTGTCCAAAGAAAACCATGTATCTCCATTTTTGTTGATTTTTATTTTTTTTTACATCATTTCAAAACACCAGCCGTCCTTCATGTTGTGTGAGAATTTCATGATGAATGGACCAATAGAAATGCTCTAAAATCACTGGGAATAAAACCTCTTTACATTGACTTACATTGAAAGGTCAGTGTTTTTGCCCTCTCCTGTAAAGTTACTATTTTGGGGATACTTGTTTTTCTTTGGACAGTGATGATATGTTCCGGAAGTGAACGGCACGTTTGGAACTTTAACAGTGTTTACATACTACAAGTCCTCCAAGTAGAAAAGGCATAAAAATCAATGCGTTCTCCACTGTATGGGCTCTTTAACTGCAGGGTTTGGCGTGAGACGGACGTGTGTGTGTGTGTGTGTGTGTGTGTGTGTGTGTGTGTGTGTGTGTGTGTGTGTGTGAAAGATACACTCCAGAAAGCGCAGATTGCGTCTTTGGGTGCTGAAGTCAGTATCAGCACCTCGGGGAACAGAATTCACGCTTACGGGACCAACTTTACCACTGCCTTAATCCAGAGAGACCGTCCTCACCTCTCTCTTATCCTCTAAAGGGAGACCCCCGGTGGGCTGCTGTTCCTGTCTGTGCTCTCTGGGGCGCGCACACACACATACACACACACACACACACGCATACACAATACAAACATGCGTACAAATACTCAAACATATAAATACCTACACATTAAAAATGATGGTTCTTCAAGGCTTCCTTAGTAAAGAAAATGGTTCTATAAAGAACCATGAACACTCAAAGAACCCTTTCCATGATTAAAGGGTTGTTTGCATTGTGAAAATGTTCTTCAGATTGATGGAGAATGTGCTGTGTATGATTCTATATAGAACCTTTTTGAAGAGGGTTCTATATAGCACCAGAAAGAGTTCTTCTATTGTAACAAGCCTGACATCGTAACAGTAGAAGAGCCCTTTTTGGTGCAAATTCTCCATCAATCTGAAGACCCCTTTCACGATGCAAACAACCCTCTAATCATGGAAAGGGTTCTTTGAGTGTTCATGGTTCTATATTAGGGCTGAACGATTTGGGGAAAATGTGGAATCGGTTTTTCTGACTAACAGTGCGACTGTGATTTAAACTGTGATTTATTTTTCATCAGTTTCCGTTTTTTTTTTTTTAACCAAGAAAACGAAAAAAAAAATCCACTTTTTCTGGCTTGAGGCTCGACCCCTGAATGTAGCGTACCAGACATCTAGAAGGTTGAGTTTGTGATGTCACAACAGATGGAGGTTTGGCTGCCTCTGATTGGTCTAACTCCATAGTCAGTTCACAACAAGCTTTGTGACATTAGGTTAAATTTCCCCCTTTTAAAACTAGATGTTTTTGATAATGTAGGCTATAATTCTGAAAAAAATGCGGCTCTTGCAGTTTGAAAATTGCACTCTCTTAAATTGCGATTTCAATATAAAAATGATTCTGTTTAGAACCACTAAAGAACTAAAGAACTCTTGAAGAACCATCATTTTTAAGTGTGTATGTATGTTGCGTTTGCATGCACACACATAGATACAGCGCTGTGCAAAAGTCTGAGACCACCCTTCATTTATTTAACTTCCATCAAGAACAGCTGTTTGGTTTAAATGATTACATTTTTTTTTTTTTAATGATTAAATGATTCATTTTCATTTCTGCACAGATTAGATATAATTCACTTCCAAAATGAAGAAGAAAGTTTAATGTAAACAATAATCCACTCTTCATTCCAGCTTCCATTGTTTTCAGGAGACTCACTTTCAGTTCCTCAAAGAATCTGCAGACCCACCTCCAAAGTTCAGTCTTAGAAGCTGGTTGATGATTTTCTGAAGTAATCAAACACATTCAGTGGTGTTGAGGTCTGGACTCTGGGGTGGTCAGTCCATCGTTCAGCTTCTTTGTTTGATGTGTCCGTCTCCTTTTCTCAGTGAGGTTCTTCTTGACAGCCACACATCCTTTCAGACCCACAGCGCTGAGTCGTCTTCTCACAGTGGAAGGATGGACAGAAACACCTGTGGATGTTTTCAGATCTGAAGCAGCTTGATTTTCTCCTGTCTCTCAGAGATGAAAGCTTTAAGTGCTGTTTATCTGATGGGGGCAGTTTTGGGGTCGACCAGCTCTTCCAGGTGGTTGTTACTCTTGTCAGATGATCTTAAATTTAGTCGATATCTCAAATATTTCTTGTCTTCAGAGTGTTGTAAACTTATTATAAGATTATTTCTTAACTTTTTAACTTACTTAAGTAATTTTATCAAGTGAAATTATCTCACTGTACTGGTAGATAAATTTGCTTGTTTCAAACTTATTTCTTAAATTAAATTATCCACCAATATAGTGAGATCATTTGACTTGGTAAACTTACTTGATAAACAAGTAAAAATGTCTAGAAATAAGTGAAATAGTCTTATAATATTCTACAACAATCTCAACAGAAATATTACATATAGTGACTACGCGTAAGATCATTTCTTTTGACAATAAAACATTTTTTTTTTATTTTTTGTATTTTCTCTGTAGTTTTTAATCATTTTTTGAACTCCAGTTTTGGAAACTCCTGTATTTTTCACTCATTTTCCTTTGACTTTATGCAAGTGGATTATCTGAGATCTAATCTCCTCAGAAACATCCCCTGAAAAATCAATAACTTGTGCTCAGTGGCTGTTTTGAGTGGAAACCTGAGACTGAATCTAGAACATTTTCATTTGAGTGACATTTAAAACAAACAAAAAAAAACACGTTCTTTATTTGAATGTTCTTGATATCTCCACCACCATGACCCCAAATGTCCAAACAACCAACCACAGGAGTGCAGGTTTCTGTTTCCTGAGGTTTCTTTTCATTAAGATTCAGATAAACCACATATACAGATTTCCCTATGACTCCGACTCGCTCCTGAATATTCCCACTGCGAGATACGGATCTGTCAATATCAGCAAGGTTTGGTTTAAGAGTTTCTCCTCCACCACTTTCCTTCGTCTTATCCTCTCCTTTCTCCTTTCTGTGTGGAGTTTACATATTCGCCTGTGTGGATTTCCTCCCACAGTCCTAAGACATGCAGTCAGGCCAACTGGACATGCTTAACTGCCCCTAGGTGTGAATGTGTATGTCTGTGTATCTGCCCTGTCCAGGGTGTTTCCTGCTTTCTGCCTGATGACCACTGGGATAGGCTCCAGCTCCCCCCGCAACCCAGAAGGACAAGCGGCTTAGATTGCGCGCGTGTGTGTGTGTGAGAGAGAGTTTGGGATGATATTGAAGTCACTATAATATGAATTTTATAATCTTTAAAAACATCCTTCTGCTTTACACTGTAAAAAATGACTCACTGTAAAAATTACTTCATGTAGTAACAAACAATTGAACTAGTTATATTTAACTCAAAACATTACTTTAATTGAAAGAATTATTTAAAGTATTCATTTAGGTTGAATAAAACCAGTTAATTTACTTCTTACCACATGAAGTAATTTTGATCCCAAAGATAAAACTGTTAGTTAAAAAAAAAGTAAATTTCAGGAAAAAAAAGAGGCTTAAATTATGGAGATTAAATGATACAAACTGGATGCTTCAGCCCATAGATGTCTTGATTATCACTCGTGATAAAGTCATGTAGTAATTGTATGTGAACCTTTTCTGGCTCGTAGCTCGTTGAAACGAGTGGAGAAGTTTTGTGTAAATGCAGATTCTAAAAGAAATTAAAAAGTGTCTGTTTTGACTGTAAATGAACTGCACAGTACTGTACAAACGCATTATACTGTCTGTTGTACGTTTATTTATGTTTATGTGCTCCTGTGTGTGATGACTGAAGCAGGCGGAGGGAGAGCAGTCTAGCATCTGTGTGTCTCCTCAGGGAGCAATAAGAGGGTCAGAGCGTCACGGCAAAGTATTCACACCCAGACATCTGCCACATTCAGCCAGCGCATTAACACCGGCGCGTTAACACCGCGGGACTATGAGGATCAGCACTGCAGCTCCGCTCACAGCAGAACATCCACGAACAGCTGAACGATACGGACAGAATAACGGAACATGGTCGTGTTTATATTACTGCATATTGCAGTTAGAAGTGCGCATTATGGCTGTGTGAATGAGTGAACACGTCCTCTACAGAGACACACGTCTGCACGTTTTAATGCACAATTACTGTTTATTTACTGGGAAAAAAATTAATCATTATATGTGGCCTGTGCAAAAGTTATGGCAGCTTTTATAGTTTATGATTAATTTATTTTTCCCAAAATGTTAAACTCAGCAAATAAATAGAAACTGTGCACTGAAATTTGCAGAAAAATGACATATTGAAGTTTGTTCCCTGTAGAGGATGTGTTGACTTACAGTACAGTGTAACAGACTGAACTAATGTCAGCAGTCACTACCAGTTCAGACACTGTAAGTTGATGCAAGCAAATTAATCAGGAATAAAAAATGGAAAGAAGTTAAGCAGAACAGAGTAACTCAATTTTGACCTTTACTGAGTTGTGCAGCCTTTTTAACTCACAGAAAACAAAACAATCAGACACACCAACCAAACATACAAACCCAACAATTAGATTGGATTTGGATGAGCAGAAAACCAAAGTTCTTATCTCCAAACATGTCCATACCTTTATCAGAGAGACTTCAGCTCCCCAGAGAGGAGTCCACACGTCCAGCGGTAAAACTGCTATGGCCAGAAACAAGCAAAAAGCCAAAAAAACCCAGACTATTGGAAAAAAAATAAGACAGGCCAATATAGCAAAAAAGAGAGATAGGTCTCACCCAGTTTCTTGGCTTGATCCCAAATATCAAAATGAATCCGAGAACAACGATGAGAAATGAAGAGAGGGAAGAAATGGAGAGTTATATTCCTTTCACACTGTCATTGAGGTTCCCATCAAACTGTTCCTCCAGCCTTTGTCTCCTTCAAGATGGCTGCCACCCCTCCTCTCCTCCTTACGTGCCCCTATATCCAACTTAAAAGTCCCTGTTCCTGTCTAAACAGCAACTTAACCAAAAAGCAAGTAATAAACATAATACATCAAGGAAGACGTGAGACACCCCCTTTACAGTAAATTAGTCAGATAGTTTACATCTAATGGAGTACGTAAGCTACATGAAGGCTGTATCACAGTATAAGTTCTTGTGTGTGAACTCTTGTGTGTATCAGGGTCACAACAAGGTGATTGAAAAAGATTCATCCGATTTCAAAGCGCCATATTTTTACAACTGTGAGGCGTCTAGGAACCAATCACAATCCAATTGAAAGAGGGGGTCATAGAGTTTCTGACTGTCAGTGGAAGATGGCTCCCTTCAGTCTGAGAGGAGATGAGACCCCTGAGCAGAAAGCATTCTGCGTTCTCCACTTCAATAAGAGTGAATCCGTCATAACTGTGCAGTGTGATTTTCGTGGGCAGTGAAGCTCCAACAGCTCAGAGCGTTCGTCGTTGGTTCCACAACACTGGATGATCTCCGAAATCGCACTGAAAGAGCCGTGAGTGCAGCGACACCCGACATGCTCAATCCAGTATGGGATGAGTTTGACTATGGTGTTGATGTTGTCTGTACAGCTGGAGGAGGTTCATACTGAGACCTTGTACAATTACATAATAAACTTTATGCTCATTTAGACCATTTACAGTTTACTGCACTGATCTGTAATAATTTACAAGTGAAATAAATCATTTTGAAAATGAATCTTTCTGAATTAGCCTGTATTTCCCACGACTGAATGATTTGGTGAAAATATCTAACTGTGATTTTTCAGAACAGTATTGGGCCAACGGCATAAATTGAGATTATTATCTATAATTAAAGGCCCAGACCCGTTTTTTTAACCATGAAGATCAAAAAATCCACTTTTTCTGTCTTGAGGCTTGAGTTCTGAACATAGTTTGCCAGACCGGCATATTTGCAATATTGGACCTCAGTCACCAATATCTTCCTAAGTTTGCTCTTAAGTGTGTTCTTGAGAAAGATCCTAAGAAAAAGTCTACATCAGATTCATGTTGTGTTCTTAAAGCGCAGAACCGTTCTCGCCTTTCTGCTCGAGTGTGTAGATTCTGTTCTTACCTAGAACAAAACCCAAATAAGAAAACACTGAATGTCAGAATCTTCGTGAAAACTGCGTAAGTGGGTTTTAAGAAGAAACTTCTTCTTAAGAATGGTTGGTGAATGAGGCCTGGTGTTATGATACACTGCGTGTGGGGTTTTGGCTATTTTTGATGAACTCATCTATAGGCGGTTCACAAGCTCAGTGTTATTAGGTTAAATGTATCTGCTTAAAACATAAGACGGTGTTATTGATTAAATAGGGTTTAATTAAAATTACAGCTTTTGCAATTTGAAAATTGCACTCTTTCAAATTACAATTTTGATATAAAAACTATTATTCTTTCAGCTCTTAGAGCATCAATAAAATACGTCAATTGACCAGCGCTGATCATCGTTTTGCATACAGCACAGTGCACTAAAGGCTCCTAAATGGTTCTCGGCTTGAATGTACAGCTCTGCAAAAGGCCTTTCTCTGATATAGAGCCTTTTAAATCATGTGGAGGTTCTTCACTTACACATCTCACTTACTTAAGTTGTTCTTTAACTGTCGATTAAAAGTTTGCAATTTAGTGAAATTTAAAAAAGGAATAGCAGAATGATTTTATATGTTGGTCAAAATTAGAGGTGGGCAATATGGCAAAGCTACAATATTGCGATTCTTCAAGACATTTTCATGATAAGCGATATGTCCCGATATTTAATTTTTCAGACATTTGATCAGCTGGAACAGAGAAAAAAGAGACAGCGGTGCTGTAAACACAGTGATGTTTATTCAATGTTTGACACTAAATCCAGTTAAACGGGACTAATTTTGCTCTCTTTATAATGAAAGATGCAGTTGGTCAGTGTCTATGAGCACTGACGATATACACCATATGTTCAGAAAAGAATGTTGTATTATATTGTAAAATAATCTATCATGATAACGATATATATTGTCATATATATTGTCATATATATTGTCATATATATTGTCATATTAGTCAGCCCTACTCAAAATAAACTGCTTAGGAATTAACTATGGACAACTGTTAAAAATAAATAAAGGAAGATGATGTCATAAAGCACAGTTTACGCTATTTCTATACTGATTGCTGTTGTTGTTGTTGTTTACAGGCTCTTTATAATTAGTGTAAATCTCTCTTTTTAGCTGATATGTACTGAACTTGGTATTGAAATATATGAATTTTTTGATACTCAGGATTTTTGGCCTGCAGGCCTTCTGGTGACACTGTATTAAAGCGAAAGTTTGACTATAAAAGATCAGATTCAACCAGTTTGTAGTGAACAAGCAATGAAAACTTACACCTACAGATTAGCACAGATCTGACTGCATGGCTAAACTATCACACTCGCCGGAATATAACTGGAATATATCTGGTGCTCTATTTAAGGAACTTTTCTGTGTCTCATGTTTGGTCTCTGTGTTTGCTTTGAGGCTGTAATGAGATCATGAAGCCGAAATCCGTCACAGCGTCGCTGTGGAGTGTCTGTGATAACCCTCTCTGTTTCATCCCTCCTTACCCTTTTTGGGTTTTGTTACTGTAACTGTGTGATGGTTATCTTCATTTTACCCCCCGTATATGAAGAATTATACTGAGATTAATGGCTTTATTGGAATAATGAACTGTAATAACATCCTTTATGACAGTTACATAGTGAATTATATTTGATTTATATTCTTCATGGACAGATTTGAGTCTTTCTGTTTCTGTCTCAGCATCAAAAAATGGCAAAAATGTAAAGGATGCAAAACAAGACTGAACACACAACAATAATCTTTCATCAACACAAATCATACGAAATATCTCCTCTTCTACTGACTAACACTAGTGTGGTCTGGACTGAAGGTTTAGAATCTGCACTTCCCACATTGTTTCTCCACTGGTTTCAATGAGCTACAAAAATAAAATAAAAAATTAAAATATAGCATGATTTCGTTGTCACCGTTGATAACTGAGATGTATAAAGTTTAAAGCAATGCATTTGTGTTGTTTATTCTCCAAAATGCATCAAACAGACAGAACACACTTAAAAAAACATGGTTCTTCAGTGGTTCTTTAATAAAAAAACTGTTCTATATAGAACCATGAATACTCAAAGAACACTTTGCATGCTTAAATGGTTCTTTGCATGGTGAAATCGTTCTTCAGATTGATGGAGAATGTGTTGTAGATGGTTCTATAGAACCTTTTTGAAAATATGTATCACCAAAAAGCTATAATATCAAGTTTGTTACAATAGAAGGACCCTTTTTGGTGCTGTTCAGAACCATACACAGCACATTCTCCATCAGTCTGAAGAACAATTTCACCATGCAGAGAACTTTTTACACATGCAAAGGGTTCTTTGAGTGTTCATGGTTCCATATAGAACCATTTTCATTGCTAAAGAACCCTTGAAGAACCATCTTTTCTAAGTATGTAGCAGTAAAGACACAGTAAAAGAAACTCAGAACAGTGCTGGAGTGCTTCAGGGAGAAACCGTAAGAAAGAAAATAGAAGTGGTCGAGGAAAAAACTCTCAAACAAACCTAAAACTCATCGTCACTGTTGGAACAAAACCTCATTGCTTTAAAATAGTAACTTTACAGGAGAAGGAAAAACATTTTTCATTTGTAATGGAAGGAAATTTAACAAAATTTATTTGCAAGTAATTTTTGGGCCATTTCTGTTGATCCGTTCTTGGTTAAATTTGAACACAATGCAAAAAGTAACCAGAGTGAAAACAATAAAAATATAAGGGTTTGTTTGCAACAGCAAAATCTGCATTGCGCTGGTGTTTTTAGAACGATGGACTGACCACCCCAGAGTCCAGACCTCAACACCACTGAATGTGTTTGATTACTTCAGAAAATCATCAACCAGCTTCTAAGACTGAACTTTGGAGGTGTGTCTGCAGATTCTTTGAGGAACTGAAAGTGAGTCTCCTGAAAAGAATGGAAGCTGGAATAAAGGTAAAGAGTGACTCGTTGACTCACACAGCTGAGAGTAGATTTAGCTGTTCAGGCTTCGGTTTAAATCATTTTTATTGGTAGAAAGTGTATTTTTGTATATGATTAGAAAAAAAACATGGTCAGTAAAAAGCAATATGTTTCTTTTGTAAGTTTATATCTTGTGAGCTGGTTAGTAGAACACAGATTCCAGATTCACATGGAATTATTAAATTCTGCTTTCCCTGAAAACGAAAAAATGAAAACCTTTAATCAATGGCCATTTTGACCGTAAATTAAATGATCAAAGGGTGATCTCTGATTAATGCACATCCGAAATGATTGTTACAGGTTTCCACTAATTAGTAGCTGTAGAAGAAATGCAGAAAGGTTGAATGTATGAAGAACGATGAACAGAACTGGAGAAGATTCCATAATCTTCCAGTCCTCCAGTCTTCCAGTGGGAGCGACCTCTCTTTAGGAGCGAGCCAGACTAACAGGGAAATGTGTTTTATTCCTTTCAGTGGAAGCAGCTGTACCCAGACTGATTCTTCACGCCGTGCATCAGGACGTGTAGCATTTAACGGTTTATAGAGAGCAAAGCCAGAGCCCACTTCCTCCGGAGAGCCCGCCCGCTCTCTCCTGCGTCCAGCCGCAGTTTGATTTCATTATTTTGCTGCACGTTCCGCTGGAAAACGGGCGTAATAAATTGTACAGTGTCAGGATTAAGAGGAATGCTTTAATCTCATGGCTCTGATAATGCGGCAGCACGGACTGATTGATTAGTTCTTTTTTTTTCCTTCTGGAAGCTTATGTCAGAGGAAAAAAAAAAAACTAATCCGTCTTTGGATTGTGCCAGACTTGTAAGGTTTCCCGCTCCGCCACTTTATCATGGTGCCGAATTCCAGCACTGCTGGGCGGCGATAAGAAGCTCGCCGTCCCACTGGACAATACAGAACCACTGTTTATATTCTTCAGAACCTGCTGCGGCCCGAGTCTCACCAAACAACACACACACCCAAACTGGATTTGCCTCTTTTTTTATTTTTCCGAGAGGAGAACTTTCATTGGGCTCCAGAAAAAGGAAGAAAAAATAATGGACAGAGCCAGTAGAGCAGAAAGAAGCCGGGAAAAGTAGTAAAAGCCGGAGCGGAATCGTTAATCGTAGGGGGCCGGTCACCCCGACGCTCCTCCGGGAAAGATTACATGCGGATTTAAGTGAGTTTGTCTGTAAACATGAGCGGCCCATCCTCCTACTGTGGCATTAGGGCTTATACACCAGTGATGCGTATCTGGGCCCATATTGGGGTCATTCTTGGTTGCCAGAGGCTTCGTAATCCCTCATAAACGATATTGTCACTTTGCACTTTCTCTCTCAGACAGTGAGGCTGTGACAGTGCGCTGTCTGCTGGTGCTGGACGATATATCGGCTATATCGGTGTATCAGCGCTGATGCCAGATAAGGATGCTTCAGGTTGTTTGGAAAGAGCAGCTCAAAATTCCTCCACAGAGAACACTTTTTAGTGCACAATTGCTATGTATCATATTTGAAATAAATAAAACATACAAAATAAAATGTGGAATAACTTTAGCACGAGCCACATTTGTGGCCCCCCCAATATGTTAAATTCAGTAGATAAGCAGTAATTGTGTATTAAAATGTGCAGAGGTGTGTGTCTGTAGAGGACGTGTTCACTTATTTTCAATTAGAAAATCATTAAAAGGTGTCATGCTTGCATACGACTGTATATCGATGTATAGATTTAAGACAGTTTCAGTTGTCGAGATATCATTGTTTGCAGTGTAGATTAAGATACCCTTTATTAGTTCCACAACCAGGAACTTTCACTGCCGCATTTTAACCCCTCCATGCAGTGAAACACCACATACACACTAGTGAGCATGCACACACCAGGGGGCAGTGAGGACACTTGCCCGGAGTGGTGGGCAGCCCTATCCACAGCGCCCGGGGAGCAGTTGGGGGTTGGGTGCCCTGCTCAAAAGCACTTCAGTCAAGTACTGTCGGCTCAGGAGATCGAACCGGCGACCTTCCAGTCACAGGGCTGGTTCCCTAATTAGGTTGGGACTAATTTAAAAATGTGCATCCAAGGGGCGCCGCTCCTGTCTTTTCTCAATCACTAAATCCACCTCCTTTTTTCATGTACATTATCTGCTGATGGTGATACATAAACATTTATAAACTGTATAAATCGGGACTAAATCTATCTGGATTAGCACTGCAGAGAAATATTACATTTATTTCTGTTGAGTTACAAAAGCAGTAAAATGAGTAAAATGCTGATATTTTACTGCAGTAACCCAGCAACACCTAAATGATAAATACATCATCAAATATCGGTTTCAAATATTTGCCAAATCCAAACATCGTTCCGATGCCCGTAATGTTTTTCAAGCAATTATCTGTCAACATGGATATGATTCCAATCATCATACACCCCTGATGTATGTACCAATATTAGTAGTAATTAAATTTTACATGACTATATATTATATACCCTTAGAATTTAACAGGCGTTTTTGTTACCGTGCCTTCAAGACTGATATGTAAATGAGCTCTGCTCTGATTGGCAGTGCTTCTTTCAAAAAGCAGTCTAGGCTGAAACACTCCTTATAACTTCAGCATGAGTGGGCGGGACTAAAATGATATAGGCTGAATAGACGTACATATGTAAATGTGTTGGTTTTTGTGACATCACAATAATGAATTTGAAGCGAGCTTAGTTTTCATGTACGGACTGTGTGGAGACAACTTTAACAATATTCATATACTATGTCAAAATCAAACTCAAATTTTCAGAATTTGCCTTTTTAGTGGCATGAGCTCTTTAAAAGAAGTAAACAGTCGGATTAAATCAGGTTTATAAGTGGTTTCTACAGTATAGAGCAGTTTGCAGCACTCAGTAACTCTGTTATTTCAGACTTCAGTATTACCTGATATCGTGATACTGTGATGTATTGCTTCCTCCTGAGCTTGTTAACAGGTTTTGGGTTCTTAATGTGTGGATTGTTTGTGAAATATACAGAAATAAAAGCTGCTGATGGAAGTAAAGCATAATCACGTCTCATTGTTGCCGTCACTCAGCTGCTTTTCACGCAGCACAATAGTGTAAAAGCGTCTGTATTATTTCGGCAGACGCTCATTCTCTGCAGGTGAATGGCTCTAAATGAGAGGCTGTGAAGTGACTCTGCGTCTGCTATTTATATTAACATTAATGAAAAGAAGGCTTGAGAAATGGAAACCTGCTCTCTTCTGGCTGGTGGGTTCCTCAGCGAGCTGACCCTGGGGTCACGGAGGGGGACCCTCGTTAGTGCTGGTACGTTTTTTTAAATTGACAATAGAGAACTTGCTTTATTGTTTCTGTAAAATGACTCAGATGCTTCAGATTTTTCCCTCGGATTTGATCTGTTGTCACTGAGGTTTTGTAATGTTCCTAATTTTTTCATAAATAATGTGAGTACTAATAATAAGACTTCAGTACTGACTCCTAAATGATCATTGTTTTTAATATTGCCTTGCAACATAAAAAAATAAAAATATTGATGTTTTTGTTACATTGACTTCCATTACAAGTGAAGAATGTTTTTCCATTTTTCCTGTAAAGTTGCCATTTTTGTGATGAAGGATTTTGTTCTGACAGTGACTAATATATATATATATATATATATATATATATATATATATATATATATTATAATATATAATGGTTCTATACAGAACCATGAACGCTCAAATAGGCCTTTGCATGATTAAAGGGTTCTTTGCATCATGAAAGCGTTCTTCAGACTGATGGAGAATGTGCTGTGGATGTTTTTATATAGAACCTTTATAGAAGGGTTCTATATAGCACCCAAAAGAATCCTTCTATTATTACAAGTTTGAAACAATGGAAGAACCCTTTTTGGTGCTATGTAGAACAATCTGCAGCACTTTGGTCTTCAATCTGAAGAAACCTTTCACAGTGCAAAGAACCATTTAACCAAAGAGTTCTTTGTGCGTGTTCATGGTTCTCTGTAGAACCATTTTCTTTATTGAAGAATCATTTAAGAATTATGTTTATGTACATAATCTTCATATATATGGTAAAAAAAAAAGAAAATTACATGACATTTTATAATTTTAAGGCCAAAATCTTCTCAACACTATCATAAAACAGTGTCTCAGTCATCAGGCAGTGAATTCAATACCATTTCATGTAGTAACTTTCTGTGAGGGAGCTTTTAGAGGTGGACGTCTGGTTCCTATCACCACCACTGTGAACAGTTCTGACTCGGTAAGTTTATCTAGAACAGAGCGTTTCACACCAAACCACTCTGAACCGCTCTGATTACATCTTAACCATATGATTATGCAGAACATTTGAAAAATCATCACGTGTAGATTTTGAACATATCTAAATAAAACTAATTAAAAACACAAAAAGTCCACCTTACAAAAAGTACATTGTCTTTGCTGTAACATCAGTATTTATGGACATGTTTGAGGTCCACATTGGCTTCCCCTCCCATGGGCTCCCCTCATTGGCTGCGGCTCTGTAGTACATTCTATGGGAAAAGGAGTATTTGAATGGGTGAATCAGCATCTGATAAGAGCTCCAGTGTCACTGCTCTGGATTAAAAACATAATACTGTCCATTACCTCACTATAAAACTGTTTAATTTTAAGTTAGTGTTGGTCCTGAACTTTCGTCCTGCAGTGCAGGTCTGTTACAGTATTGACCTCAGCACCTGGCGTGTTAATGTCCGTGTCCGTTCATCTCCACACATACAGAATCAATACCGTTGTAATTGACGAGCTGCTGATTGTGTCTCTGGTGACTCGCTAAGCAGAAACTGAGGCTGCACTTTTACAATTGGAGCACAAATACGGTGACAGACGACTGTCCAGTAGATTTAAAAATGATTTCATCCCCAGTGTGACCTTCTCTCTACATAACACAGAGCTGAGAATATATAACCAGCTCTGTTTCTGTTCATTAACTGTGCTTTTAACTGTGTTTTCTGGCGCCCACTATGTGCTGAGGGGGTGAAAATACATCGATGCATCATTGATCTGAAGGTGGAGATTCAGCTGCATTGATTTTTGAATGTTAAAATCAATTATAGTCTATTATAATAATATTTAATTGGGTATGAACTTCATTTTTGGCCAAAACACATTTTCATTTTTGAACTTGGAAAAAGCCTTGGTGTATTATTTTCATTATCCAGTATATTTTTATTTCTCCAGTCAGATTGGTGTTGAGTTTGTGTTTGAATTGTATTTCAACTCTGGATCACATCAGATGAAATTTAAGACTTTGTGATGTATTAAATCTTTTCCTGAAGAATCGTAAAATCAAATTGAATTTAATCATGGTGAAGTTGATGATTTTAAGATGAATTGATTCATTTTCAAATGAATCATAAATGAATGAATTTGAATCAGGACAAAATTTGAGATTTCATGATGCAGTGAATCATTTCCTAAAGAATCATGATCAAATCAAATTGAATCAGGACAAAATCTGGGATTTCATCATGCATTGAATAATTTCCTAAAGAATCATAAATAAATCGGATTGAACACATAAAGAATCTTGAGATTTCATGATGCACTGAATCATTTCCTGAAGAATCATAATGGCATCAAGCTGAATCACAATGAAATTTGATATTTCATGATTCATTGAATCGTTTTCTAAAAAATCATTAATAAATTAAATTGAATCTTAAGGAGATTTGAGGTTTTATGATGCACTGAATCAATTCCTAAAGAATCATAATGGCATCAAGCTGAATCACAATGAAATTTGACATTTCATGATGCATTGAATCATTTTCTAAAGAATCACAAATAAATTTAATTGAATCAAGATGCAGTTTGAGATTTTATGATGCATTGAATCATTTCCTAAAGAATCATAATTGCATCAAGTTGAATCATAATGATATTTAATGTTTCATGATGGATCCTAAATAATCAAACTGAATCAGGATAAAAGTTGAGATTCCATGAGGTTTTGAATCTTTTTCAACAGCACCATAAACAATTCAATTGAATCACAGTTCAATTTTAAGATTTCATGATTTACTGAATCATTTCTTAAAGAATCATAATCAGACTGACTCAGCTAAGGTCACTCATCTGCCATGTCTACAGACCAGTTTTCTGTCCCAATTATAACAAAATAACAAGATCACAAATATTTGAGCTGATCTCAGTTATTCTATCGATTCCACCAAAATTTTATGAACGTGAAAGTGAGCGGGTCAGGTGCTCAGTGGTGTTAAGTGGTGATTCATGTGCTGTGGTCAGTCCCCCTTCTGTGGGTATTTCACCCTGCCCGTGTCTGTTTTAAGCCCCTCTCAGCAGTAAGTGTTTGTTGGCCTTATCTAGCAGAAGTGCGGAGCTTTTAGTGCTGTTTTTGGCTCACGCTGGCGTTCCTGTAGTGGTCATTCAGAGCCTGAGACAGCTCCCTGTGTGGGTGTATGTGGCCTGATAAGCCAGGAGCATCCTTCCTCCTTAATTACATCTGCAGCATTCGCAACCGCAGCACCGGCGCAGATAAGAGAGGAATAAACTGTACACGTTCTCCTTAATCATCTGCTCTGTTTTCCTCATAATCATCCTTTCTTCATGCATTTACCCACTCATGAGGCTCCTCCATTCACCAGCTGCCTCCTCTATCTCTCACACACACAGACATTTGTTTTTATACCTGGTCTGAATGTGAGGTTATACATTTGCACCACATGAGGGCCAAATTCGAAATGCAGTCGCTACAGTTGAGAAAAACTGAAACGCAGTGCACACAACATTATTATAGTGATGTTGAAAATGCGCCGAAAATGAAAAACAAAACCTCTATTACACTGTTTTCACATCGCTTGACCTCTTTGCTGGTGAGGATTTGCATTTTAAAAATGAAATGCTGGATTTGTGTCAGAATCAAATACAGTCCACCTTCAGATGTAAATGTAATGTAAGAGCGCCTTTCAGTACTTCAAACACAGTTAAATCAAAATAATCAACAGCAATGCAGCATTTCAATTTTTACATGCAAAACCTCATGCCTTGTTTTTCAGTAAAGAGGTCAAGCAACATGAAAACAATGCAATAGAGGTTTGTTTTTCATTTTGGCATGACTTCTGCATATCAATATGGAAAATTAATGTAATAATTCGCTGCTGTGGAACAAAACCTTGTATCTCCATCTTTCTCATTTTTTACCTTTTGAAATGACCTGTTGTTCTTTACATTGTGTGTAAATTTAATGATGAATGGACCAACAGAAATGGCCAAAATGACTTGGAAAAAAGTCTGGTTCCATTGACTTACATTAAAAGTAAAGTATATTTTTCCTTCTCCTGTAAAGTTACCATTTTGCAGATACGAGGTTTTGTTCCGACTACAGTGAAGTGCACTGCATTTCATGTTTGTCTGCTGTACTGACTGCTTTTCAATCTGGTGCAAATTCCTCTCTGTAGTACGAGGGCTGCATGATATAGACATAAAATGAGATGTTCGATAAAAGCTGTTGACTGTCGATGTCATGATGACGATATCATGATGAGAAATGATGAATTCGTATTGAAACAGTATGCATCTGACTGGACGTGCCACCACAAGTACAAACAAGGACGCACAGTGTCGCTGATGTGAAGCTGCTCTTATGAAGCATCAGAAGCTGTTTGACTGCTAATGGCTCCCCCTTGTGGAGAATTTGTAGCCTGTCAAATGTGAATGAGTTCCATCTAAAACAGTCAGGATTTGTTGGGCTACAAACATGAATATACTTTATTTTCTATGTTTTTAAATATTTTTTGATTTGTTTTAAAGTGAAACTTAAATATTTAGATTTATCATAAGTTTAATTGACAGAGGTTTAGTCTGTGGGTGGAGTCTTGTGTCCCAAAGTCTGAAAATCAGTGTGGAGCATTCAGAATTGTCACTACTGAAACACAAATTTTCTGCGGTTCAGTACTTTTTAGTGTTTTAATGAAAAAAAAAAAAAGATTTTCTGTAAACAGCTGTTCAAAGCTGTGTTTGCTGGTCATGTACTGGCTGAGTTTTTGAGCTCAAGATGAGCTAAAATTGTCACCCCAGAAACAGTCACTACTGAAACATTTGGTTTTGGTGATGTTATATTTGTTTTGGTAACGACAAAATGGAATATTCAGTCTTTTAATAAAATAGCAACAAAAGGATTTTAGTCTAAACACAAATGTGTTTCATCTCTGACTTTGAACCAGTTCAGTAGAATCATCTGTATATATAACCCTAATATGAACCTCAAAAACCAAAACAAATGATTTTATCAGTTTTTAAAAAATCTAAAAGCTACTTTACAGAGTCAGGGTGTTTGTGCTGCTCCTGACAAATTACTGCTGCATTTTAAACTATCAATCCAGAACACTTGTTTGTAGTGTTTGTATGTAGAAAAGGACATTTTATTATGAATTGAATTTGATTAAAAGTGACTGAACCTCCTTTACATTTTTGCTATTTTTGTCATTTTTTGACATCAGAACAATTGTGCATACTCAACCCTTTCCATGCAGGATGTAAGTCAAATCTGGATGTAATTCATCAGATAAATATGCTATTAATTGCATTATTACATTTAAATAATTGTGCAATTTAAATCAGATGTGTAGAAATAGTGTGTTCTGTGTTGTTCTTCATATTTAGGACGTTTCTGTCCTGAAACTGTACGAAACACTCACGCTCTCGCGCTCGCTGTAGCTCTGCTGAATGGAGCTCCGTCAGTGTCGGGAGCTGCCGTCTTGTCTAGTGGAAGATTAAAAAGCTTCTCCTCTTCTGCTTGATGTTCTTCAAAAGGCGCCGCATGTCCAGCAGCCGCTCAGAATCGGGCCTGTTCAGAGAACGGGAACATTTCTACTGTCAGATCTGAGAGCAGACGCGACGACAGACACGCTGCTGTATCACCCTCAGTTTACGTTCTACACTCCTGTATCTGTGCAGGCTTTAGTGAGGAGGAACCTGTGAAAACACAATTACCGTCAAACACACAGCTGCTGTGCACCAACACACATTTACACTGCCTGTCAAAAGTTTGGGGAGCTTTCTGGAATGTTTTTTAAAAAGACCATAAACCACATTCTTCTGTTTCCTTTCTGTTCGGTTTGTTTTTATCTCTGTCTCTGTTCTGATTGGCTGACCCCTCCACAAGCGAAATGAGGTTAAGCTGACATTCACTGGATGGGTGGTCATATGTACATGTGTTGATGGGCGTGGCATCACAACCAGGCTGCATTTTCAACAGACATATTAAACAGAAGCCAGTTTAGATCTTTTTTTTGCAAAAACAGTGTATTGTGTATATAACTATGAACTATTTAACACTATTTTAAATCAGTGAGGAACCGCAATATTATTTGTAGTTATTGTTCAATACTTGCTTTATGAGGTGTTGCCAAAAATAAAATATAAAAAAAAAAAATCAGTGATGTCTGGAGGTGTCCGGAAAAATCTGGAACCAAACTTCAAATTAGTTTACAGTATTTCAACTATTTTTTTTTTTCAAAATAAGAAATTAAGAAGTTCCTGTTACCTTTAACTGTGTTTATGTTTATTTGTATTTATTTGTCATATGCAAACGTTTCATCATCCCTGATTAAATTACATATACATATGTACACATACCTTTTTGTGTTAAAAAATAAGTTGACACGTCCTCTACTGTGAACAAACCTAAATATGACAATTTCTGTTGTTACAACCCCACGTTTTGTCTAGGGTATGTGGGATCGGTAACGTGGCATTAAAATACTGAACTGGTGAGAATTGATTAGAAGTGTGAGGAACAGACAAAAATAGAGCTTTTAAAGCCATTTTTATTAAAACAAACATCAATAAAACCAGAGTGCTGTGATACCTAGTACCACACTGGAAGAATCAAAGTGGACGGCACCAAAGAAAAGAACATATCAAAACCAACCCACGCTTGCCTACTCTGAAACCAAAAGTATTTAGCTAATCTAAAAAAAAGGAAACCAAAGCTAACTACTCTAAACTTCCCTTGCCAGTAACCAAAAGTACATGTGGCGGTGCCCTCTGACCTAGGGAGCTAGACAGAGTAGACATCTATGTGGTGCAAATGTATAGGCACGCCCCTCTTACCTGTTTGAAACCCCAGGTGGTACAAACAATCTCTTGTAAAACAAAGTTAAAAGCGTGCAGGTAAGATACCACAGCTGAAGTACTTCCTCTAACATAAAAGACCATCTTACAAACTTTAAAGTTAAAAGAAGCTCTGGTAAAATACCTAAAACAAAGCACCCCCAACACAAGAGATTAAAACACAAACTAAAACAGCACACATAATCAGTCCTCTCTCTTCGGCCATCTTGAAGGCCTCTTTTAAAACATAAGCTCCTCCCCTAACTGCACCAGCCAGGCCTCTGATTGGTTCCAGAGCAGGTATCTCTATGAAGGAAGAGACCAAGAGAGAGGGAGAGAGACACAGACACAAAAAAAAAAACAGAATACGTGCTTATTTGGTGAGATTAGAATATTGGAAACAAATAAAATATAAAAAGTAGAAAAAGTTGTAATTGTCAGTTAAATTGTGCAGAGGTGTTCTCCACAGTGATTTTTATTTTCATTTAGAAAACCAAGAAACCAACAAAACACTGTTTACCCAGGGGTGCACAAACTTTTGCATATAATTGCATATATATATATATATATATATATATATATATATATATATATAGTGAGAGAGAGAGAGAGAGAGAGAAAGAGAGATATAATATCTAGATGGCATATTCTTTTGGAAAATGCTAAATAAATAATTACACCTAAACAAAAAAATCTAAACTAATTAAACTATTTTTTACTTCATATACATGCAATTAAAAACAGCAAACATTCAGTTTTACCTTACATAAATCAAATTCTTACTACAAATGTGTGAATTAGTGAGATCCTGCTGATGTGGGTTTCTTCTCTTTCAGTGAGGCTCACAAAAGTGATTTGAGTTAATGGTAATAGCTCCCCCTTGTGGCAAATCTTCAGACTGCTGAATATGGCTTTAAAATGACCTGCGGCACCCAGATAATCATTCACATTACTAATCATTGCGCTGACTCTCTGAGGACATGAACGTGAATTGATTGTTTTTGGTTGTGTTTAATTTACTTCAAATAATAGTTTGGAAATAAAACTGTGAAGTCACTATCTGGACTCTGATGAACATGATTAGCACAGAGCTGCTTTATGATGAACTAAACCTTTACAGGAAGTTTATCGTACTTCACTGGATGTTGATGGGCAGCGTACAGTAAACAGTGACAGTGGTTTATTTCAGAACGCAGTGCTGAAAGTCAGGCGGCGCTCAGGAAGCTTTCTCTCCGAATAGAAAAGCTCAGTCGCTGCTTTCCTGCTGAATCTTCAAGGCTGTTTCCTGGTTGTTATATGAAACCAATGTCAAACACCTCAGCCAGAACGCTCATCAGAGCATTGTAATGGGATTATGGAGGTGTTGACGCGAAGATAGCTTCCACCTGCTGAGTGAGGATCGCAGAGACGTGCTGCTCAGAACATCACACACATGCGCTTCCTCTAACTCTCAACACAAGGAGGCTTTTATTAACACGTTATCATTTACAGTATAATAAAATCACATCCTGTTCAGTGGCTGAGCCCTTTAACACGAGATCATTTGCTCTTATTAGCAGCTCCTGACATCCTTATTATCAGTTAGACTGATATGCTTATTAACAGATTCTGACATGATGAACTCCTTACTGCGGCTTTTTCTTCTGTTTTCTGTAGACTGTTGATTTGGACAGATGTTACCACATGTTCAGAGCCTGATCCATCTTAATAAGGCATATCAATTATATAATGTCATACATATAAAATTATATAAGATCATATAATTTATGTATAAAATGTTTTGGGTAAGTAAACACATTGAAAGTGATGTCAAAATGTAGTAACCATTCATTATAAAAAGCTCCTGTAAATAGCAAATTAATCATTACGTAATAGTTAACATTATGAATGTGGTTATGATTATTGATTATTATTATATTTCAAAAGTTTATATTAACCATTGTGAATTACTACAATAATCTTTTAAAATAGGACATAGACAAATGCTAAGTAGTCATTGATAATAATTGGGGATTATTTGTATGCAAATAACTAAATGCTTAATATAAACTATATGTCCTATAGTTTATGAATTATGAGAGCCAGGTAATGAAATCTTTATCAACAAGCTATAATTAATGTTTATCGTTCAATATATTTGTTAATTATTTAAATGTTAATAAGTAAATGGTTAAAAATTCTAATTAAGATAGAAGTAACAATTTTATGACAGTTAACAGTCGTTAACCAACTATTAGATTATGATTATGTTATGTTTTTTAGATCCTGTTATTAGAAAGTGTCATTATCTTGTCTGAATATTAAAAACTAATCAAAAGGTTTAGTTTGGTTAAATGGTCACCAAGTAAGTAAACGCAGGGCACGATTTTTAAGACATGATTTGATAAACATCATGTGCCAAATACAGAGATCATAAATATAGAGATTTAGTCTGTAAAAAGTAAACAAATACTGTTATTGTGTTTGTTCACTGTTGTTTAAAAAGTCTATATTAATTATATTAAGGCTATATTAATTATATTACTTTCTGCAGTTGAATAAAGATGAAACAGATTAGTTTATTTGGGAAAAGCAATGACAGGCAAAGACTAGCTACCTATCTGGAATCGAGAGCCCTAAAATCTAACGAACAAGTACGTAACCTTGGTGTACTGATGGACTCTGATCTCAGTTTTATCAGTCGTGTCAAAGCAGTTAGCAAATCAGCTTTTTATCACCTTAAGAACATCAGCAAGATCAGAGATGTTCTGACTAAAGCAGATCTGGAGAAATTCGTCCACGCCTTTATTTATAGCAGGACTGATCACTGTAATGGTCACCTAACTGAACTCCCAAAAAAGGCCTTCCCTAAAAGAGACGGTGTCTGGATGGCAGCATATGTTTTATTATATGTTTATATTTTGTTCAGCATTGAACTGTGTGCTAATAACAAGCTAGGAAGTCTTTACTCTGGAGGATGCAGTGTCCATTATTTCCAAAAAGAATTTAAATTTTGATTCATCTGACCACAGAACAGTTTTCCACTTCACCTCAGTCCATTTTAAACGAGCTTTGGCCCAGAGAAGACGGCAGTGTTTCTGGATCATGTTAACATACAGCTTCTTCTTTGCATGATACAGCTTTAACTTGCATTTGTGGATTGAACTGTGTTCACAGACAGTGATTTCTGGAAGTGTTCCTGAGCCCATGCAGTGATTTCCAGTACAGAATCAGGCCCATTTTTAATGCAGTGCTGCCTGAGGGCCCGAAGATCACGAGCATCCAATATTGGCCGTCGGCCTTGACCCTTACGTACAGGGATTTCTTCAGATTCTCCGAATCTTTTGATGATATTATGAACTGTAGATGGTGGGATATCCAAAATCACAATTTTACGTTCAGAAACATTTTTCTGAAATTATTCCACAATTTTTAGTTGGAGTTTTTCTCAGATTGGTGAACCTCTGCCCATCTTTGCTTCTGAAAGCCTCTCTAAAATGCTCTTTTATACCCAGTCATGAGTTAGTTGTCAATTGCTCCTCCAACTGGTTTTTATTAGTACCACTTACTTTTCCAGCCTTTTGTTGCCCCGACCCAACTTTTTTGAGATGTGTTGCTGCCATCAAGTTCTAAATGAGTTAATGTTTTTCATGAAATGTAAAATGTCTCACTTTCAACATCTGATATGTGTTCTATGTTCTATTGTAAATAATATATCGGTCTATGAGATTTGCAAATCATTGCATTTTGTTTTTATTTATATTTATTTACATTTTACACAGTGTCCCACCTTTTTTGGAATAGGGGTTGTAGTATATATATATATATATATATATATAAACTGGCCTCTTGATTACACAGTGGAAAATTTCTTGGTGTCTATATATTTCAGGCACAGTAATATTTCATCCCAAGCATCTCCAAAATGGTAACTTTACAGGAGAAGGTAAAATATAATGGAAGTCAATGTAACGTGATTTTTTTCCAGATAATTTTGGAGCATTTCTATTGGTCTGTTCGTCATGAATTTTTAAATACAATGTGCTGCTGGGCTCAAATGATGAACAAAAAAAAAATAATAATAATAAAAATGTTTTTGTTTTTGGACGGCAGTGATTTGTGTATTTGTGTTTTTCTTTAAAAAAGTCTGTAGTGACCAGTAGTAATTGTCCAGTATAATATTGTATAGTATAATACATTTTTCCAGTATAATAATGTAGTTTAGTGCTGTTGGGGATCTGAAAGGTGCTTTGTGGTGAGGAAATTGATGTAACCTCACTCACTCCTCACTCTCACTGTAATTACCGCTCATTCTGAATGACCCGTTAATTCCTGCGTATCCGTTTAACCCCTGGCCGCTGGCCGCACATTTGACCGGCTGATTTAACGATCTGGTGGCTGTGTGGTGGTGTGTGTGGTGTGGTGGTGTGTGTGGTGAGGCGGTGTGTGTGGTGTGGTGGTGTGTGTGGGTCAGGTGTTAACGATGGCGGAGATTAAACACTCAAGCACGCAGAATTCGGCTCCTCGCCGTGATGTTCCTCGCTGATCCTCTCCGGCCGGCGCCGTGTGTTAGCGGCCGGCCGCTGATGAAGAGCGATGGGTTTGAGGCGTGAGCCGTCAGGGTGTAATCTATTCTGCAGCGGCACGGACCACCCTCACCCCCCGGCCCACCGACCCGCAGGACCTCCGCCTGGATCTGCTCTGAGACAGAGAATCATTACTAATGAAATACCCTCTGAGAGAGAGAGAGAGAGAGAGAGAGAGAGAGAGAGAGGGGGGAGAGGGAGAAAGAGAGAGGGAGAAAGAGAGAGAGACAGAGAGAGACAGACAGACAGACAGACAGAGAGAGAGAGAGAGAGAGAGAGAGAGAGAGAGAGACAGACAGACAGACAGAGAGAGGGGGGAGAGGGAGAAAGAGAGCGAAATACAGAGAGAGAGAGAGAGAGAGAGAGAGACAGACAGACAGAGAGAGAGAGAGGAGGGAGGAGAGAAGGAGAAAGAGAGAGGGATATACAGAGAGATACAGAGAGAGAGAGAGAGAGAGAGAGAGAGAGAGAGAGAGAGAAAGAGAGAAGAAGATACAGAAAAGAGGAAAAGAGGAGAAAGGGAGAAAGACAGAGGGAGATACAGAAAGAGAGAGAGAAAGAAAAAGGAGAGAGGGAGAAAGAGGAAAGAGAGAAAGGAAAAAGGGGGGAAAAGGACAGAGAGGGAGAGACAGACAGAGAAAGAGAAAAAGGAGAGAGAGAAAAAGGAGAGAGGAAAAGAGGAGAGAGAGACAGGGAAAAAAACGGAGATACAGACAGACAGGAAAAGAGGAGAGAGAGATACAGAGAGAGAGACAAGGAGAAAAGAAAAGAAGAGAGGGTGAAAGAGAGACAGAAAGAGAGAGAGAGGAAAAGAGGAGAGGGAAAAAGATACAGAGAGAGGGAGCGAGAGAGTTAAAATGTTCTTATGAGTAGAAGACAAACAGTTGTTCTCAAGTTTCCAACCTGAATGCATGTTGAATCACATTATCACTCATTTTGACGGGGCAACTATATTAAACTATACATTACCTATAGAGAATAAATGTATTCTTTAATCAATGAAATTATCTACAAGCTCAATTCCAAAAAAGTTGGGTCAGAAGGTAAAATGCAAATAGAAACAGAAATCAGTGATTTTATAGTTATTTTATGGGTATTTAATTGAAAACAGCACAAAGAAGAGAAATTTAATACTGTATCTTATCAACTTTATTGTTTTTTCTAAATATGTGCTAATTCCAAATTTAATGCCTGCAGTATATTCCAACAACATCTCAATGCATAAAGGGCAAGGCCAAAAACCACTACTGAATGCCCATGACCTTTGACCCCTCAGACAGCACTGCATTAAAAAACAGCATGTTTCTGTAATGAATGTAACAACATGGGATCAGAAAAACTTCAGAAAACCCTTATCAGTAAACACAGTTTGTCGCTACATATACAAATGCAATACCTAATACGCAAAGGAGAAGCCATGTATCAACAACATGCAGAAACACCGCCGACTTCTCTGGGCTAAAGCTCTTCTGAAATAAGAGTTGTTATTCAGATTGTTTATGGAAATAATGGACATTGTGTTCTCCAGGTCAGTGAAGAAATGGATCATTCAGATTGTTACCAGTGTAAATTTCAAAATCCAGCATCTGTCATGGTGGCTAATCTGCATCTCTTTGAAGGCATAATTAATGCGGAGGGGTTACATACACATTTTGGAGCAACACCTGCTGCCATCTAAACGTCATCTTTTTCAGGGACGTCCCTGTTCGTTTCAGCAAGACAATGCTAAGCCACATTCTGCATGTGTTACAGCAGCAGAGTGCAGGTGCTAAACTGGCGCATGGCACAAAATGCATGGCGCATTATAAAGCGCGGTATAGGACTGTGGAGACTTTGATGTAATGGACGTAGTTGACACTGTCAAGAACTGATGTGAGAATCTCAGACTGTCAACTTTTCACATCTAAAACTTCAGATGTTTAAAGCTAACACTGAAAAACTGAAAACAACCATGTATTCTATGGTAACATAGTCTCAGTGTTTAGTTTAGCAACCTGGTATTCATGCCAGGATTTAGTGAGTGTGTTGTGAGGCTCAAAGGGAAACAAGAGATCTATATATTATTTTACTTTGCTAACATTACTACGAAACATGAGTGCCTTAACCCCTTAAATGGCCAGGGTCCCCTTGCGACCCCAAAGTTTTATTACACACTTCTATAACCTAAGAATAACTCGACCAGGATAGCTGCAGTTAGAAATGATCTTTATCTCTCCTCAATGTTGCCTTGAAAAACCAACATGTTTCCACATTATTCACTGAACAGAACTTACCTCATGTAGAAGACGATGACTGGCTCTCCTTTAACGTGGACTGGGTTGTGATTTATCCTGCAGTGGCTAAAAGATTTCCTTTCTCTTTTGAATCACAGGCAGGCAGCTGGCTTAATAAAAATGACAGATAAAGAAATGTTACAGCAATTCTCAGACTTGTGGTGTTCAGGTCTGTGGGACCCATTTTCAATGTTTACCAAAAGAAAAAATGATACAATTTACTATTATTTCAACCTCAGATTCCTGTCCTTTGCTGATTTTCTGTGAAGAACATATAAAATAACACGTTTTCAGTGTTTTCACTCTGTTCACCCCCCACACATTTATATTACACATGTGGTGTTGGGTGAACCCGCAGGGAGTAAAAGTGTGGAGGTGCTGTGTCCTTCACTCTGTTCTCCTCCTACATGGCCTGCTGTTAGTGTGTGTCTGTCTGTGTGTGTGTGTGTGAGGTGGACAACATGGACAGGCTGCTGACTGGCTACAGCTGCTAAAGGAGAACCCTACGCTGGACACTTGTTATATTTTAAAAATCTGGTATTTTTACATAAATTATTATGGCTGTATTGATTTAGAAAAACAGTAATATGGTGGGTCCAGCAGACCACTGAGTAACACACACACCAACACCACACAAGGGTTAAAATATTCTCAGTGGTCACCATTCAGAATGGTAACAGTACCTCAAGATTTGAATTGAGTGTTTTTAAGTCAGCTGGCTGAATTCTTTCAATAGAACATCTTCATTTCCAGCCACAGCATGTTTAGCACCCCTACCTAAGTGAGCATCAGCCTCTTATGAAAGCTTAGTCGTGTGTAGTCACTGCACATGTACAGACTTTTGCACATGCGAGTTTTGGGTTAATGTGTCACCTATTTTCGCTACATCAGACTGTGGAGCAGCTGAGTGTTATATCAAGCAAGAATGGGGAAAATTCCACTTTCACAATTGCAGACGATTAATAAATGTGGTTAAAAGAAAAGGTGTTGTAACACTGTGGTAACTGTGCACCTGTCAACGTTTTTCAAACACAGTGCAGGCATCAAATTTATAAAGAGTGTATGTAAACAAAAATAGGCAAGCTGAAATGTTAAATAACCTGCCTTTGTACTTTACACTTGTCCTTTCAGTTGAATCTCTGTCAAAAAGGGTTTGCAAATCATCGCTGTTTGCATTTATATATTTTCCTATTGTCCCAACTGTTTTGGAATTGGGTTTGTATATACAGTGCTGTGAATAAGTCAGAGCAAAGTTCAGTCTTAGAAGCTGGTTGATCATTTTCTGAAGTAATCAAACACATTCAGTGGTGTTGAGGTCTGGACTCTGGGGTGGTCAGTCCATCGTTCAGCTTCTTTGTTTGATGTGTCCGTCTCCTTTTCTCAGTGAGGTTCTTCTTGACAGCTACACATCCTTTCAGACCCACAGCGCTGAGTCGTCTTCTCACAGTGGAAGGATGGACAGAAACACCTGTGGATGTTTTCAGATCTGAAGCAGCTTGATTTTCTCCTCTCTCTCAAAGATTAAAGTGCTGTTTATCTGATGGGGGCAGTTTTGGGGTCTACCAGCTCTTCCAGGTGGTTGTTAGGAGTTTCATTTTCTCTGTATCATTTTTTTTTAACTCCAATTTTGAAAAAGTCCTGTTTTTTCACTTACTTTTCTTTGACTTTCTCCTTCCTTATGAAAGTGGACTGACTTATATCTAATATCCTCAGAAACATCTCCTGAAAATGAATAAATGTACTTGTTTTGACAAAGTTAAATACATGGAAGGTGGTTTCTGACTTTTGCACAGTACTGTAAATGATACAAACAAATAAAATGAAATAATAAATATACAATAAAAAAGACATTTATTACAAGAAAATATAGAAACTATTTATAGCAAGAAACTATACAGGCCCTGTGGATGAAAGTGTAAGTTTTGAAACCTGGCAAACACATTCTGTATATAAACTACAAACCAGACTGCTGACACCGTGTTGTACAAATGATGAGATTTTATGCCTGAAAGAGAGAGAGAGAGAGAGAGAGAGAGAGAGAAATGGAGGTGCTGGTGGGGGTTGGGTGGGTGTACAGATGTGACAGCCAAACAGAATCGCGCCCCGCGGCTGCAGAGCGGTCCAGACGTGCTGGCAAACGCATTTCTTCATCCGCCATCGGCCGCGATCCGCCATCGGGATGGCCCCGACTTCTTAATAACTTTCCAGAGGGCTTGTGCTGGTCACCATGGCAATTACCTTTTACTGTCAGGTCATAAAAGATATGTCCACCCAAGGGAGCGTCAGACAGCCGGCTGGGCGCTGCTCATTACAGACGAGTGTCCAGACCCATTCCTCCTACACTTTGTGGATTTCATATCGTCACACTATCATTAAATGCACCTCGTCCAGATATTACAGACCATCACCTAACTTACTGAGTTATACTGAATTACACTGAATTATACCGAATTACACTGACTTATGCTGAATTATACTGAGTTATACTGAATTACACTGAATTATACTGGGTTACACTGAATTACACTGAATTATACCGAATTACACTGACTTATCCTGAATTATACTGAGCTATATTGAATTACACTGAATTATACTGAGTTATACTGAATTACACTGAATTATACTGAGTTATACTGAATTACACTGAATTACAATGATTCATACTTAATTACACTGAATTATACAGAGCTATACTAAATTACACTGAATTATACTGAGTTATACTGAATTACACTGAATTATACTGAGCTATACTGAATTACACTGAATTATACTGAGCTATACTAAATTACACTGAATTATACTGAGCTATACTAAATTACACTGAATTATACTGAGCTATACTGAATTACACTGAATTATACTGAGTTATACTGAATTACACTGAATTATACTGAGCTATACTGAATTACACTGAATTATACTGAGCTATACTACATACTGAATTATACTGAGCTATACTGAATTACACTAAATTATACTGAGTTATACTGAATTACACTGAATTATACTGAGTTATACTGAATTACACTGAATTATACTGAGCTATACTGAATTACACTGAATTATACTGAGCTATACTACATACTGAATTATACTGAGCTATACTGAATTACACTGAATTATACTGAGCTATACTACATACTGAATTATACTGAGCTATACTGAATTACACTAAATTATACAGAGCTATACCGAATTATACTGAATTACCCTGCATTATACTGAATTATAATGAGCTATACTGAATTACCCTGAATTATACTGAATTATACTTAACTATACTGAATTATACTGAGTTATACTGAATTATACTGAATTACCCTGCATCATACTGAATTATAATGAGATATCCTGAATTACCCTGAATTATACTGAGCTATATTGAATGATACTGAATTACCCTGAATTATACTGAATTACCCTGAATTATACTGAACTATACTGAATTATACTGAGCTATACTAAATTTTACTGAATAACCCTGAGTTATACTGAGCTGTACTGAATTATACTGAATTATCCTGAGTTACCCTGAATTATACTGAGCTGTACTGAATTATACTGAATTACCCTGAATTATACTGAATTATACTGAGCTATACTAAATTTCACTGAATTACCCTGAGTTATACTGAGCTGTACTGAATTATACTGAATTACCCTGAATTACCCTGAATTATACTGAGCTACACTGAATTATACTGAATTACCCTGAATTATACTGAGCTATACTGAATTATACTGAATTACCCTGAGTTACCCTGAATTATACTGAGCTACACTGAATTATATTGAATTATACTGTGCTGTACTGAATTATACTGAATTATACTGAGCTACACTGAATTATACTGAATTACCCTGAGTTATCCTGAGTTCTTTTTCAGTCATTAACCTTTAGTCCCTGATTCCTGAAGTTTGTGGTATATCTGTGAAGTTTAACAGTGTTGTACTGGGCCGTGAGCCAAGAGATGTTTCACCACGGTAGTGGAGTTTGACTGGGCCGTGAGCCAAGAGATGTTTCACCACGGTAGTGGAGTTTGACTGGGCCACAAGCTGAGAGATTTTTCACCACAGTAGTGGAGTTTGACTGGGTCACAAGCTGAGAGATTTTTCACCACAGTAGTGGAGTTTGACTGGGCCACAAGCTGGGAGATTTTTCACCACAGTAGTGGAGTTTGACTGGGTCGCAAGCTGAGAGATTTTTCAACATGGTAGTGCAGTTTAACTGGGCCACAAGCCAGGAGCTTTTTCACCATAGTGGCAGAGTTTTTCTGGGCCATGAGCCAAGAGATTTTTCACCACAGTAGTGGAGTTTGACAGGGATTGCCAACTTAGTTTGCATTAGATATAAGACCGTACCTCTGGAATCTTTGAGGCTGAGACCACTCTACCATGACTTAGTATAGCTCAAAATGGACAAACATTCAGAAATATAGTTTAAGATGGCTGCATCTGTTTTTAGCTGTGCTAAAATACTTTAGTCCAGTTTACACACAAAAGTGTGTCATAGTGTCAGAAACCACATAATATTTGAGATTTCTTAATGAGGTTTGAGGCGAGTATAATAATTAAGACATGTAATTAGCACCATGCTAATTGGTGGGGTATAAGCCTATATTAGCCTTGTAGCTCCAGTGCTACAACTAAAGAAGCAAACTTCAGACACCAAACATGTCTTGGCTGATTGGCTACATTTGGAGTAAGGAGAGAAATGTCCCTTTAACTATTCCTTTAAAACGTCTCCGAGCACATTACTGTTCTGTCTCCGGTAGTTTGGTTTGGTCACATCATGCTTGAACACATGAAATGCTGTGTGCTGCTTTTAAAAAGGCAAGGTTATTGTTGAAATTCTGTCTGTTTTGAGAAAAGTCATATTTGCCCCCAGCACAGCACTGCAGATTAAGTTAAGCCGTCTTAATTAATCTTTCCGAGCGTTCTCCTCTAACAGACCTTGCCAAGTTTTACCTATTCCACCACCAAAAAGTTGCTGCCTCACTGTTTACCCTTTTCATACATAATACAGACTGCACAAACAGAGAACGTCCACGCGTGGTCAGGAAAAAATGTCCTGACTTTGTAGGAAAACCAGAGAAACACAGCTCTAACTTACAGGACCAACAAAACACTCCTGACTTAATGCTTTTTACAAAAGCTCTGTGCTTCATTTTTTAAACTTAAAGGGCAAAACCATTTCTTTTTGGCTCCTGAGATTAGAAAATCACTGTGTTTATATATACATATATAACTTTTTTCAGTTTTTGAAATGAATTGAAAGTGCCTTTTGCCAAAACTACTTGGACAACAAGTCTGGTTCCATTGACTTCCATTAAGAGTAAAGTATGTTTTTTCCTTCTCTTGTAAAGTTATTATTTTGGAGATACAAGGTTTTGTTCCGACTACATATATTGCAGATAAGGAAATTATGCATTTCTATACATTTTGTTGTCAGTAATTGTATGTAGTGAAATATGAAATGCTGTGTCTTATTCCACGGTTTATTTATTTTGAAAAAATAACGCAAATAATTTTGCTCATTTCAAGAAATATTGGATAGGACACTTTCACTAGCTATCATTTTTGCAGTTTATTATTGTTACACATATGCTCTTACTATCAATACATTTATTGGACCTATAATAATTATAATTACATGTGATGTTATTATTACATTACATTTATGCTTCCATGTATATAATAAGATGTTTTACCTATGGGTACTTATATATATATAATACAAATGGGACATAATACATATAGGCCCTTAGGTGTATATAATTCTTATGGGACATATTACATGTGGGTACTTACGTGTATATAACTGGTAGTTACGTGTATATAATATATATTGGCCATATTACACATAGGTGCTTACGTGTATACACAGTGGTGGTATATATATATATATATATATATATATATATATATATATATATATATATATGGAACATATATACGACCCCACATGATGAAGTTCTAAAAACGTCCGCATCAGCAGGATCTCTTTAGTTCTCCTCTGAGGGCACTAAAACATCTTATTTTCCTCCTGCGAGTCCTTGTTGTCACAGCGACCGTCTCAGTTGTTCATCACCCTGTCACTTCTGCCCCTGGCCCCGCCCCCGCCCCGCCTCACCTGCACTCTTTCTCTCCCCATTTTCTCTGAACATGGTCTCTGTGATCAGGATGATCTTCCCCGTCACGTCACAGTCAGAGGAAGTGAGAACACGGAGATCAAACTCAGGCAGAGGTTCCAGGCTGTGTTTGAAGCTGCAGTGAGGAAGAGAGCTTAGTGACAGGGGTCGTCTTTAAAGGGCCCATCTTCTACATTTCCCAATCTTTTCTTTTTTCTATGAAATACACTAATAATGTTTATGTGGTTTTGTCTCATAATCAGAGGTGGGTAGAGTAGCTTAAATCCATACTTAAGTAATACTGACACAAGTAAAAATTTCGTGCCAAAAACAAATGGAGTGAAAGTGCAATATTATTTAATAAAAAGTACTCAGTAACTTACAGAACTGCAGAGGAACTTTGTAGTAAGTCCAGCATGTTTCAGCACAGGAACTAAAGTTTGTACAGCTCTGTTCTTCTCTTTTTGGGATTCTTTTGGTCTAAAATAAAACACTAAAGCCCCAAAGTCAGAGATCACAATCACAAAGCGGTACAGATGATATCAAATATAATGAAATAAAACATTAAAAACGAATTAGTAACTATAAGTAAAAGTATTATTATTTGAAAATACTCAGGAGAGCACAAATCCATCAACGTTTTACTAAAGTACGTGTAGGTAATATAACTAGTTACTACCCACCTCTGGCCATAATTCATTTTTACATGGCCCTTTTCTGTCCTCTCTTTATCCCTTAGGATTAAACAGGCTGTTTTTGTTACTGTGCCTTTAAGAGAGTTAAAGAAAAAAAAATGTATCTCCAAAATGGTCATTTGGAGCATTTCTACTGGTCCACTGAATTGTTCCTGAAATGTGAAGGGCAGCTTCTGTGTTCAAATGATGTAGAAAATTAAACAATTATTTGATTTGGACAGCCATTATATGTAAATAAGCTCTGTTCTGATTGGCCGTCCTATATTGTGCCTCATGCAAAAAGCAGTCTGGGCTAAAACACCTAAAACTACACTGTGAATGGGCGGAGCTAAGCTGCTGTAGGCTGACTATTCCATGATGGGTCCAAAACGGGCTGTTTTAGCAGCTTAGTTTTTATTATGGCTGTGATGTCACAACCATGATGGGTCCAAAACGGGCTGTTTTAGCAGCTTAGTTTCTATTCTACTCTACATAGTTCAGTAGAAAAAGACTGAATAGAGCTGAAAAGTGGATCTGATGCTACATTGATTTACAAACCTTAGATAGCCATTAAAAAAGCAAACATTTCTGTTCTCTCTCTCTCTGTCTCTCTGTCTCTCTCTCTCTCTGTTACAGGGAGGTATTGTCTTAATTAAGCAGAGTGAAGGATGATAAATGAGCCGAGTCCTCAGTCTGTGGGAGACACATTGATTTCACATTAAACGCAGGGCTCTTGAATTGCTGGGCTATTACAGGCCGTTTGCATCATTTGCGCAGGTGCGCCTGATGTGAACGAGGCTGTATGTGGTAGAACTGCAACTGTAAGTCTGTACTGACGGCTCGTCAGAAGTTTGGAGACACGTCACCTTCTTTTCAGATCAGATTTCTTTCTGTTATGTTTTAATTAAATACAAAATCTTGTATTTAATTTATCATCAAGCAGCTCTCAGCCATGATGTGAACACTCAGCACCGGAGCGTTACCGAGATGACTGGAAGTAATATTAGCTTAGCAGTTCTTATCAGCACTCTTACAGAAGATGGTTCTTCAAGGGTTCTTTACTAAAAGAAAATGCTTCCATATAGAACCATAAACACTCAAAGAACCCTTTGCATGATTAAAAGGTTCTTTGCATTGTGAAATGGTTCACTGGAGTGTTTATGGTGCTATATACACTTTTAAAAAGATGGTTTTTCGAAGGCTCTTTACTAAAGAAAACGTTCTTCAGATGGATGCAGAACGTGCTGTAGATGGTTCTTTATAGAATCTTTTTGAAAATGGTTCTCCTATTTTTACAAGCTTGACATCTTAACATACTGTTTTCATCTAAATAAACGTGAATCAGGCTTTAATTTGGTCAGAACTGACAAAGAACTGATGCTGGCGCTGTGTAGTTTTATTAGTGTGCTTTTCTCTATATATTCTATACTGGTTTACAGATCATATAGCTGACTTTACATGTTGTATAGTTTGCTTTGCAGATTGTATAGTTGCTGTGGGTGTATTCAGTGCTTGAGTTGTAAAGATGCATTGGTGCTTAATTGTGTTTTTTGTTCTGTTTATTGTTTATGGTGTTTTCTATTGTGTCGGGTTGTTTTAGACAGTCTTAAAGTGCTTTATTATTATTATTTAATTTTTGTTAAATATTTTATTGTGAAGCACTTTGTGGCCTTGGCTTAGAAAAGAGCTATAATAATAATGTTCACTTACTTAGTTTACTCACATTAATACTTTACAAAAAACTTTATTAAAAAGTTTACTTACTTTTTTTGTATTTTGTTTTTTATTTTATTTTATTTTGAAACTGTACAGTGTTTTCCTTTTGTAGTTTTATTTGCATATTGTATAGTTTTCTTTACATATTTATTTTTTTGGCATTTTGTAAAAAATTTCTTTACATATCAGATTTGTTTACATATTGTACAGTTTTCTTTACGTATTTATTTTTTGGCATTTTGTAAAAATTTTCTTTACATATCTGATTTGTTTGCATTTTGTATTGGTTTCTTTATATATTGTTTTACATATCATAGTTTAGTTTTCTCTACAGATTGTATAGTTGTCTTTGCATATCTCATAGCTGACTTTACATGTTGTACAGTTTCCTGTACAGAACGTATAGTTGTCTTTACACATTGTGTAGCTTTCTTTACAGACAGTATAGCTGTAATTATATATCATGTAGTTGTCTTAATGTATTGTACCATTTTTCACATATCATCATTTTATTAACACATAGTTGTGCAACACATAGCTTTATTAACAGCATAGCTGTCTTTACAGATAATATAGATCATATAATATTCACACTTATGGTATTGTTTTCATCTAAATAAACCTGCGTAGAGTTTAATCTGGTCAGTTATTGCAGAAGCGACAGAAGAACTGATGTTCGCGCTCCATAGTTTTATTTGTACATTGTATATTTTCTTTATATATCGTATATAATTTTTACAGATCATATAGTTGTCTTTACATATCATATAATGTCCTTTACAAATCGCAGTTTTCTTTACATATCTCTTTTTTTACAGATCACATAGTTGTCTTTAAGTATCATACAATTTTGTTTACACATTGCATAGTTTTCTATACATACCATATAATTTTCTTATATTTTTTTCGTTGCCTTTAAATATCCTAGTTTCCTTTACAGATTGTCTAGTTGTCTTTACACATTGTAAAGCTTCTTAATGGATCGTATAGTGTCATTACACATCATAGATTGTATTGGTGACTTTACATGCTGTATAGTTTCCTTTACAAATCGTATAGCTGTCTTTACACACTGTATGGTTTTCTTTACATATCATATTGTTGTATTTACAGATCATATAGATCATATAATATTCACACTTAAATAAATCTGTGCAGAGTTTCATCTGATCAGTGATTGCAGAACCAACAAAGAACTGATGCCCACTCTCTTTATTTATTTATTTTTTTTGCACATTGTATATTTTCTGTATGTATTGCATATTATTTTATAGATCATATAGTTGTTTTTACATATCATATAATTTTCTTTACAAATTGCATTGTTTACATATCATATCATTTCCTTTACAGATTATATAGTTTTCTTTACAGATTGTATAGTTTACAGATTATATAGTTTTCTTTACAGATTGTATAGTTTACAGATTCTATAGCTTTCTTTACAGATCCTATAGTCTTTACATATCATAGTTGTCTTTAGTGATCATATAGTTGACATAGCTATATATATTATGGATCATATTGTGTCTTTACACATCATAGATTGTATTGTTGACTTTACATACTGTATAGTTTCCTTTACAAATTGTATAATAGTCTTTACACACTGTATGGTTGTCTTTACAGATGTAGATCATATAATAACACACCTGTGATATTGTTTTCATCTAAATAAACCTGCGTAGTGTTTAATCTGGTCAGACTGAGAGCCGACAGAGAAGCGGTGATGCCGCTGTGCAGCTCTGCTGCTGCTGAGCTGGTTTACGGGCGGATGTTAGCGCTGAGCGCGCTGCTCTGCAGACTCAGTTCACATACGCTACAATTAAGCTCACAGCAAAATGTGTAATTAGGGAGAAAGTACAGTGCGGCTCGTGTGCGCCTGATTCCAAACAGCCCTACTTAAAGCCTCACATCTGCTGCAGCAAATGATCCCCTCTCCCGCCTCAGGACGGCAGCCGCCGCTAATTACCAATAAAACTAGTTTGGCTTATTTCTACAAAATTATTAAGACTTTATCTTAAGTGGACCAGAACTCAGTCCTGAAGCGAGGGGGGCGTTCGGCGCCTGCGATCACTGCAGTGTGATGTCAGGAATTATATTCTGAGCTTATTTTTATAACATATTCAGCCCGAGTGTTTCTGAATTACAGCATTATTAAGACAGATAAAGTGACAAATGATTGTGTTTGGGCTGCTGCCTCACAGCGCTGGGATATTTTCATAATTCTCTTTGAAACTAAAATTAGAGCAGTGAATATTAAACAGTGCAGACTGTGCTTTCTTTACAGATCAGTTTTCTTTATATAGTGTCTATATTTGTCTTTACATACTGTACATTTTGTCTTAAAGTCTATAGTTTTCTTTACGTGTAGTTGTCTTTACATATTGAATAGTTATGTATAGTTGTGTTTACATATCAGATTTCTGTATACAGTGCAAAGTTTTTCTTTACAGATCATAGTTTTATTTACATATTATAGTTTTACATGTCAGTTTTCTTCACGTTTATAGTTTTCTGTACAGATTGCATCATTTTCTTTACATTGTATAGTTTTGTGTATACATTGCATAGTTATCTTTACATCATAGTTATGTCATAGTCTGCTTTACACACTGCAGTTTTCATTTCAGATCATATAGTTGTATTTAGTTTTTGCACATTTATTGTATAGTTGTTTTTAAACATCATATAATTTTCTTTACAGATCATATAGTTTTGTTTACACATCGTATAGCTTTCTTTACAGATTGTATAATTGTCGTTACATATCATTTAGTTTTCCTTAAAAATTGTATAATGTTCTTTACATACTGTATAGTTTTGCATAATTATATTTACATGTCATCAGATTTCTTTACACAGTGCAAGGTTTTTCTTTACAGATCGTATAGTTTTATTTACATATTATAGTTTTATTTGTGCATTGCATTTGTGTCTACTGATCGTTAGCTGTCTTTACATGTCATAGTTTTTACATGTCAGTTTACTTTACACATTCACATTTTTCTTTACAGGGTGCATCATTTTCTTTACAACATATAGTTTTGCTAAAGATTTTTTTTTTTACATCATATTGATTTTACACATTGCATCTTTACATACCATAATCTGCTTTATACAATGCAGTTTTCATTTCAGATCATAGAGATTTGTTTACATATAATAGTTTTTGCACATTGTATAGCTTCCTTTACATATTGTGTAGTTGTGTTTACATTTTTTTCATGTTTTTTTTTTTACACTTTGCATAGTTTCTTTACATATAGATGTCTTAACATATCATATAGTTTTCTTTAAATATTGGACAAGACTGCAAATTTTGCATTAATTTTCTTGCAGTAAGCTCAAAAATGCTGTGTTTACGGTTGATTTCTAAACATTACTGTTTCTATTGCGAGTCGTTGCTCTAACACTCTTTGTGGATGTCTCTCTCCCCCCTCTCTCTCTCCCTCTCCTCTGTTTTGTTTGTGAAGGTCACATGCAGGCGGCTGCGGATGTCGGAGCTGGGCGTGATGGAGTGGGGGGAGAGCCGTAATGAGGGTTTGAGCGTGAATCCCAAAGGAACGAACCCGCGAGTCCCCAACCCCCTGCGCCTCTTCTCCAGGGGCTCCCCCGGCCCAAAGAGCAGCCCGAGAGAGATGGCGTATTTGGAAAACACGGAGGACCCCTGGGACTGGTTATCTAACCGGACAGATGTCGGGGAGGCGCAGAGCAGGACTAAGCGCAGGCCCATCGTGAAGACGGGAAAGTTCAAAAAAATGTTCGGCTGGGGCGACTTCAACTCCAACATCAAGACCGTGAAGCTGAACCTGCTCATCACGGGGAAGATCGTGGACCACGGCAACGGAACCTTCAGCGTCTACTTCCGCCACAACTCCACCGGCCTGGGGAACGTCTCCGTCAGCCTGGTCCCTCCGTCCAAAGTGGTGGAGTTCGAAATCGCTCAGCAGAGCACGCTGGAGACCAAGGACTCCAAAGCCTTCAACTGCCGCATCGAGTACGAGAAAACGGACCGCAACAAGAAGACTGCGCTGTGCAGCTTCGACCCCTCGAAAGTCTGCTACCAGGAGCAAACGCAGAGCCACGTCTCCTGGCTCTGCTCCAAGCCCTTCAAGGTCATTTGCATCTACATCGCTTTCTACAGCGTCGACTACAAACTGGTGCAGAAAATCTGCCCCGATTATAACTACCACAGCGACACGCCCTACTCCTCCACGGGGTAGACGGTGAGCTCGGACGGCCCTCGTTAGCTCGTAAACCTTGTGAAGCAGCGCAAAGATGCTCCAAAAAGAGGTTCCAGAAATCTCCAGCCATTACGTTCTCCGTTACCATGACAACACAACACAGTCTTACAAATAAAGGCGCCAAAAAGGCTTCTTTGGAGCAACACCACTTTCGGTTTCCTAACCTGAATGTTCCTTAGACCTCATTTGAAACTTTCATTAGGGCACCAAAAGTGTCAGGGGGGCTCAGTCCTGGTCCTGGAGATCTACCACCCTGGAGGGGTCAGACCCAACACACCTGGCTCTAATGTTCAGATGCCCCTGCAGGCCTTCATTACCTGGATCAGGTGTGTTAGATTAAGGTTGAGGCTAAACTCTGCAGGGTGGGAGATGGAATCATTCCAAAGTTCTCACTGTACAAAGTCTCCCCCAAAATTGTGTGAACGTCCACCAGAGCTGAGCACACGACACAAAAGGACAAAATAAATGTCCACACACACTTATACTGTAGGTGATGAACGCAGTCCCACTGTAAACAGTTCAGTATAGACAAAGCTATAGCATATTATATAGTTATAGTACATAGTATATAGTTACATAGTTACAGTAAAGATAAGTCTAAATTTGATCTACGCCTTGTCGCCATATAGGCTGAATAAAGAATTAGATATCAAGCCAGGGAGCTTGTAGAGAGGAGAATTACACTCTGTAATCTCTTTCGGGTTTCCCAAACACTAGAGGGCGCCCCTGAGTGAGTCCAAAATGAATGGGTTAAGATGGAGAAAAACATAAGAAAACATTTTTAATGTAAAAGAATACATTCATATCCTGAACACAGAGCAGTATAAATCATGTTAACACTGCTGTTATATTTTTAAGAGCTTTTAAACTCGAGTTACAGGAGTTTAAAACGGCACCTCATGTATGTTCATGACGTCTGTGAGCGCAAACAGTCAATGAGCTGCTCCGCTCACCAACCAATCAGCACTCAGTAGCAGTAACGCTAACCAATCAGCACTCAGTAGCAGTAACGCCAACGTCCTGCTGCCCAAAACCCGTTTGGTGTAGAAAAATGAAACTTACAGGTGAGTTTTCTTTGTTTTTTAGTGAAATCCATCCATCCTTTTTCTAAAACTAAAGGAAAGTTCTGGGCGAGTGATTAGAAACTATTTTAACTTTTAGGTTTTAGTCGTTTAGCTCCATTTACTCCCATTCATTGAGGACTCACTCACAGGCGCCCTCTGCTGTTTCGCAGTTGTGTTTTTGATATAACAGGGGAAATAAGAAGTGGCCAGACTCCTCATAAACCGGCTCCAATCAAGCCTTTTTTATAAAGGGCCTCTTATTTGGTGGCTCTTCCTCTTTCTCAACTTCATTATTAACTAAATTTATACTCCTGTAATGTTTATCTTTTACATTATTATTATGACCGTACAGATAATATGTACATAGTTAAAAATGATGGTTCTTCAAGGGTTCTTTAGTAAAGAAAATGGTTCTATATAGAACCAAGACCACTCAAAGAACACTTTGCATGATTAAAGAGTTCTTTGCATAGTGAAATGGTTCTTGAGACTGATGGAGAATGTGTTGTAGATGGTTCATGTACATGTCATTGTCTGCTTTGTACACTGCATAGTTTTCATTTCAGATAATATAGTTTTATTAATATATAAATAATATAACTATTTAATATAGTAACATATAATAGTTTTTTGCATATTGTATAGTTGTTTCTAAATATATTTTTTACAGATTGTAAAGTAGTTTTTTTACACATTTACACATAGCTTTCTTTACGGATCGTATCGTTGTCTTTACGTATTGTGTACTTTTCTTTGCACATTGTTTAGTGTTCTTTCCATATTGCACGGTCTTGTTTACACACTGTTCTATAAAGAACCTTTTTAAAAAGTGTTCTATATAGCAACAAAAAGGGTTCTTCAATTGTTATGGTGTCAGGCTTGTTACAATAGAAGAACTCTTTTTGGTGCTATTAAGATCCCTTTTCAAAAAGGTTCTATATAGAACCATCTACAGTACGTTCTCCATCAATCTGAAGAACCCATTCATGATGCAAAGAATCCTTTACTCATGCAAAGGGTTCTTTGAGTGTTCATGGTTCTATACAGTACCATTTTCTTTACTAAAGAACCCTTGAAGAACCAACATTTTTAAGTGTGTATGTTAAGTTTTAGCTGTGTTTCAGTTGGAGCTCCATTTTGACGTTCTGCCCAATGAAGACTGTAGAGGTCAAAAGGTCACAATAATACATAACTGAATAAGGGAGCTTTGTTTGCCAACATTTATTTTTGTTTATCAATCCGTCGAACGCCTTTTAGCTAAAGCACTGGTTCTAAATCCTGGTTCTGTACTGCACATTTTGGGGTTTTCTGCTCTGAAACACTTCAGCTCAGAAGGGCTTGTTCACTGGCTGGTCAGTTGAATGAGGTGTGTTTGAGCGAGAAAAGCATCACCATGTCATCGATGTTAAATGAAAACCTCATAATTCAGTTCCGCTTTTATTCCATTTGGAAAAACCAGCTGCTCTTTACATTGTGTTAAGATTTCATTATGAATGGGCTGGGAAAATTGTTGAGAACGTTTTAATGTACCTTAAAATTAAGAACATTTTTTCTTGCTTATTGAAATTGACATTGTTTTCATATAGAAGACCGAACTGACAATTTCCCACAATTTAAAACAATTTAATTACTAATATATCAGTGATTCCAAAGGAAACAGTTCTGAAAGTGACTGCAGACCAAAATATTTCTTTATTGTCTCACAATGTCTTTTTTCTTTTTCGAGAGATGTCATTGGTCCATCTCAGTAGATGTACATGTTGCCAGTTGCAGATGACCCTCTTAGAGAAGATGGAACTAAAGAAATAGTGTTGATTTTACGACTTTACGGGCTGACGAGCGCCGTCCGATCGGCCTAAATTCAGAGCAGACTGACCTCGGGCCAGCTCAGCCAAGCACGGCCCAAATCTGGCCCGAATCATCCGACCCTGCAGCACTGACCGCCTCATCTACACCATGTGTTCAAAGTGAATTGGTTTCCATTAAAACCAGTCCAGATGTTTTGCACCAGGCTAGACCATCGGCATGAGCTTTGGACGAACTTCTGCTTTTCGTGCGAGTGAAGCGGCGCCCCCGGTGGCCACGTGATTATTTTCAAAAGAGCAAACTGAGCTAATTTATTTTTGTTTTCTGTTTTTCTTTTGTTTTTGTTTTTTTGTATTGAAGGTAACTGAAAGTAACGCCAAACTGACTGTTTTGAATTTGCTGGGAAAGAATAACTTGAGCGCAAGAAAACAGTCCCGGAAATAAAGAGCAAACCAGTCATGAAGGACAGAACAGACACGAACACAAAGTAGAACCATCTCTGTGAGCTTTTCTGTGTTTCCACTCATTCTGACGTTGTGAATTACTGAAAAAGAGAGAAAATATCAGGATTGTTTGAAGAAGATTTATGTTGTGATCTGGTTAAATCATTCTACTCGTGTCTTTGAGGCGTTCTCTACCGTTTAAGAAAGAAAAAAAATCCGTGCTTGGAAATTCAAGGTTGCCCCATGAGAGCTCAATTCATCGGACAGGTGGGTTTAGTGAATCTGGCAGCCAATTAACAACACTTTGTCATGGTCTTGCCACAGTGCTTCGCATTTCCAGGCTCTAATTAACATTAATTACAGTGGGAAATTTCAGTTACACACCACAAATGAAGGGACTGAAGCCAAAAAGTGAAATTTAGCCTGTCAGTCACTCTGACAGTCTCTGTTCAGGACGGCGACTGTGGGGGAAAAGAAAGAACAGCGGTGGATGTATTTTGACGTAACGCGTCACGTTTGTCATCCGGTTTTATTCTATGTATGTTAACAGCTTTACAAAAGGTAAGAACCGTCCGTGACTCGGATTACAGGTGATTTCACTGCAGCTCAGCGTGATGTGGATCCCTTTCCTATGAGTTAACACAGAGATGAGACATACGGCCAAAAATCTGTATCACATTCATATAAAATTAACAGATTATTCAGCTGTACAGTGATTATTGTGAGCTCTGCACATCTTATGAGGCTTTAAGTGCAATTTTATTTATGTACAAGGTGTTTCGACTGTCCTCAAACCTGAAACAGTCAGGATTCATTGGTGATGATTCTAATTACTGTACGGAGTAATTGGTTAATTTTTGGGGAGCTGATTTTATTTATTTATTCATTTATTTATACATATGTATGTATTTCTTTTATCACCCATTCTAGCACACTTACGGTACTTTTTGTAGCCAAAGTGACAATATAAACATTATTTACTGATTAATGGGCCAAACTGGCATTTTACCGTCTTAAAAATCAGTTTTGATTTAAGTAACATGATTAAAATAAAGTGTGACATGTAAAGTAAGAGGTTTCTGACTATCACAGTGAGTTGTGTATAATTTTGTAATATGATTTTTTGGTTCAGGTGTAGCAGCAGCAAATACTGAAGCTACGCTCTTTAAAAAGATGGTTCTTTAAGGGTTCTTAAGTGAAAAAAATGGTTCTATATAGAATATTTCTTATATAATTATTTACTTATTTATTCATTCATGTATTAATTCCTTTTATTAGCCCATTGCAGCACATTTACACTACTTTCTTTAGCCAAAGTCTCAATATAAACAACATTATTTACAGTTTAATGGGCCAAACTGGTATTCTTCAAAAGTGCTATGTGTAAAGTAAGAGGTGACTGATCATATATATATATATATATATATATATATATATATATATATGATATGGTATTTTGGTTCAGGTGTAGCAACAGCATTCAAACACAGCACTACACTCCTAAAAAAAACATGGTTCTTCAAGGGTACTTTGGCAAAGAAAATGGTTCTACAAAGAACCATGAACACTCAAAGAACACTTTGGATGATTAAAGGGTTCTTGAAGTGGTGAAATGATTCTTCAGATTGACTGAGAATGTGCGTTATATGTTCTATATGTTCAATTTAGAACCTTTTTGAAAAGGGTTCTACATAGCACCAAAACAGGCTCTTCTGCTGTTATGATGCCAAGCTTGTAACAATAGTAGAACCCTAAACTACAAAAGAGATGGTTCTTCAAGGGTTCTTTAATAAAGAAAATGGCTCTGTGAAGAACCCTTTGCATGATTACAGCATTCCTTAGATTGATGGAGAACGTGCTGTAGACGGTTCTTCATAGAGTCTTTTTGAAAAGGGTTCTATGCAGCACCCAAAAGGGTTTTTCTATTGTTACAAGCTAGATAACACACACATCTTCTAAGCCGCAGGGGGCAGGACACACCCTGGACAGGTCTATTGTAAAAAAAAAAAAAGGTTCTATGTAGAACCATCTGCAGCACATTCTCCATCAATCTGAAGAACCATTTCACCATGCAAAGAACCCCAAAGGGATCTTCAGTGTTGTTCTTCACTAAAGAACCCTTGAAGAACCATCTTTTTGAGAGTGTGGTGTTCTTACCTGCCTCACTTCATTAACCTCATAACCCTGTAACACAGATCAGACACAGTCAGTGTGATAATCTGTCTGATTACTGATGGTGTTCAGGTCTGATCTGGGCTGGATGTTCAGTTACTGCAGTGAAATAATGACGGCAGTAAAAATGAAAACCGTCCTGATCAGAAATCCAGACGCAGCAGCTCAGAGAGGCACTTAACTCTGAGTAACTTCTACAGGGCTGTGCAAAAGTCTTAGACACCTAAGCAGATTTTAAAACCGTTTATGTTTGCAGTTTAGATGTTTCTGCTTGTAAAATCATCATATACAACGTGAATAAATACAAACAACCATTAGTAAAGTAATTATTAACAAGAATTGCTTGTTTTGAAAAAGAATACAGACATATGCAAAAATTTGGCCGGCCCTGGTCAAATTCCATGTCGTTATTGATTTTCGTGTTTTGAGTGTAAATAAGTGAACTTATCCTCTACAGACACACTTCTGCACATTTTAATGCATAATCACTGTTTATTTGTTGAATTTCATATACTGGAAAAATATCAAACATGCAAAAGTTATGGCACATTTAATATTTTCATTACTTTTTATTTTTGTTCTGCATTTTCTGCTAAATTTAATGTACAATTTTTGCTTAACTGCTGAGTTTAACATGTCTTAAAAAAAAATAATAATAAATAATTCAAATATTAAATGTGCCATAACTTTTGCACAGGCCACATTCCATGTTTGATTTTTTTTTAAAAGATATGTTAAACTCACCAGATAAGCAGAAATTGTACACTAAATTTAGCAGAAAATGCAGAAAAAATGATTATAATAATGAAAATATTGAATGTGCCATATCTTTTGCACAGGCCACATGTCATGTTTGATTTTTTACACTATAGTAAATTCAGTTATTAAACAGCAACTGTGCATTAAAATGTGCAGTAGTGTGTCTCTGTAGAGGATGTGTAACTTATTCACACTTACAAAATCGAGAACACTTGATTTGACCAGGGGCGTTCAAACTTTTGCACATGACTGTAGTTCCAGTCTCCCAGCAGCTGCATGGATTTGTTAAATTCCACCTGATCTAAATCTAATCGAATGGAGAACTGATTAGATCATTCAGGTGATGGATGGTATAAATACTGGGCTTCCCTGTAGAGAGGTTTGGTAAGGATTAAGCTAAAATATATATAATCACTACTTATTTATTACATTTATTACATCCCATTTCCAAATTCAAAATGAGCATATCTTTTCAAAAAACAATACAATTTCTCAGTTTTAACATTTTGATTTGTTGTCTTTATACTATTTTCAATGAAATATAGGGTTTAAATGATTTGCACATCATTGCATTTTGTTTTTATTTACATTTTGCACAGCATCCCAACTTTTTTGGAAATGGGGTTGTAGTATTATTCGTGTTTAATAGTTTAAATAAATGATAATTTGCAAATCTGCCCAGATAGTAAGTTTTTAAATAGCCTAAACTGTTTGCACAGCACTGTAGAACTGCATTAGATGTCCATCCATCATCCGTTGGTATAGAAACTGAAGTTTATTAGACTCTGTTCTTCTCTTCTTCGCTCCTTTTGGTCTAAAATAATAAGATAAAGCTCCAAAATGAGAGGAGTGATCAACAGCAAAGCAGAACAGGAGCTGAACCTGCACATCAGAATGAAATTAAACCCCAAAAAAGGGAATTAGGAACTAAATGTTAATGGCTAAATGACTAAATACTGAGTGTTGTCATTTGCGAATACTCAGAGAAGCACAAATCCATCCAAACTGTAATTGAACACATGGAAATAATCACTTTCACACTTTCTGAAGCACTAAAGTTGGTGTTTATATGGTGGTATCTGATGGTGTGGAGCTGATATAATGACTACAGTTTGCTCAGTAGTGCAGTAACCTCACTGTCTCATACAGGCCATATGGCTCTGCCAGCGACGTTCAACCAAACTGCTATAATCTGATGAAGAGTCCTAAAATTCTCAGGTTCAACACTTATTTGCCAAATAGATTATAACAGTGTTAATTCACCCCAGGGCGGCAACTCCAGCCGGACTAAATAAGATGGAGACTGAGATTTACCGCTTTCCAATACCTGTTTAACCCAAACATGTTCCACTTCCAGTACTGACATTATTTACAGCACTGTGCAAAAGTCTGAGACCACCCTTCATTTATAGAACTACAATGTATTCATTTCAAGCATCAGGAAAAAAAGTAGAACATACCTTTATCCCAGCTTCCATTCTTTTCAGGAGACTCACTTTCAGCTCCTCAAAGAATCTGCAGACACACCTCCAAAGTTCAGTCTTAGAAGCTGGTTGATCATTTTCTGAAGTAATCAAACACATTCAGTGGTGTTGAGGTCTGGACTCTGGGGTGGTCAGTCCATCTTTCAGCTTCTTTGTTTGATGTGTCCGTCTCCTTTTCTCAGTGAGGTTCTTCTACACATCCTTTCAGACCCACAGCGCTGAGTCGTCTTCTCACAGTGGAAGGATGGACAGAAACACCTGTGGATGTTTTCAGATCTGAAGCAGCTTGATTTTCTCCTCTCTCTCAGAGATGAAAGCTTTAAGTGCTGTTTATCTGATGGGGGCAGTTTTGGGGTCGACCAGCTCTTCCAGGTGGTTGTTAGGAGCATCATTTTCCCTGTAGCTCCACTTATTTTTCTTTGACTTGTGCAACTGGATTATCTAATATCTAATCTCCTGAAAAATGAATAACTTGTGTTTAATGGCTGTTTTGACTGGACATTAGATAAATTAAGGGGGTCTCTGGCCTTTGCAAAGTGCTGTATGCTTAGTTGTTACCCAGTGTGCAATTTTGTGAGTTAATTTTAATGAAACGTTTGCATTTTAAAATGTCATTTGTATGCCCCCTCACTGTATGGGTATTAAAACACCTATGTTTGCTGTTGATTGTAATACTAGCTGTAGATTAGATTATGATCATCACACTGCAGTATTATTTTAAGCTGTATGTTCTGTCTTTGTCCTTTTGGCTCCTCTGTAAAATAACATTTGAGAGAAAAGGGTCATTTTGAGTGTTTGAGATCTCCTGTAGCAGGTAGGTGCCACCATTGATTTCAAACCTGTACATTTTGTCAGAGATTGTTTACTTTTATATTCATTACCATTATTCAGCTACCGATGCTAACGTTACTGAAAGGGTGACTGTCATTCATTTCTACTCTGGAATGATGGATGAGGCTTCAGGATCGGCTCTGAAAATAAAATCTTCTCTGTGTGCAGACTGGGTTTAAATGCTTTTGTTGGTCTCAGGTCCTTGAGTTGAACTGTAAAGCTTTTATTGCTTCAAAGGGGGATTTTTTAACATTCTGAGTGGTTTGGTATGAAATGGTTCAGAGTTCTTTACAGTGGTGGTGATAGGAACCAGGGGTCGCCATGACTACAACACAGAAATAGACATTTTATTTACTACCCAGAACCACCAGTGAACCTACACGAGTCTTCTGAGTTTATATGGAATGTTGATGATGGAAAATCTGAAATAATACGTTTTCTTTGGGGACTATTTTGCCTCAGCATCTATCCCTCCACCATGAATGGAGTTTAAAATATGTTTCAGGCCCAAAATCATCTCAAAACTATCATAAAACAGTGTCTCAGACATCAGGCAGTGAATTCATAACCATTTTATGTAATAACTTTCTGTGCGGGAGCTTTTAGAGCTGGACGTCTGGGGCCGTATTACAGATCTTTAGTCTTAAATTAAGATCTAAAAGGTCAAGATATGATTTTTCACAAAGCTGTATTAACAGAAGCAAGTCTGATCTTAATTCAGGAATCTTATCTTACTGAATTGTATCTTATGTCAAGTTGGGAAATCTTACACTTCTCAAGTTCAAAATGTAAACACGTATTTAAAATAATGTTATAGTGTAAGTTAGTTAGCCAGACAGCTACGCTTACCAATGTAAAAAAGGTCAAACAAAACCAAAGTGTGATAAATGTAAGTTGTGAATACTCTGAGAGAGACTGTTTATCAGTGTCGCCGCTCCCCAGTTTCAGTCTCCATTTCCCAAACGCTTTAGCCGAGCGCGCTAACGTTACTCCCCCTAATAAACAGACACACGTTCAGCTCCGTCTCCTCATTACTCACCACCATCACTGTAATATTTCATCATCAACATTAACACACGAAGGTGATCAGAGGGGCGGTGGAGATCGAGTCTGCAGCGTCTGAGATCTTTAAAACGCAGAGTCAAAAGAAAATCATCTCACAGTGAAAGCAGCGTTTTACAGTAGAAATAAATGGAGCTCATTATGCTGGTAGTGAACTATGCTGCTGACTCAGCTGCCTAAAAACCATAGAAACGGACCTTAAACAGAAGTGAGGACCCTGTTGGGGTTCATCCTAAAGTTAGGACAGGATTTAGGAGGTTTAGTCTAGTTAGGATGTTTGTGTGATGCTGTTTTCTTATCTGGAGTTCATGATGAGATTATGAAGGTAGGAGCTGTTATTCTGGAATAGCTGCTGTCCTGAATTCAATCCATACTGAAGTCGTCATGGAGACAAAACAGATCAGATTTCAGAGTTTGATAAGTTTAGCAAACAAACCACTCTGAATGACTTTGTTTACATCTTAATTATTTAATTATGCAGAAAATTTGAAAAATAAAATTCCGTAAATTTGCTTTCCGGTATGAGCTTCAATTGCTTGCTAGCTACATTAGCCTCATAGCTCCAGTGTTAAAACTAAAGAAGTAAACAGAGACCAAATGCGTCTTGGTTGATTGACTACCTTTTAGGGTAATCGCTCTAACATTCTGATTGGCCCTTTGTCATGTCCTTCAGCTGATTACATCCACAGTTCACTAAGAATCTGTTGGAACATGAAAATCCACTGATCTCCAGAAGGAGCGCAAACCTGGTGCTGGTGTTGAGCTGCTGTCAGAGCTTGATGGGCTGCTGGGGGATCGTGAGCGGCCGGCACGTGAAGCAGCTCCGTCTCCAGTAGCTCAGATTACACCACTGCATGCTGTGCGCTTTAATTAGGCCCGGCCTTATGGAGGACGTACACACAGCGGCACTTTTCATCTGCAGCTTAGAACAACAGGCAAGCCGCAGCCCGCAGTGTCTAACCACGCAGGCGTTTAGGCCTAACCGCGCAAACCACTCCCGCAGCGCTGCACTGGTCCGAGTGGGTAAGATTTGTTTTCGTTTTTAGGGCCCATATCCGACAGTGTCCTCTGAGGCCCACTTCTGACATTTGTGGGGTTTTATCTACCAAAAACAGACTGCCTTTAAGACTCATATATGTAAATTAGGTCTGTTCTGATTGGCTGGGGGTGGTCTTTGCACTAGGAAAAGGTAGGCAGCCATCTAGGTCCCCCTGAGCCAAGGGCCCCAGGAAAATACAATCTAGATATACAGTACAATGCAGCACCACCACCTCATTTATGGGTGTACTGGATTATTCACGTTATGTGATGACACAACTGTAGTCAGACTGGTAGGAACAAAGTACACTCTCAAAAAAACATGGTTCTTCAAGGGTTCTTTAGTAAAGGAAGTGGTTCTATATAGAAACATGAACACTCAAAGAACCCTCTGCATGATTAAAGGGTTCTTCGCATCAAGAAAGGGTTCTTCAGAAAGTGCTGCAGATAGTTCTATAAGAACCTGAAAAGGGTTCAATATAGCACCAAAAAGGTTCTTCTATTGTTGCAAGCTTGACATCGTCACAACAGAAGATTCAAACACTTTGCATGATTAAAGGGTTCTTCGCATTATGAAAGGGTTCTTCAGACAAATGTTTTACGGTTCATTTTAAAAGCAATAACACTGTCCAACATCAAACACTAAAAGTCTGTTTGATTTACACCTTGGCCTGTGTGCTGTAGATGCTTTAATACTGGTATCAGAGTGACCAGTTCTGCATGATTAAACTGCTCAGACACAACACAAAATCACTACAGCCAGCATCTTCAACTCTCCTGAATATTGCGGTTGGGGTTCCTGTCACAGATCTAGGGCTGAGCAGGAGATAAGCTGTGTTCCTCGAGGGCCTGTCACCATACAGAGTTCTAAAATCTGTATCCTAGTGTGGAAACTGTGCAGTCCAGGACACAAGACTTTTCAAATTACGAAATAAACCCCTGAAAAATCACTTAACTGGCCCATAAAACCAAATTTACCTGGCCTTCTAAAAATGAGTTTGTTGTAATATATAAACAGAGTTAAAATTTAAAGCTTTAAACAGCTGCAAAACAGCCTATTTCCAATTGAGTGTTTTTCCCATTTAAACTAACACCTTTACAGCCTTTTTAGTGAGGTGCAATAAAGGGCATCCAATCAGAACAAAGCTCATTTACATATACCAGTCTTAACAAAAATAACCTGTTTAATTCTAAGTGATAAGAGGGGCTGGAAAATGGTCATGTACAAGTTAAATATGACTGTTTTGGATGCATAAAACCACACAAGGGAAATATATCTGGTACAAAATAAACATAGAACAAGGGTTCTTAAATTGACTTATCCAGGCTCCACCCACAAAAATGCTTTATCATCACTATTGTTATAACCCTGGACAAGCTTTACAGAATGCTGGTAAAAATTCTGAACGAATAACTGACTCTAAATGTAGGTATTGTGATATAAACCGAGTCTGTTCTACAGTTTCTCGTTAGGCTGAATGAATAACTGACTCTAAATGTAGGTATTGTGATATAAACTGAGTCTGTTCTACAGTTTCTTATTAGGCTGAATGAATAATCGACTCTCAATGTAGGTATTGTGATATAAACCGAGTCTGTTCTACAGTTTCTCGTTAGGCTGAATGAATAACTGACTCTAAATGTAGGTATTGTGATATAAACTGAGTCTGTACTACAGTTTCTCGTTAGGCTGAATGAATAACTGACTCTAAATGTAGGTATTGTGATATAAACCGAGTCTGTTCTACAGTTTCTCGTTAGGCTGAATGAATAACTGACTCTAAATGTAGGTATTGTGATATAAACTGAGTCTGTTCTACAGTTTCTTATTAGGCTGAATGAATAATCGACTCTAAATGTAGGTATTGTGATATAAACCGAGTCTGTTCTACAGTTTCTCGTTAGGCTGAATGAATAACTGACTCTAAATGTAGGTATTGTGATATAAACTGAGTCTGTTCTACAGTTTCTTATTAGGCTGAATGAATAATCGACTCTAAATGTAGGTATTGTGCACACAAGTGGACAAATTTCAACTTGGAAGAAAAAAAACTCTTCTGTATGCTGGAAAAAAGTTTTTAATGAGACAACGCAGGCATTCTTACAGACACTGGACCTTTTCAAGAAGTCCAGAATCTTCACAAAACACATCCTCAAACAGAACAAGTTGGTGTAACATGACACAAACTTTGCACAGAATCCCTCCAACTCAGAATGTCAGTTTTACCGTAATACCACAGGTCATGAAAAATATATATTCATCAACTCACATTGTAATAATGCCACTGTTGGATGCTCAGCATCCTGCATTCCTGATTCTAGAAGACAGTACATCGGAAGGTGGATTGTCTGACCAAGGGGCTTCAAAAAAAATAAAAAATAAAAGCCTAGAGGACCAAAGCACTGATCCACCGCACCCCGGTGACCCACACAGCTCGGTAACGCTGAATTTAGTGTGTTAGAACAGAGGGAGCACTGAATTCTGCACTGGCCCTCTGATCTGCTGCCAACACCCGTCTGAACACAGGTTCAGTTCTTTACAGGTATCTGCAAGGTTTTCCCCAAAATACGTATCAAAGAACACCATCAACGAAACATCTCCACAGACGTCTTGGTTCATTTTCATGCATCTAAAACGGTTTAACTATCGACCCTAATGTGTTTGGATTACGACGGACTTTGAAAAGGCAACAGGTTTTGTGGATAAACTAGTGGTCGACCAATAAGCTGAAAGCATTTCAGGACCTGACCGAAGGACTAGTGCTGGGCAATATATGGGGTGGATAACAGTGCTGTAAAGTTATAATATTTTTAGTAATATATTTGACAGATAAGTGAGAATTATATCATAGATATTCAAATTGTTTTGAAAGAAAAGTTTTACACCCATAAAAACTAAATAAAAAGCAGCTGGGCTTCAGCTTGACTATTAATACATCTTTGAGGCCTGAACTACATTAACGAATGTATATTATGCTTAATTTTGAAATGTAAATATTATTTTTAAGGGTGATTTTCAGAATAAGTATTAGAGTACTCAGAAATACCAACAAATATCCAAAGCCTGTAAAATGCCATTCAGACCAACCCAATGCAAAACTAAATAAATAATAAGTTCTCTTTCTGGGAATGTGTTTGCTGTCTAGTTAGCGTTTACAATACTGTGTAGGATTTCCTTTGGTGTCATTTTAAGAAAGCAAAACAAAGTCTAACCAAAAACAAGTAATATCAGGTTTGTAAGGTAGTCCTTTAGTATAGAGAAGCAGCACTAAAGAAACAAGAGCTCATTAACTTTATTATTGCTAACTTAAAACTATCAACTGCCACAGTGATATATTTGGAAAATATGTTGATACTGAATTTTATTTTCTTGTGTTTATCCTGTGTATTAACATTAGGCCAGCAGTAGTCTCTCACAGAGAGTCTAGTACATTTTGCCTCTTAACGTGGCCAAGAACCACCTACTTTGACAGGAAAGGCCATCTGGCTCATATGTAAATAAACCCACCACAGACCGCTGTTTGGGCATTAAGTGTAGGGGAGTGGTCTGCAACAAAAACACACCCACAGGAAACAAAACCATCAGCAAACTCGAGGATCTTGCTTAGAAGTGACTCAACACTTCAAAGACAACTACGGAATATCTTTTGATGTTACGCCACAAACTTCTTAAATGTTTTTTCAAACCAGTGACTTTATCGCTTCGAAGGTGTTTACAAACATGTTTTCCAAGACTGATAAAACCACCTGTATTAATAAGGCTGTCGGGTAGCCAATTAGAATGGAGCTGACAGAACCCCAACAGTTGTGGCCATCTTAACGTAACAGATACCAGACTCTCCATCTACATGTGGGTGGAGCATCTGAGGTTGGAACTTGGCTAGCAGTAATGTTAACAAGCAAACTAGCAAATTTAGCATAATACCACGGACTTTGCTTCGCTGAAACTTTACTGCACATGCCCAGTATTGAAATGTAATACTTTCATGGTTCTTCAACAATACAAATTATTGAAAAATTGATATTCAATATCAAATTTCAATACCTAAGCAGTCCATCCCAGCATCAGTGAGCCAAAAGGCATGCTTGCTCCAAAATCTAGACTGCTGACTGGCTGTCGGAATTATATTCCATATGCACATAATTAACATTAACATCAGCGCTTCGCGATCAGTCTGTAATCGGTTGCAGTGAGAAAATGAACACTTTAAAGAGCCTCAATCATTTTTGCTTTAAGCCAAAATCCACTTAGAATCGTTCAGGAATCGAAATCAAAACATTGTTACTGGTATCGGCACTGAAAAATTCGAAAGGTGATGGACAGTCAGTCAGTTATTATGTAAATATCTGAGCTTTTGAGTAATTCACATTAAGAATTTGGGAAGTTATCTGTGAGTGTGTTTACATGCACTTAATAATCCAACCATAATCAGATTTCTGCAGTTATGATTATTCAAGTGGTCATGTAAACAACACACTCAGATCAGAATAAGGCCTTGAAGTCCAATTAAGAAATCTGATGAAGAGAGCTAGATTTTAGCTCAATAATCAGATTTCTCAGCACGTGTAAACTCCTACTCTGATTTCTTTCACTTCTCTCAGTCAGCACGTGCGAAAATAGACACGGTACATGAAAAAGCTACCAGTGTCTAACAGCACCTGCGAGACCCAACAAAACACTTTTGGCGCGACGCTGAAACTGACTACATAATTGACAAGATGAAGGATTTAAATATTCTTCATCTTCTAGATGATTTATATTCATATTTTCTGCTAAAGCAACTCGATGTTTACGTCACGTCTTCTTCTGTGAGTTTATTGGCTGTTTATTCGATTAATGACTCATGCAGACCTGGAGTTTCCCCATTATCTGATTACCCAAGTGCATGTAAACGTGTTGATCGGATTACTGACGAAATCTGATTTTCCGTGGTTATCGGATCATTAAGTGCATATAAACACAATCTATGGTTTTTAATCAAAAATAAATGTGGTATGTTAAACAAAGGCTGGATAAATTAAAGTTAACTAGCTAAGACAATGTGACGTTAGGGGCAGTACTGACGCCGTGCTCTGGGCCTCTGCTCCCTGAACCACATCACCAACGCTGCTGTGCCCAAACCCTGAAAACTGGCATCTGTCCTTCAAAAACTAACATCGGTCGACCACTAGTACAGACCAACTAGGAGTAACTGTAATGCTTTCTTTTAGAGCCCTACTTTCCAGAACTGACTGGGTAAGTGTGAGGTACAAACTCCAAAGTACTAGGTAATTATTTTAAATGACACGGCGAGCTCCAGTTGCTCTCAACAACGCTGAAACAACTGGTTCTAGATATTTACTGGGTGTGTGATACAAAACTCCAGAGTTTATTTGGAACGGAACGCTTGAATTACACTGAAAGGTTATTTGCACGGTTCATCAACATGCATCCAGTGATCGGATCACACTTGGATTTTACCAGGTTTAAAACACACCCAGGACGCATTGTGACCAGATTACTATTGGATCACTCAAACCACAGACGGAGGTGTTCAGAGACGGATCTTGATCACATTTAACACAAGTGTAAACAATGTTTTTAACTATATCTGCATACAGCTATGTTGTAGGCAGTGTTTGGCACTGTAGGCTGTGTTGTAGTCAAGACTACTAGAGGTGAGTCAAGACCGAGACCAGGTTAAGATTAAGAAGACTGGACTTGAGTACTACAACACTACTAGCACATGAGAGGATAAACAAGGATACAGGAGGCTGGAGAACACTCTGGAGAACAATAAAAAGTGTAAATGGAATCCAGGCAAAGTATATCCAGATGCCCAGTCTTACAGGTTTTAGCCATTAGGCAGATAAACGACATAACTGGATATAAAAAACATCTCATAAGTGGATAATTATTTAGAATATCAAGCTCAGACATGAAAAAGGTGGCAAGCTCAAAACGTGAATGGCAAAAAAATAAATTTTAAGATGAGTTTTTGCATTTATGAAATGGTCAGTACAAACATACTTGCACTAAATTTCACTGTTTCACACTTAAGCAGGAAATTAAACCAAAGTCCACCAAATACCTTTCAGTTAAATGGGATTAAAAGGCCATACACAGACACTTGAAGACACAAGAGTCCTATACAGTATGTACCTGTTTAATACTTGAACAAAATGAAAAACACAATGATACTGTGGTTTTACAGGGTGTTAACTATAAAATTTCCTGCTTAAACATGAAATATTACAGTAAAACGTATTCAGTGTTTGTATTTACCACCTTATACTCCAAAAAATTAACAAGTACTATATCTGTTACAGGCTTAACAGAAAGAACCTGTTGGGCAGTTCAGTGTAATTTAAGCCTCATCCACTTTGTCCAAAACAGCAGCATTTTTTAAAAATCTACATTTACACAAAAACGTGAAAACGACTCGCAAACACTCGCATGAGCAATCCAGCCTAATAAGGGGAGATTATACCTTGTACAATTTGATGCTGCCTTAAAAACAACATTGTGGCGCAAAGTAGAGCTGAGATGTTAAAGCAAAGTTTCCATAACGTGACAAATGTGCTACAAACACTGAGCTCCCCAATTCGATATTTCACACAGAAGTCAGACTTCTGCCAGAAAATAAAAGCTTATAAGAAAGTGAAACAAAACCTACCGTTTGCCATGAGTTCACTAATGTTTCTATGGCAACACTACCATCTCTGAGTCTTTTCACCCCATTTCAATTATTCTTTTTTTTAATTATTATTGTTGTTATTTCTTCAAATCTGTTTGGTTGGTTTAGTTATCATAATGTCACGTATTAGAATCCTTGAGATATTTTTAATATTTGCAGTCGACCACTTAAAAGAACTGAGCACGGGAATGTTACATTCTGATACCCCTTCTCTGAAGTTTGACACAGTAAAGCCAAACTTAATCATAAAGATGATTATAACTTCTGTTTGTGCACATAAACAACCCATTTTTTGGGCAGCGTTCTGCTCAATAAATGAAAACAGCTACATATCCAGCTAATGGTTTTCAAAAAGCTGCGTTTTGCACAAAAACACCCTGGAGAGCATTTTTCAAAAATATGAATTACTAGTGACCGAAAACGTCATTTCCGTGTGGACGCGAGGCCAAAACACAAAGAAAACTCTAGAAAAATCTAGATATATGTGAACAGGACGTTTTCGGTACTTATTCTCCTTTTACTCAAAATAATTACCTAGTACTTTGGAGTTTGTACCCAGTAAATACCTAGAACGTAACAAGCTGTAAAAGAAAGCAACACCAGACTAACCTGGGGAAAGTGGAGACTTAACACTTGTTTCTCTCGTATTGTAACGTTCTCTCACATATGAATAAATTAGGGGCAGAACAACACAGACAATAATTCCTTTTGTCACATAAGCATTACAAACATCTCAAATGCATACAGTTGTCTTCTCCACAATATTTACGAGTACTATGTTTTTAAATTTTTTTTTCCTTTCAAATATGTTTAAATGTCAAATATGTCTTACATAGAAATAGTGCCATCAATATGGGGCATTATCTTGTCTCTTCAAAAAGTGTAGAGCAGTGACCTCAGCGGCACTCAGCCATCACTTTCAATGTTTAGTCGCAAAACGGGCCAAACACGATGACCATATATAACAATATTTTCCCATTTATCAAACCCTTCATACATTCTTACTGAATCCCGTATCAAAACAGACAGACTTTGGGAACTAGTGCAAGGGAGGGGAGGAGGCCTGGTCTCTTCGGGACAAGGCAGGCACAGAGTAGAGCTGAGAAAAGAGGAGAAAAGAGGCTTTGTGGAGCCACGGCGAACAGTTTAAGGCCATCAGAGACGACGGAAATGTTTAAAGCTCCAAGACCGAACTCATCGCTGAAGAAAGGCTGCCGCTCTGCGAGGAGAGGAACTTCACACGCACCTCTACGTCTCTGGCGTGTGCCCGGCTTAAGAAAGCCGACGAGTCAGGACTGTTTTAGCCTCTTTCTGGGCAGGCCGAAGGGTGGGCACTGGGCCGAGGCTAGCGCGCGGAAAGCCTCGGCCACTAAGTGAGGATGAGACTGGATCATTGACTTCCAGCCCGGAGTCTCCATTATGTCTGTGGCGTGGCTGTGAGGAAAGGGCAAAGACATTAGCGTATTAACACAAGACACATTAAAAATCGATAGCGGCGAATGTGGACTAATCTAATGTGGCGAGGGAAAGAGCAAAGGGATCAAAAGGTGCCACACGAAGCGTGCGGGTGATTAAAAGACACTGCTTTAGAAAGATGTCCTGCAAGATAAAATATAACAGGGCTGCGCGATTAATCATTTTTAAATTCTGCAATAAACACATCACGAAGAGCTGCAACAACAAACTGCTGCTCAATACTGCAGGATATATAGCATTAAAATATTTGGTTTACTGATACCTGGCGCAATAACATACGGTGATTGTGTATTATTAAAATTTTTGTTTTTTGCCTAAGGTAAAGGTTACAGCGATGACCTTTAAAGTCAAAGAAACAGCTGAAAAATGTATACAGAATATGCAAAATATTAATTACTGTTAGATACTGTTGTAAAAATTCATGTTTTTTTTTTCTTTACAGAGCATGCCTGCATATACACATACACACATTCATACATACATAAATTTTAAAGCATTATTACAATCCCAGTTCCAAAATATTTGGGACAGTATGTGAAACGATAAAAACAGAAAGCAGTCATAGTAAATTATATCTATTCAACTGAAAAAAGTACAAATGGTACCCTGCTTGCCATGACAAACACTGGATTTTAAACTTTACGCTGGTAACAATCTGGATGGTCTATTCCTTCTTTGGCCCAGAGAACACAATGCCCATTATTTCCATAAACAAGGTTCACTCGTCAGACCACAATACACGTTTCCACTGAGCATCAGTCCAAGTCAGATGAGCTTGAGCCCAGAGAAGTTGGACGTGTTTCTGGACATTGGTGTTATATGCCCTGCACTGTGCATAGTACAGTCTTAACTTGCATTTGCGGATGCAGTGATGAAAACTGTTTATTGACAACAGCATTCCCGAGCCTATGTGGTGATATCCATGACAAAAGCATGCCAGTGGTTGTAGTTTTTGGCCTTGCAGGGATTTTTCTGGATTCCTGAATCTTTTAATGATATTGTACATCACAGAGGGATGCACAAAACTGCCAACATTCATTAATGAATGTTGTTCTTAAACAGTCAGATTTTTTCTTTTGGTAAAGTGTCGGGTCTTGGCCCACCCTTGCTCATGAAGGACTCGGCCTTTATTGGATGCTCTTTTGTACCCAAACATTATTACATTTCCTCTTTCAAAATGTTTTCTGAACATTTAACAATGTTTCTAGTCTTAAATTGCTCCCATCCTAACTTGGAGTACGTTGAAAACATCAATTTCAGAATGAGCGTATATTTACACAAAACAATGAAGTTGATAACCCTTAAATATCTTGTCTTTGTACTGGTTCAGTTTAAATAAAGGTCAAAGTGGATTTGCAAATCACTGCTTTCTGGTTTTACATGAATCATACTGTCCCAAATTTTTTGGAATTGGGTTTGTAATATTTATTTTGTGCAGCTAGTATTTGATGAAGCAAATTTACTGACCTACTTTTGGATTTTAGGTTACTTTTGTGATATATTTTTGCATTTCAAGCTGATTTAGTGTTTTATCTTTGCCTTTTATGATGATTTAGTAATTTACTTTTGCATTTAAAAAGATTTAGTCATTTATCTTTGTGTTTTAGGCAGACTTTATCTTCATGTTCAGTTATTTATCTTCACGTTTTAAGCAGATTTAGTTAGACCTACAGGATGATAACTCACAAATTTACAAAAAAAAAAACATCATGAGTACCATCTTTATATTTATCCGGTATGCTTACTTGCGTCCATTTGACTTAAGAAGAGACGCAGTATCAGTTAGTTATGTCCAGAAATCTCTGTGGATCTGTCGCACACACGAGACTACTTATTTTTCCCATGTCTTATTAAACTGTAAATGAATAATATGATGAATTTCAGCATTTTCGAATAACCACATCCATCCCTAGCAAACATGAAAAAAGGCATTTCTCCAGGTCAGAGAAAAGCACAGCAGAAGGTGGGAAAAAAATCTTTAAACTGAGACATTTTTGTGTCTTAATATTCCAGAACTGTTCCCTTCTCCAAAGCTTGGAGCGAGTCGGAGTCTATTAATAATGCGGATCTGGAGATACGGAGGAACCAGCCGAGCGCAGGCTGCTGCCCAAAAACCTAAAACAATGAATCGTAATGCATCTCGCCCGGGCCGATAAGAGTTAGTTATTAATCTTGTGTCACACAAACATCAGCTAATTACATACTTGCTATTCCAGTTTTTGCCATCCTTGCAGCCCAGCTGTCGGAGAACGCTGCACCTACAGGAAGACACAGAGAAATACAGGCCACTAGCATTCAGCATGGGTAAACAGCCATGGCAGCGGGGATTTATCAAGCGGAGTAGTTTGCTTTAAGTGATGCTTGCCTGTTGATAAAATCGATGGCCTGCGCTTTGAGCTGCTCGGCGCCGTGCAGGTCTGCCAGGATGAGGGTGTCGGCCACGTTGTCTACAGACAGACTGCTGCACAGGGCCTCCTCACACATAACCTTTAAACGCTCCAGAGCGTACTGCAAGAACAACCACACACACAGATCTATATATTTATATACTCTGTTAAAACCCAGCTCTGACAAACAGCTTTCTACTGACACAAAAGTCTGGGGGTCTGAGGTGAAGTGGGGTCACTTTCTCACTTCCTAAATGGCCCATATCACAGGAAATAAACTAAAATTCCTTTTTTATTAAATCAAGCGCAATTTAAACATTACCACTGAGCAGAAAAACACAGAATATATCAGGGCGACAAAACAAAAATGGTGATAAATATATGCAAAAATGAAAGAAGCAAGACTACCAAAATGAAAAAGTTAAAAAAAAAAGGAAAAGGGATTATATATATATATATATATATATATATATATATATATATATATATATATATATATATATATATATATATATATATATATAGTTAGTTCTACACATTTAATGCACAATTACTGTTTACTAAATCTGACATATTGCAGGCAAATAATAACACAAACATGAGGCCTGTGCAAATGTTTTGGCACATTTTATATTTTATGCTGTGTTTACCCCCCAATATTTTATATTCAGCAAATAAATGGAAACTGTGCACTAATAGTTGCAGAAAAATCCCACATTTAAGTTTTCTGTAGACGACACACACACACACACACACATATATATATATATATCAAATAAATGGCAACCGTGCATTAATCATTAATGTGAGTACAACTGTTTTATTTTTTGTTCCATGCAGATGTTTTTATAGACTTGTTTTTACTTAGGAAATCAACAAAACATGTAGGCCCAAACTTTCGTATACAACTGTTCAGCCATATTTCTACAAATGGTGACAGAACTTAATAGAAACTCCTAATATACCAAATTACAAGCTAGAATGAACAATATTTCTTATACCAGACTTTTTAATGAACTTACTGCACGATGAACGCTGAAGAACAAACATGCACAATCACTTACTTTATCGGCTGCTGCCAATAAACTGTCAGCCATTTTTTCCAGATTCGGTGCTTTTCCTGTGTAAATGAAACCCATCATTTCTTTGAAGACATTTGGGTCGATGTCGCTGATATCCACCCGGTTCTGTGTGTGCAGAAAGAAAAAAAAAGTTAAAGATAAAACAGTGCTTTCAAATATCAGGATCAATATTAGGGGTCTAGGTAATATCAAGAGAAAGCACACCTTTTTGCTTTCCTCCATTTCATGTTCGAACATGGCATTAAAGACCGGCGATCTCGCTGTCAAAGAAGCAATAAATCCGTCAGTCACATCATATGAGCATCTCTCTACGTATAAACCATTTGGAGCCACAGAGGCGGAGCTGGGGGTGAAAACTGAGGCACAAACAACCAGCAAGTTATTTCTGCTTTTTACTGTTTTGACTTTCTGGCTGTTTTTCATTTTGACCTTTGATTATGCTTACAGAGTCACAGAGTCACCTAAAACCTGTTCAGTTAGATAAATCATGATTTCCCGGAGTGTTTGGTGGGGCGAATTCCCAGTTTGATGAATTAAGGAAATGTTACACTGTAGAATCGCAACATCAGAACGTAAAAGTACAGCAGTCAAGGTCAGAGCCATAGACACACCAGTACACCTGTGCAAACATGCAAGGACACGTTTGCTATTTGTTTTAATAACTTTGTACATCGCTACCCATATTTTACAGTGACCTATTAAAAGCGACAGGTCATTCTCAACTAAAAGAACCATATTTAACAACTGCATATTTTCAATATTTTTTATTGTGCAAAATAGCAAAAACAGAACTCAAAAATATATATTGGTCTTGTCTGAACAAAACCTTCTATCTCCAAAATGGTAACTTTACAGGAGAAAGAAAAACATACTCTACTTTTAATGTAAGTCAATGGAACCAGACATTTTTTTTATTTCATTCTGGGCCGTTTCTTTTGGTCCATTCATCATGAAATTTACACACACAATGGAGATACGAGGTTTTGTTCCAACAGGAGCGATATATATAAACCTATGAAGTGTACATGTAAGCATGCACTAGCTTCTCTGGTGCTAAATGTTTCTAGTCTGAAGACATGTGTCTCATACGTGCGTCCCTTACGCTCACACCTATGACCATCACACACTGCCTTAGCTGGGTAAAAATTATGATCATTCACACCAAAATATTACATATGCAAATCTAACAAAAAGGCTGCTGGTGTGCTCTGAACAATGGACTGACTGCCTCAGAGTCCAGACCTCAACATCACACCAAGACTTGGTGGTTCTCTTTCAGGTTGGGGGATATTTTCCATAAATAGTCACTTCTGAATGGACAGATCAGGCAAGCTCTTGGCTTTAAATAATTACGGTTTGGTCAATGACAAAAGGTGAAGGATCTGTTAGTGTGGTCAGAGGTTAGAGAAGCAGAGAGAGTGGAAGGAGCCCTTAAGCCGATTTCACACCAGATGTGATGCGGCGTGAGCGGTAAGCCAGAACCACTCCGCGACACTTGTTATTGCACACCAGACATAAGGCACAACACACATGCGTCGCTAGGTGAAAGAGGTTTCTGTCTGCATTGCATTATTCATATAATACAAATGTCTGCATTGTCCATTAAAATACGTAACTATTACTAACTTCTATTAGAATTATTGTTATAATTAACCATACCTACGGCCCAAACTGCTTGAATAACTAAGCTGTATGTTGATGCAGCTTTTGATAACGTTGACCACAAGATTTTAATCCAGCGTCTTGAATGCTGGGTCAGCCTCTCAGGTACAGTTTTAGAATGGTTTAAATCATGTTTAGGTAACAGACAGTTCATGATTTCAATGGGAAATCATTCATCAAAAAGATCTGGCATTTCTTGTGGAGCCCCTCAAGTTGTGGAGTATATATACACACACAGTAAGATTTACCCTAAAGCTAATCTTAATTTCAGGAACCAAAAAAGAATTATAGTTTGTGTAAAATGAGAGCTTTTGTGGTGGGGGGCACCGTTTTGTTGGCTGTGTAGATTAGAACTGCATTTCTCCGGTTTTACTATATCAAAAAGTACAAAACACCCCCCACATAACCCCCCCCCCACCCCTCTGTAGGGGACTCAGAGGTGAGCGCTGATGCTGCGGCTGCAGTCCTGCAGCAGTCAGCAGGGTCTGCGCGTGGATTAAAATGTGCTGGGTGGCTTTACCTGCCAGGATGGATTTGTGGGCCTTGAACTCCTGCCCTCCTACATACAGAGAGCAGTCTGTGAAACGAGAACACTCCCACAGGTTCCCCAGATCATCCGACAGCTGGCACTCCGGAACCTTCAGCATGTTCATGTTGGACTGGCCCGAGATGTTCACAGAGTCCTGCACCACGCTCACCTGAGACAGGCAGACAGGAAGGGAGATGGAGGTTAGGGAAGTGGATAATCACTGGCATCTCCTCCAGTACAGGAAAGGGTTCTTCTACTGTGACAAGCTTGACACTGTAGCAACAGCAGGTTCTATATAGAACCTTTTTACAAAAGATCCTATATAGAACCATCTACAGCACATTCTCCATCAATCTGAAGAACCCGTTCATGATGCAAAAAACCCTTTAATCATGTGAAAAGTTCTGAGTGCTCATGGTTCTATACAGACTTTACTAAAGAACCCTTGAGGGTCACTTTAGCTGGGTTATTTCACTGCAGTAAGCCACAATGAAGCAAGCTGGAGTTACAAAGCATGTCTGCATTTACTTTTGGTTCCATTCACTCAAGCTAAACTTAACATACAGTAAATCAAGTGGAAGGAGAAGCTCGTGCTCTCTCATCTCTCTCACTTCTTAAACAAATGTGAACTCCAATTTCCCAACGTATTTACCTGTTTAATGGTAAATGTGTCCTCTCTAGTTATTTATCTAGTTAGTCAGTTATTTTTCGCAATTAAATTTTTATTTTCTGTTAATCAAGCAGATCTTTTTCAGAATAATACAGAATGAAAGGAAATCAAAAACAATCCCCTTTCCGGCCCAGCCCTCTGGTTCATCCATCTCTTTTTCTGTATTTCTAACAATTTACTAAATAAGATTTAAATGTAAAGAATGAGATTAAAAAAGGATGTTGGCCGTTAAAATGTACATCATGATATCTGTTCCAATCTTTTTATCACACCAAAACAAATCTGTCTCCGTGTTTTAAGAGTAGATGTTTTAACTTTATTAATTCCAGCTGTGGTCAATACTAACGTAACTGTCATGTAGACTGTGAAACAGCCAGTCGTACATTAAGGCTTTGTCCACACAGCAGGTAACAGTGGCCCAAATCTGATCTGTATGTGACACAGATGTGTGTCTATGTGTCATTGTGAACAGATAAACACACTGAATCTGACATTTTCAATTCCGATTTAAGACGCTTTCATATGTGGTACTGAAATCCGATACGTATCCGATCTGCGGCAGTGCGACTCAGTCTGAACAGCCAGATCGGAATTCATGCGACTTTTATATCAATCCAACTCCACGAGAACGAGGCTGCAGCGTCAAAGAAAAAAGTTTAAAGAATCCGAGGACGTGAACCAAAGAAGTGACCGCACCCTTTTTTATTTTACAGCTCGAACACATTCTGGGTGATGAGCCCAGCTGTCAGTCAGTGAAGCTTCATGATGGCTCCTGTGATGCTGGTGAAGATGAAGCTGATCCTCCGGGAGCGACTGGCGTTCGTTGGCGGTCGTGTTTGTTTACCTCTGGATGAGCCGTGAAGCAGCGTGACGCTCTGATCTTTTGTGCATGTGGGTCAGTTTAGGAGCTGATCTGTTCAGACTGATGTTGCACACAGATCACAGTTCAAATTTAATGCGAACAGCCAAACAAAAAGATCGGATTTGGTGAATTGAAAATTAGATTTGGGCCACTTTTACCTGCTGTGCAAACGTAGCCTTGGCTTATGCGGGGGAAGCCACCTCCGTGCAATGTTTTTTTAAGCCGATGTTAAAGCTGCGAGCCATATCTTCCTTTGTTTTCCTGTTAAGCTTAAAGCGATTATTACATGTCAGGACGGCATGTATGTTTTTTTTTTGTTTCGTTTTTTTTTCTTCTTCTTCCCTCAAACTCCCCCCGCCCATTTCTATCTACCTCACTTCCTGACAGGTACAACCCTACCAATGGCTGTGTTGGTGGCGTTCGGCCCTCCAACCAGAATTCAACCCTCAGGCTCCAATTGGAATCGCAGCTGACTGAATAGGGGCGGGTGTTTGAAGATAAAAGGCTGAGCTGGGAACATGTAAAGAGGGCCAGGCGTGTGTTTGTGAGGCCTTTAGGTTTGTTGTTAGATTTGTAGCCAAGTTAGCTTATAGTTCTGCCTTGGCCTCACTTTGTCTCTCTCTCTCTGTGTCTCTCCTTGAGTGGACAGGCAGTTTGGGCACTTTTACATCTATCACTTTGTAATATCTCTTTGTATAGACACACTAGGTGAGGGACGAGTGCCTCGCTGTATTTTGTGCAGGTTAGCTCTAATTAGGCAGGTTAGAAGTTTTATTTATTGCACTGCTTTGGCACTGTCCGTCATCCACCATTGCTACTGGCTTTGTATGCAGTACCCTTACACCCAGCATTCAGCCTTCAGTGCTGATGGCAAACCTGACTTTTCCATCACTTTGAGCCTTATAAATGAATCTTGTTAGCCGGTTACTCTACTGACGTTGTCGAGCTGGATGTTTTCTTTTTATTTATTGTTGAAATGTCCTATTTCATTTTCCTATTTCACTACAAAGCCTTTAAAGATGAATGTATATTGTATTACACTTCTACTTTTTAAAAAGTAAAGAATTGTCTAAACGTGGTACTCCCGTTGTCCGTGTCTCGCTCTTCCACCCCTCATCACATACTCCACTTAGTTCCCCTTTATCACTAGATACAAAACAGGGGCATGTAACAGCGATCATCTCCTTTTAAGCAATGCCACTGGGTCAGTTGTTGGTAATATCCGATGACACCACCCTAACATCCAGGCCCAACTGTGGGGCAACCGTCCAATCGTTCAATACGACTATAACTGTGAACACCATAACAAGCTGCAGCAAAACACAAAGCAGCTTTATATTTTAACATCACTTAAAGGAGCAGTGAAAACCATAATTCTACTTCCCAGTGTTCCCAGCACACAGCTCACCATGAGCCTTTCCATTAGCAACATCTAACACCCCACACTCACCACTGCTGAGTAATGTTCATTTTTCTAAACGACCAACTGAACATTTTCATTACTGAAAACAAAGGAGCGTCTTTAAACGAACGGAGAGAAGCTCTGTGATTAGCTGGTCCTCGGGCAGAGAAGCCACCTGCAGTAGCTTAACAGCCGCTGCGGCTCCCTCTTCCTCATATGAAGTGCTGCCCAATTAATGATGGGAAACAGTCTATCTGCAATTTGCATCTAATTTGCTTTATTAAATTGCCAATTTCCCAGCAAATGTTGAACCTTGTTGCAGATCTCATCGGGCTCACAGGCTCTCTCTCCAGACAATACCCTCTTAATTATCCGCAAATTCACTGCGCCGCTCTTTTTTCTGCTTTTTTATTGTTCGCTTTTCTAGGAAGAGGCTTTGAACAGGAGGCTGACGGGCTGTTCTGAAGAACCTGTCGTTCGGAGAGGACTGTAGCCACGCCCACCGCAACCTATCATTTACTCGCACCTTCAGAAAGGCAGAGCCGACTCGACTCGGCCACATGGCTACTGAGAGAGACTTATAAACAATACGGATAACATCGCCACAAATATGCAGCCAAGTGAGGAACTAACTGATCTCAAAAGAACAGCACAGTTAGGAATAAGGGGTTCTTTCACAGCGGCCAATGATGGAAGAACCCATTTAATGGAAAAACCAAATTTCAGATTTTTTTTTTTTAAAAAGCCCATTTTTGAAAAGCACAAAGAGTTTTGATGAGGCATGTAAACACGTTTGAAGACGTACTGTTCACTCCTCCGTCCATACGGCCTGAAAAACAGCCTGTTTTCAACTTATTGTTTGTGATGTTGAGAATCAAAACTTCTCACACATCTATCTATTCAGCATACAGCAGTTTAGCCCCGCCCACTCACAGGACTGCAGGGCAGCCAGCGATTATGGTTTCCTCTGTAGGTCATAAACATTCACTTCACTGTTATTTCTCTTGCAGAGCGTATAAGGACCATCCTCTCAAACCAGTTAAACCAGTGATTTTACAGTACATAGAAAAAAAACAATGAAGTATTAAGACTTTACATATTTACACACATTATGCTATAATGTATTTCAACAAGGCATTAATAGAGATAGCAATAAACTAAATATATTGCTGGTGTTTTTCTGTTTTTCACATAATTTGAAAACGCCTGTTGTCCTTTACATTGTATGTAAATTTCATGATGAATGGACCAAAATCACTTTGACAAAAATGTCTGGTTCCATTGACTTACATTAAAAGTAAAGTAGTTTTTTCCTTCTCCTGTAAAGTTACCATTTTGGAGATACGAGGTTTTCTTCCGACAGCAGCGATATTTATATACATGTCTATTCAGCCTATATCAGTTTAGCGCCGCCCACTCATGCGGAAGTTATAAGTAGTGTTTCAGCCCGGACTGCTTTTTGAATGAGGTACTGCCAATCAGAATAGAGCTCATTTACATCTCAGTCTTAAAGGCACAGTAACAAAAAACCCCTGTTTAATTCTAAGGATTACATATATAGTATATATTTATATATATATTAACATATAAATTGAATTACTATTTATTTTGGTACATACATTAGGCATGTATGATGATTGGAATCATATCCGTGTTGGCAGATAACTGCTTGAAAAACAATAAAAAATAAAATGTCCCAAACTGACTTGGAAAAAAGTCTGGTTCCATTGACGTACATTAAAAATAATTCCTTTCTCCTGTAAAAGTTCTCATTTTGGAGATACGAGGTTTTCTTCCAACAGCAGTGATATACAAACTCATCATTTAGAGGGTACTTTTTTATTGGGAGAGGTCCCAAACCCTAACCCCTATAATTTAAAATTTACACTTCTATATAATGATGCTTACACTTCATTTTTACTGTTGTTTTTTAGAAGCTATTTTTGATTCTTTTTTAAGATTTAGATTGGGTTAGATGGGTTTCATTTCTAAATAAAATAAACTATTAAAAAAAAATGCTGCCTCATGTTTTCACGTCACTAACGAAACACAGAGTTTTAGTCTGTGGGCGGATCCTTTTGTAGCCACGCCCCTACATTTTAAAGCAGGAAGTGAGGCTGCATCCCTGTCCCTCATGGCCACATGGTGAGCAGTTTGACCGCATTGTTTTGAAGTAAATGTGTCCCAAAGTCTGAAAATCAGTGCTAATTTTTAACGTTCCACACTAATGAAACAAAGATTTTCTGAAGTTCAGCACTTTTATGTATATTAATAAAATACGATGATTTTCTGTGTGAACAGCTGTTCAAAGCTGTGTTTGCTGGTCGTGTACTGGAGTTTCTGAGCTCAAAAAGAACCAAAATTGTCACTGAAACGGTCACTACTGAAATATTTGGTAAAGTTTGGATAGAGTTATGATTGTTTTAGTAGTGACAAAATGGAAAGTTCAATCATTAGTTTTAATAAAATAAAGATAAATAAGTTTTAGAGTCACTCAGAGCAAAAGGACTTTAGTCTAAAGTCTAAGTCAGTTAAAAGTCCCAAATGTGTTTTTAGCTCTGAATTTGAACCAGTTTGGCAAAACGATCCATTAAAAACAGCTGGCAGGCTGTGGTGAGACCCATCGGAGCAACGCCAGATAAAACCTGAGCCCGGCAGCAGGTCAGACTATCCATTTATACATAAATTTACATGACAGTGGTGGTGGTAATGTAGCAAAAATCTAACATCATGTATGTATGTATGTATGTATGTAATTGGCTGCGTCCAGAAACTTCTGCTATTGCACTTTCTCTCCTCCTCCCGTTCTACTGCTCCTCTCTCACCCTTAAAACAAGGAGGAGTCAAAGAGACGAAAGAAGCAGGAGATAACGAGCAGAAATTGGGGAAATGGGGCAGCTGACTCCTTTCAACATCATTAAATTTGATGTCGACTATTGATAAACTGAGCCAATGACAACGCTCGCCTGAAAGCACGGCCTGAGCTGCTACACAGAGCCCTCTTATTTATGTTTGTGGGGTTTTCTGCTCCATGGTCTGCGTTTTATTTTACACCAAGTAAAAAATACACAAAGATTATCATATAAACGATGGATGCAGCCATCGTGTTCACTTTGTAAACATGCAGTTGGTCAGTGTTATTTAAGTACAGGGTGATTCAAAAAGATTCATCCGATTTCAAAGTGCCATATCATACAACCGTGAGGCGCCTAGGAACCAATCACAACCCAACTGAAAGAGGGGGGGTCGCAGAGTTTCTGACTGTCAGTATGGCAGTGAACCTCCAACAGCTCGGAGCGTTCATCGTTGGTTCCACAACACTGGATGATCTCCGAAATCGCACTGAAAGCGCCGTGAGTGCAGCGACACCCGACATGCTCAATCCAGTATGGGATGAGTTTGACTATGGCGTTGATGTTGTTCGTACAGCTGGAGGAGGTTCATACTGAGACCTTGTACAATTACATAATAAACTTTATGCTCATTTAAACCATTTACAGTTTACTGCACTGATCTGTAATGATTTATTTAAGCAACAGAACACAGAGGGAGTGTGTATCGTGAAATAACATCACGGCTGTGATTTGGTCGCCGTAGATCATCACAGCCGTGATGTTATTGGTGATAACAAACTCCTCGAATGTTCTATTGCTTTTATACAACAGTTAAATAAATACAGTACTAAATTAATAAACTGGGCCGTGAACGCGGCGTTTAATATGTTTTAATGTTCGCAGTTCCTTCACCAAATTATAGTTCCTTAACGAGCAGCTTGTTGCTACGTCAGAGTAACGAGCTCCGCCCACTCGCTGCACAGCCGGCAGTTCGTTCTCCAGCTCCACACACTAAATTCCCAAACTGTCATCACCACTGAGCAGCTTTTCAGTCGGCAGCTGTGACAGAAGAACAGCTGAACAACCTGGAATCAGCCAGAAAGGAACCCAATACCATTCGCCAAACGTGTAGTCTGATCTTCAGAGTCTGACCAAATCAGATTGGGCCATAAAACTGCCGCAATATCAAGTTCAGCTCAGTTTTGTCAGTTTTTCCAGATCAGTATTCATGTTGTTTTGTTCCAGCCAGTCTGTAAAGCATCTTACAGCCCATTTAGTTTGGCGAATGGTGTTGGGTTCATTTCTGGCTGATTCCAGGTTGTTCAGCTGTTCTTCTGTCTCAGCTGCCGACTGAAAAGCTGCTCAGTGGTGATGACAGTTTGGGAATTTAGTGTCGTCTCATCTTCAGAGTCTGACCAAATCGGCTGTCGGTCAAATGTGATCTTAAAAGTGTCCATTTTCTGTTTGTGGCAAAGTAAGAAGTGAAAACGTTCAAATGGCTTGAGCGTCTCCTACAGCTGTCAAAGTTGTTGCTTAGCAACGGCACCTCAGCAGAGTGATAGCGTTTGTGAAAAAACGCTTCTCAACCAATCAGCATGCATAGCCGGAACTAACTGTTGTATGAAAAGTGAAATAAATCATTTTGAAATCGGATAAATCTTTTTGAATCACCCTGTACTGTAAATATACACAACACAGCCCAGCCCTATGAGAGAGTGTGTAGTTTCACAACGGAATTCCTGTACAGTTTAGTCCCAACCACAAATCAATAATGTGCAAAAGACTTAAATTAGATTTAAAAAGCTGTTTCTCTGGTCATCAAGCATTTATTTACTCAGAAAAACACTAATATTACAAAAAATACAAATAAGATAAATACAATAAGTAGTGACTTCATGTAGTCGATGTGTCTGTTGAACCAGTATCACATGTATTAACTGTATTCATCACCTAATACTTGGTTTATCTATTCAATATTGCATTAAATTAAATCAAATGTGCTACTAATGGAATTAAGCAAAACTATACGATGGCTGGAGGAATCTGGAACTAAACCTGTTCCTCAAACTAGCTCATATCAACTACTTTTCAGGAAAACAAAAAAAAAAATATTGTTAACTTTCACTGTATTTGTCTATTTACATTTAATCCAGTGATATATGGTGTTTTTACATGCGAAATAGTTCTAAACAATGTGAAACTGTGCACCTGAGACTTTTGCACAATGCCGTATTTCAGCTGTTGTCATACGCGACAGTCAATACTTTTCAATAAAACTAACGTGACCAGACAGTATCAGCAGCTTATACTTCATGTAATCCGTCAGTGGTTGCTCAGTGCTCCCTGCTAATTCTGCAAATTATTTACGAAACTCACAACGCATTTCCTAATGGCCTTCTCGTCTGTATCAGACAGAAACCACGATCAGCTTATTTTAGCACATGAGGGGGAGATGATGAGGGATAACGTTAAGAAAGACACACCGGTAAACGTTACCTCACAGAATAGAGTGAGCTTGTCATCAGGTAGGAGCCCGTTTGCTTCATCGAGCAGAAAATCTCTTCTAATAAACTTTTTGAAGCCCCAGTCTTTGCCTTGGACGAAGCGGTAGGCTCTTTGGCTTTCTGCAGGGAAAAGAAGGAGATTCATTCATTATGTAGCACGATGATGTTTACAGCACTGATATCTAAGAATCCTATATAACAACTGAAGTGCATGTAAATATATTTTATTGTGCAAAATGGTTAAACAGAACTGGATAGATACAGCGCAACTCTACAAACAACAGATACAACGCAACCCTAGTGGTTACAGTGGTGACGTGCCAAACACAGCAACAGGCATGCTACCATCACAGAGCTGATGTGTTGCAAAGATCATTGTGCCACGGTTAAAATACATGGCCGGATCTACCGTATAGGCGACCTGAGTGACTGTCCAGGGGCACCAAAATGTTGCTTCAAAAACAGTTTACATTTCAACTGATTTTAATGATTTAATGATTTAGTACTTTGAAATTGTCAGTTTACTTTGAACCAATTCACAAACCACAGCACTCAGGCTAATAATCCTGGCATGAATATCCAAAAAGCACTGTACAGTGTAAATTTGTCAGACAGTGACTATATGGGATGGAATATACAAGCGACCTAAACCAGATCGCTTTCATTTTGGCATCTTATTTGATTTATTTTATCTAATCTAATATCTAATATCACATACATACAAAAAAAGGTATATATATATATATATATATATATATATATATATATATATATATATATATATATATATATATATATATATACACACACACACAGTGTACACATCTGTTGTCCTGGCGTGGGCCCGTCCCTTAACAAAAAGAGTTTCCGTTTTATGTCTTGTTCAGACAGATAAAAGTCTTGTCTTGGTCTTGTATAACTGGAAATAACTTCCCAGTGGAGTTGCAAAGATGGCTGTCCAGTGGACAAACTCTCCTATAAGGACTTTGTTTATACCACAGTATATAGTTACAAACTGTCCTATCCCTATCTGAATACTCAGACACTAAAGACTAAACAGCAGTTCTCACATTTAAGTATTCCTTGCTCAACTCACTTCATCAAAGGCTCAAAAATAGCTAATGAGCCTCTAAAAGCTCCCATACAGCAAGTTATTACATGAAATTGGTTATGAATTCACCGCCTGATGTCTGAGATGGCTTTGGACCCAAAACATATTTTAAAATACATTCATGGAGAAGGTAGGGCTGCTACAATTGTTGCATAAGTAACTGCAACTAACAATTTAATGGTCTTTTCTTGTTCATTATAGGCATCTATTAAAGTACAAGCCAAAAGTGGCCAAACTAGCCTATTAGCCATCTTGCTGGGTGAAGCTGGTATACTGTTGAATGGTACTCCTACAATGTCTCAGTTACACAGAGCTGTGTGTATTCAGGTAAAGCTTACACGGTTTCTTAAATGTGAAAATATAAGCAAGAAACGCTCTTTCTGCTAGCCTGCATGCGAAAAGCAACAGAACTAGCTACACAGCTAACAAATAAACATAACTCAGGACAGCCCTCTAAACGTTAGAGCACCAAGTTAGAGCTTTTTTCCTTTTCATGAGTCCCATGATGTCTCAATGAACCCATTTACTGCTTTCTTTTATTTACATTTACTTGCCACACAATTCACCTTCTGTTTGCTGCAGATTAACATTACTGTGAAATCGCATGTGGAAAATGAGAATTACAATCATCAAAAATAATTGCAATTAGGCGATTATGTAATAATTGTGTAATAAATTTGAGCTGACGATTAATTGCCATAAATAATTGTGATTATCGATTGAATTGTCTTGAAACTATTAAAACAGAAGCCTAAATTGGCTGATTGGCCACTTTACTTGTTGGCTATGTTTACTTAGTTTTTTTTGCAAAAAAATAAAGTTTTCTTTCAAAACAATAAAAAAAACCCTCAGAATATACATGTTGGTTCACTGTTGGTGTTGGATGACCTCTCTGATATTTTTTGGAAGATACTGGCATGAATACCCACGATGCACTGCGTGAAGAGTCAGACTGCCAAGCCAGTTGTCAAACGGTTATTGTGACTTCAAAAGATGAGAACTTCATTCAGCTCTGGGCACTGACTGTTTGTGCAGTGTATCATGGGCTTGCACGCCCAGCGGGTGCATTTAGTATCTCACATTATTTACAAGGGGCACTGTGGTGTTTAAGGCGGGAAAGATTCTTACCCATAGCTTTAGTCTCTTCACGCTTAGCGTTGAGTAAGGAAAATTTGAACTTTGCTCTGACTTCACTTTTTGGACAGCTAACCAGGAGCAAATACAATGACAGGTAGTCTTTGCTTTCATCGTCGAGTCCCTTTGGATTGACTCTCAGGCACCTGGAGAGAACAAACAGCTTACTTAGTCTGATAAAGCTGACATGAACAATGCCTACTACAAAAATCACTATATAACAAATGAATTAATTAATAAATTTAATTTGGGATAAAAAAAAAAAAAAACACTCACCATTTCATCTTATCGTTTGGACCTGACGAGAAAGTGGAGCTCTTTAATACCTCGCCCATCTCCTCTCGACAGAAGCTGAAGTTGTTAATGGTCCACATGTAGGAAAATTTCACTACTTTTACCTACAATTTGAAGAAAAAAAAAGCTTTTTTTATAGCATTAATTTACTGACAAGCAGCAATAATACATATCAGCCCCCAAAGAAAGTCACAAAGCCTGTTGAGTTATAAATTAAGAGCTGCTTACAGGCCTATTTCATCCCCAAAACAGACAGAAGATTATGACGCGCTTATCTATATGAACCTTAAAATACAATCGGCACACTTTCCCAAAACACCTACACCCCTAGGAATTCTATCACATATTCCTAAAATAGATGCACTGCAGCTTTGAGAACGAGAAGAGGAAACACTGAACCAAACCTAATCAATTCAGCAGTACATAATCAATATTAAAACCTCAAACAGTATTAGTCAAGCAGCTAGACCGTTCACAGTTCCCCAGGATGGTGATACTGTGTGCGATCACCCAATCAGACCCCCCCGACCTATTGCACAATACTATCGTGAGATTTCCACACCACCAGCACACAATCTGAGCACGTTTACAGAAAAAGAGCTGTAAACACGAACAGCAGGATGCTCCTTACGCTGACCGGCCGAGAATCCTCTTCAATACCGTTATCAATACAGCATTTTAGAGCTGAAAGATTAAGCATTTTCATATCAAAATCAAAATTTACATTGAGTCCAATTTTCAAATCGCAGGAGCCGTCATTATTAAAATAGCCCACATTATCAAAAAGCTGTCTTGAGTTTTAAGTGGGGAAATTTAACCACAGAGCTTGTGAACTGCCTGTAGATGAGTTAGACCAATCAAATCCAACCAAACCTCCACGAGTCGTGACATCACAACCACAACTTACTGACAGTCTAGCATCCTACATTCAGGTTTCAGACCTTAAGCCAGAAAGGGTGGATATCATCGCTGTCCAAAGAAAACCATGTATCTCCCATTTTGTTGATTTTTATTTTTCTATATCATTTTAACACACCGGCTGTCCTGTGAAAGTTGTGAAAATTGATGAACGGACCTCTAGAAATGCTCTAAATTCAGCTGAAAAAAAATCTCATTAAATTAACTTACATTGAAAGGTAGGAGTGTTTTTGCCCTCTCCTGTAAAGTTACTATTTTGGAGATACTTGTTTTTCTTTGGTCAGCGATGACATTCTGGTCTACTTGGCCACAAACCAGGCTTAAAACTGAATTTATAGAAAAAATTGCAATTTAAACTGTAGTCTGTAGACTGGACGACGATATACTTTCAGGTCAGATATTTTGTTGGAGGTTGAGTCATGTGCTTTAATGAATGGGTAATTAAAATTATTAAAATAATGCCAAATATAATTTTTTTTTACTGATTTTAAATAGTTGCACAAGGTCACCTGACCAAAAATGAGTCATCCAATTTACAGAATCCTCAGTCTTAACCAAAATGTCACTGGAGTCACCGTCACTGGTGTTACACCATATTCATACAACACCAGTGACTGTAAAATATGTTTGAATTAAGCTCCTTTCTGCATATATGATAATAGGAGATGACAATGGACATATTAAGATGATTTAGTTTTGGGATGAAAGGAATAGATTTTTTAAAATGTATCCACCTGAATTCTCACTCCAGATGGAGAGTGACCCACATATATCAGCAGACACCTATGCCGAATGCACATGTCCACAGAAGCAGAAACCTCACCTGTGCAGAAACCAGCTGATTACCATAATCGTACCTGTGTGTAGCACCAGCTCTCAGCCACCGGCCCGCTGGCCATCTCCCCCGGGGGAGGGGGGGTGAGGACTCGCGACATGGCTGGCGAAGCCCCCTCCCTCCCTGGACAAGAAGAGCTGACAGCCACGCAGCTTCACCACTTAACCTTTACAGGGACAAAGAGAGCAAAAGGCACCGCTTAGGAAAAATAAATGGCAGCAATTTCCCCCCCACACATCCTGACCCCAAAATATCAAATCCTTGACTTCACCATCAGTGAGCTATTTTGTGTTCAAATGAGAGTCACAGCTAACCCGACTCGGGGCAGAGAATCTATCAAAACAGTTTCCAGGCGTCAGAGTGGATGGAGTGGGCGCTGGGGGGTGTTTAGATTCCTGACATTGCAACACATGAAAGCAGAGATGTTTCACTTCAGGTGTGAGAAAAACACACGAATACCATCCTACATACAAACTAGGACCCAACTGATATATCAGCTGGGTGATGATATCACCTGATATTTTGATAACCCATGGTTTTATCAGTATCGTCTACTTTTCTGGTTGCAGTACTGCTAGGATTCACACTCGGCAAAAAAAAATAAAACTCACAATTTTTCATTTACTCCAGATGCAGTCGCTCAGCTGAGGCCCTATTTGAGTTGGATTAGTATTACCTGGGGACGTGCTGTAATTTGAAGGATTGCAGACGAAGTATGTGAATTTAATCCAGTTTAAATCTGCCAATTCTTTTAAGTAATAATTCCAGAGTGAATTATCTTTTACAATTCACCAAACTCAGAGCTCCTCAGTAATAGCATCTCAGTAATTTAATAATAAAACCGGCTAATACAAAATGGACAACACTGAAGCTGGCTTCCTCTCCGGCTGCGTGTTCGAATTTAACCAGGAAGATTCAAATAAGAAGCTGACTTAAGCTTCATAGAAAACTGCGCCTTCCCTTATTTTCTTTTTTTGTGACCTGAAGACGATGCCATCAGCTAAAATGGAGCTCAATTTAACCCTTAAGTGTCAAGTTCATGACGAGACAACTGAAATCCACAACACTTTTGGCAATGGCTGAAATACTAGGTAAAGGAAAATGATACTTTCCTGTCTTGTTGGGTGGCATTCAGTAATTTAAGTGAACCACTTTACTAGCCTAATGCTCATCTATATGGAATTTAGCTGCTCATCATGTTGTTACTGTTTGGAAGTGTTGTGCTCGTGGCATAATGCTGAGGTGGACAACCACACATTGTGTTTCGATCTGGGCTATGTGGGGTAATTTGGGGAAATTACATGAATTAGCCGGTCAAATTACACACTTATTACATTACCGGACCTCCTCTGGTAAAACTAATCCAACTCGAATAGGGTTTAAGATTATAACTGTTTCCAAACTTTGCTTCTTTAGTTTAGAGCTGGAGCTACAAGACCAACATTGAGTCCAAACACTCAAAGTCAATAGTCACCCAAATCTTTTCTGGAAATCTAATGGTCAGAGTACTAGAGGTTAAAAGTGAATACTGTTCAATACTGTTTTGCGTTAGCTAATTAGCTCAGAAAACGTAGCAGATACAACCAAGCCCAACATCAGGGGGCGCTATAACTATATTAACTACATTTTTTAGACTGCGAATATTTAAAACGTGGGACTAAAACATACACATTACATCAGTGTCCCAGATGTAAGTAAGGCAGCCATTTCCTGATTGGTCCGTGATTTGTTTATATTTTAAGTTCAGCTCTTCATTAAGGTGACCTGACCTGTTGATTAGAACACAGTATGACTAACTGTATAGCGGAGGTGGGTGGGAAGTACACAGGTATAAATGTGGACATCAGTATGGGTTTTCCTGTAACCGTGGATACTGTGAAAAGCCAAAAACACTGAACCACAAACAGTGCTGCCCCGAGACAGACTAAACATGAGCACGTAAAACCTTAAATAACTCTTCAAAATCCAACAAAAAGGGTATTTTAGACAAGACTGCAGCACTGAGTGACGCTCGCAGGCACTGATACATTAATCAGGAGAGTGTTTACGTGGCTGCATGCATCAGCAGACTAAACTTAATATGATAAAGTTGACGTAACAAGACTGGAACAGTGAGCTGCCTCTGTTAGACACAGCAAACAGTGAAATACTGTTTTACGCACAAACTACAAGGTGCAGAACAGAACTGAGGATGAGTGAAGAGGTAAAAACCAAAACATGAGAATCTGCAGGACAGAACAACCAAAAATCCATACAAGAGATCTGAAGAACATGTGGTGCCAAGTTACGAATAAACCTTGTCATTTTTTTGCTTACTTTGAAGGAGTTGAATAAAATAAAGCTAATTTTTCGAACACTGAACAATTGCACAAAAAACAACGAGTTGTTCACGAGCGATGGGTAGAGGGATGGTGAGATGGGACACCATCAGGCTGGGACAGGCAGCAGCAGTAATGCGGTCGCTGTACCGGACTGTAGTGGTGAAGAGGGAGCTGAGCCATAAGGCAAAGCTCTCAGTTCACCGGTCGGTCGACATCCCCACCCTCACCTCTGGCCATGAGCTGTGGGTAATGACCAAAAGAATGAGATCACGAGTGCAAGCGGGGAAATGAGCTTTCTTCGCAGGGTGGGCTACACTCTACTTGATAGGGTGAGGAGCTCAGAGTGGAGCCGCTACTCCTCCGCATTGAGAGGAGCCAGTTGAGGTGGTTCGCGCATCTGATCCGGATGCCCCCTGGACGCCTCCCAGTTGGGGTTTACCAGGCATGGCCTACTGGCACAAGACCCCGGGGTCGTCCTAGGACCTGCTGGAGGGATTATATCTCCAGGTTGGCCTGGGAGCGGCTTGGGGTCCCCTGGAATGAGCTGGAGGACTGAAAAGGGGAAAAGGGTCATCTGGGTTTCTCTGTTCTCCCAACTGCTACCGCGACCCTATCTGGACTAAACGGTTAATGCTGATGATACAGTTGAACTGGACAAAACGTCAGTCTCAGTGTAAGGCATTATATGAAGTGACTTATTTTTATGGATGATGAAATATATAGTATTTATTCTTGTGTTTCTTGTATAGTGCCACCTAATGGCCGATTGAGGTCAAACCTCATAGCCTAATAGCGATTGCCTTTGTGGACGCCTTGTACAATTTTTGTGAAGACTGGCCAATGCTAAGCCCCCCAAATGCCTGTTGAAATCATATTTGCCAAGAGCGGCCATATCTGTCCAATGACTGAGTTGAGCTCACTTATAAAGCCGCCCACAAATGCAGCATGCAAAGTTTCAGTTCAGTCAGCCCAGTGGTTGCTGAGAAACAGATATTTGGTTATAATAACGCCCCCTATTGAATAATTGGTGTTAAACTTCGTGGGCTTCCACAAAACTGTTTCGCATCACAGTTTTAACTTTAAGATCTGTCCAAAATAATCCTGATCTGTAGCCAGGGCTTCACTGGCACATGGTGACCATAGTGTTCATAAATATCACATTTTTTAAATAATTCTTGACCTGCAGAGTCCCCTGAACATGAGACCAATACTGTGTGGATATCTTAAACTCAGATAAGTAGAAAAAACAATGGCAACAAAAACAATAACGTGGTCTGAGCAGGTTGGAAAAAGTTTGGGGGACACATTTACAGAAAAGATTTGGGTGACTATTGACTTTTAATAATAAGTTAGCCCCAAAGAAATCTGTATAAATTTGATTTTTTTTTCTGAACTATTCCTTAAAGACCACCCCGTCTTTACAGTCCCTCTGTTTATCTATTTTACAGTAAAACAGACTGAAATGGAGAACCTGAACAGATAGCACCATCAATTATGTCATGTATTTATTTTTCCTGATTTTGCTGTTATTGAGCAATAACATAATAAAATCACTAAACTAAACTTTAATTTCTCCTGTTTGTGTTAAACTTTATCACTTGTCTGTAAAGCACTCTGAGCTGCTAGTGGTCTAAAAAGTGTGCTATTAATAATGTTATGTTTACTATTATTATTATTATTGTTAAAAAGGCATAAATAAAATATATCCAAACCCACCTACCATGAATAAAATAAGAAAAAGGTAAAAAAATTATGAGCGGCTCCGCCCTTCAGTTTTACAACATTTATACTATTGTATCATTTATGATTGTTCGTTTCAGCTGTTTATTTGAATTTAAGGAACATTCCCACTGAGAACTGACAGTCATATCAGTCAGTAAAGCCCTGGTCAACCAAGACGTACTAAAGTATAAAATTAAATCTTAAAATGTAAATTAAATCAGCCGAAATCACCCGTTATCAGAAACTTTAACCCACTTATTTTCATAGCATTCGGCTCCTGATTCAAACCACACGTCAAAACACAGGAGTGAATCATAACAATGGCAGTCAAAGTGTATGTTTAGATAAATAAGTATAGCTGGGTTTCTGAGACTTGTCCACACAGGCCTGCTACAGGCCCAGACCTGCCTTTGTTGACAACATACGGACAAACGCTGCACCAGCCGCTTTCTGATAAGCCAAAGCGTGTGGCAGTTTCTAACGGCAAAGACGGGGAAAGTCATTCAGGTTGAATATTACACATTTACTTTAGTTTAAAACAGAATGGAAAGCAATGACCGTGGGACTTCTAAGCCTACCTACACAGTGACACGCATCAGATAACATCTATATAAAGTGCTCAAGCGTTGCTCTTTAAAGCTTATGCCAGTATTTGCAAGACAACAAAAGATACTTGATGAAATACACCGATCAGGCATAACATTATGACCACCTCCTTGTTTCTACGCTCATTGTCCATTTTATCAGCTCCACTTACTATATAGGTGCACTTTGTAGTTCTACAGTTACAGACTGTAGTCCATCTGTTTCTCTGATACTTTTACCCTGTTCTTCAGTGGTCAGGACCCCCATGGACCCTCACAGAGCAGGTACTATTTGGGTGGTGGATCATTCTCAGCACTGCAGTAACACTGACGTGGTGGTGGTGTGTTAGTGTGTGTTGTGCTAGTATGAGTGGATCAGACCCAGCAGTGCTGCTGGAGTTTTAAAACACTGTGTCCACTCACTGTCCACTCTATTAGACACTCCTACCTTGTCGGTCCACCTTGTAGATGTAAAGTCAGAGACGATAGCTCATCTGCTGCTGCACAGTTTGTGTTGGTCATCCTCTAGTCCTTCATCAGTGGTCACAAGAAGCTGCCCACAGGACGCTGTTGGCTGGATATTTTTGGTTGTTGGACTATTCTCAGTCCAGCAGTGACACTGAGGTGTTTAAAAACTCCAGCAGCACTGCTGCATCTGATCCACTCAGACCAGCGCAACACACACTAACCCACCACCACCACGTCAGTGTTACTGCAGTGCTGAGAATGATCCACCACCCAAATAGTACCTGCTCTGTGAGGGTCCATGGGGGTCCTGACTACCGAAGAACAGGGTAAAAGGGGGCTAACAAAGTATCAGAGAAACAGATGGACTACAGTCTGTAACTGTAGAACTACAAAGTGCACCTATATAGTAAGTGGAGCTGATAAAGTGGACAATGAGTGTAGAAACAAGGAGGTGGTCAGAATGTTATGCCTGATCGGTGTGAATGATACTGTACTGACCTAAAGTCCTGGGCCAAATGGTATGAAGCATCAATCTAGAGGCCTAGATGAGAACACTACACATCAGTTATATTGTTCCATGTCATTTTATGAGTACTGACCCAAGCTTTTCATAAATACTCAAAAGTTGCTTTTTAAATATATTATTCAATGCATAAGCATGTGTTATGAAGCCCCTGTGTAGGCAGCCTTCAAATAAAGTGTTACCAAACAAGATCCACTCACCCCAAACTTATTTAACGTCTTCTCTCTCATGCTACTGCTGATATAACGTTCTCCATAACGTTGCTGAGTTTAAAGAGGTGCGCATTAGTGGGAAAAGAGGCTGCTCCCGAACTACAGCATGGTCCCTGGGCTCTGGATCCCTGGACCTGAGGACAAAAGGACATAAATTAGAGAAACAGCAAACACTGCAGGGCCGTTACAGATATACAGATCATTAAAAAGCATCATGGGTCATTTTAGATTAATAATGCAAAAAAAAGTCAAATAATCAGTAAAATTAAAGAGGACAAACTTGACGGTATCTTTAAAAGGCCTTTAGTGGAACTGCATAGATATAAACATTATCCTACTCTCGGTTATTCAAGGGTTCTTTAGTAAAGACAGTGATTCTATAAGAATCTGTAAACTCTCTATTGGTTCTTCGCATAGTGAGATGTGTCTTCAGATTGATTGAGAACGTGCTGTAACTTTATATGGTTCTACATAGAACCTTTCTGAAAACGGTTCATTGTAACAACAGCAAAACAACCCTCTTTGGTTCTAATACAGAACCATTTCAGCATGCAAACGGTTCTGTAAGCGTTCAGGGTTCTATATAGAACTACTGTCTTTACTAAAGAACCATCTTTTTAAGAGTGTATCCATCGTTTTAACCCCAACAACAAACCTATCAAACACGGTTCTGGTTGTTTATGTTATCTGGATATCTGGATAATGACACTAAATCATTTAGACAAGTGGAAAAACACTCGTTTTAATATCGAACAGGGGTTAAAACTCTAACTTTGGCCATATTTTGTAAAGCCGAGATGAGAAAAGGAAAAACTTTTTAACCATTTAAGAAAAGCTCCCGGTGGCTTGTTCGAATTTTTCCGTTCCACCTTAAACGGTCCAGCAGTTTCATTCTGGAACCTGAGGCGCACGAATGTAACTGCTGCACCATTTAAGGTGGAACGGAAAAATTCGAGCAAAAAGCTGGCGAAAAGGAAGCAAACTTCAGCCTCGCAGCGCTTCTCGTGATAAAGACGCTCTGTTGTGAATAAAAAACAGATTACAGGAAACCGGAGTGCTCTACTTACTGAGAGTTTACCATAAAACCCCGTCTCGGAGCGCCGCCGCCTGCGGAACGGCTCTTTTGTTTACAAGCTAAGCTAACAAGCTAACCTAACTCCTCATAGGCCAGTATGGAGCAAGCTAAGCTAAGCTAAGCTAGGCTAACGAAGTCCATCACTGTGGTCATTGTGGTCATCCTCTCAGTGCTACAGGGCACTAAAATGAAATACAGGATATTAAACTGAAACGAAACTGCTGTTAATCCGTCCTGGCTAAGTTAGCCGGCTAGCGCTGAAGTCCCCAACACCCAGCTGGAACACTGAACTGAGCATGCGCACTGCAAATCCGATATTCAAATTAACCAGCCAGTGTGCGCGTGCGCAGAGGGAAAACCAGAATTTGCTGGAACTATAATTTATTATCAGTGTTTAACATTACATATCAATAAATTAACCAGAATGAGTCAATAACTGCAAGAAGGGCAAAAGTATGTTATAAAACATAAATAACTCAAAATACAAAAAATAGACAATTAATTAAGTAATTAGTTAATTAATTGATGTATTTATTTATTTTAAATAATAAATAAGTGAATTAAAAAGAGTAAAATATGAAAATTTGATGCAAAAATATTATATGACAGTTCTACAAATCTACAACTCATTTTTAACATTTACATCGCATTAAATTAATTAGATTGAGTTAGTAATTAGTTACTATCTGATATTTTTCAACCTGCAAGAAAGGCAAGAATACATTACAAAATATAAAATATCCCAAATGTATATAACATTTTCAATAAATAACTCATTTATTATTTTTAAGTAATAAATAAGTTGATTAAAATCAGTAAATTCTTAAAATTTGATGCAAAAATATTATAGGAGAATTCTACAAATCTACAATTAATTTTCAATATTTACATTGCATTAAATTGACTAGACTGAGTTAGTAACTGGGTAGTATCTAATATTTTTCAACCTGCAAGGAGGACAAAAAATACATACAAATGTATTCAAGTATGTACTGTATGTATAGAATATAGTATATTTTATTCTATTCTGACAATACAAATATAGTCATATACAAAAGTTTGGGCACCCCTGGTCAAATTACATATGGTTGTTGATTTCCGAAGGGTAAATAAGTGAACACATCTTCTACAGAGACACATTTCCACACATTTTAATACACAGTTACTGTTTATTTACTGAATTTAACTGTCCACCAGGGCAGCGTCCTGTGGGCAGCGTCCTGTGGGCAGCGTCCTGTGGGCAGCGTCCTGTGGGCAGCGTCCTGTGTCCACTGATGAAGGACTCGAGGATGACCAACACAAACTGTGCAGCAGCAGTTTGTACAAAATGATTGTACTTTCAGCTCACAGACACTCCAGACTAACAATTCCTCATAAGATAACTACAATTTCACTTGTTTTCAAGATCTCTATATTTAAAAAATACAAAATTTAGCAGGCGCTAGGTAAATTTTTGATCAGAAATGACCCAAATTCATAAAGATATCAATTTTCTGTTAGCATTTACATGGCAAACAATGGCATATCTGAGCAGCCCAGGGTCTCCTGAAAATAACATCATACGGCCTGTGTGACTGTCTCATGTAAAAACCTTTTAATTCCAATTGTAATTGTATTTGACCCAAAACAATTACCCACAATATTAGGGTTCTAAAGGTTAAGGGTCAAATTGAGCTCCATTTTAGCCGTTAGCCTTGTCTCGAGGGCGCTATCAATTACATATATTAACACACATCTATTAGACGGTACATTTCTATGTGTAATGTTTCATCATACATTTTAAAGTAAATAAATTTTAAAATATATTTGATTAATATGGCAACATATTCAGAAATATACCTTAGTGTTTGGATAGTGTTTCAGCATCGACTGGAATGTGTTTGAAAAGTATTTCAAATATTGAAATACAGCAGCACTGCTGTGGCTGATCCACTCAGACCAGCACAACACACACTAACACACTACCATCAGTGTTACTGCAGTGCTGAGAATGATCCACCACCCAAATAGTACCTGCTCTGTGAGGGTCCATGGGGGTCCTGACCACTGAAGAACAGGGTAAAAGGGGGCTAACAAAGTATCAGAGAAACAGATGGACTACAGTCTGTAACTGTAGAACTACAAAGTGCACCTATATAGTAAGTGGAGCTGATAAAATGGACAATGAGCGTAGAAACAAGGATGGTCATAATGTTATGGCTGATCGGTGTAAATGTCCATGCATTTTTTTTCCAATACAGGGCTGAACGGCTCATAAACGGTAGGTGCTCCAAAATAGCTTATGCTTTCATTTGTAGCAGAGACGTGTAGGTTGCCTGTATAAAACGATGTTTATCTTTCTTAGACAGTTAGCAGAAACTATAGCGTGTTGCTGTGCCCCGTTCGCTCCAGCTGATCAGTATCATGCACTGCTTCACCCTCATCAGTTAAAACTCTCATTTTATTTTAATGCACACAGTTTATATTGCACAGCGGTGATCCTGCAGGAGGCTGTACAGGTTAGATTTCCCTCTCTGAGTCTTCTGCCCTGTTCTGATGTCAGACATAAAGGAGCTTTGGGTAAGCTGTGCTGAAACAATGCGGTGTGATTACACCCTGCGGGCCTGTGATAACTAATTCCCATTCACTCCAGCATGAAGCCTGCAGACTTTTCCGGAATGGGAAATCAGCTCCATGCTCATGCGGACTTGGTGTTTTGCATTACTCCGTCTGTAACGAGTTGGGCTCCTATGAAGATTTGAGATACGATATTTAGTGTGAATGGGAATGAACAGATCTGTTTACACTATGAGTGGAGTCATGTAAAGGCCACTTAGGTGTCTCACTGAGTCAAACAGTCAGGTTAATTCTTTGTAAACAGACTAAACAGGTAAACAAATCATCATTTTATAACAACATGCTGCACAGCATTTTACACCGATCAGGCATAACATTCTGACCACCTCCTTGTTTCTATGCTCATTGTCCATTTTATCAGCTCCACTTACTATATAGGTGCACTTTGTAATTCTACAGTTACAGACTGTAGTCCATCTGTTTCTCTGATACTTTGTTAGTCCCCTTTCACCCTGTTCTTCAGTGGTCAGGACCCCCATGGACCCTCACAGAGCAGGTTCTATTTGGGTGGTGGATCATTCTCAGCTCTGCAGTAACACTGACATGGTGGTGGTGTGTTAGTGTGTGTTGCGCTGGTCTGAGTGGATCAGAAGTGCTGCTGGAGTTTTTAAACACCTCAGTGTCACTGCTGGACTGAGAATAGTCCACTAACCAAAAATATCCAGCCAACAGCGTCCTGTGGGCAGCGTCCTGTGATCACTGATGAAGGACTAGAGGATGACCAACACAAACTGTGCAGCAGCAGATGAGCTATCGTCTCTGACTTTACATCTACAAGGTGGAGCGACAAGGTAGGAGTGTCTAATAGAGTGGACAGTGAGTGGACGCAGTGTTTAAAAACTCCAGCAGCACTGCTGTGTCTGATCCACTTGTACCAGCACAACACACACTAACACACCACCACCACGTCAGTGTTACTGCAGTGCTGAGAATGATCCACCACCCAAATAGTACCTGCTCTGTGAGGGTCCATGGGGGTCCTGACCACTGAAGAGCAGGGTAAAAGGAGGAATGATTAGGTAAGAAAAAATAACTAATGGAAAAATTGATATTTGGTGTAAAACACAGATTCAGCAGTTATTTTATTATTAACTGGTGCAGGTCTGCATTCGTTCCCATTTTTATTATACTACATAATTAGAGCTCTGCTGTCCCTATATTGTGGGAATATTTCAGAATGATTGGACCAATCAAAATGCTCCGAAATGCATCTCTTTACGGTGACTGACAGTAAAAGACCGTTTTTGTCCTCTCCTGTAAGGTTACACTGGTTTGTCTTTGGACAGTGACCATATTCTGCTATTTTCTTATTGCTTTATTCATCTGAGGAGGCATAAAGCCCAAATACGGTACTTCAAAACTGTGTGGCACTTTGTCAGAACTTGAAAATGAATCCAAATAAAGCAGAAATCCTAATACAATGTGTTGTCATACGCATCTGATCATGAACCTGTCCCAAAGAGCTGGCATATTTCTATAAATCCTCACAACAAAACAGCAAAACAATCTTTTTATAAGCATATCATTTTTTACAGTCCTTTATTAACAATTTAAAAATGATATCGCTGATTCTCAAGCAAACCAACGCGACACAAACAATCATATCTCTCAAATCAGAGCAATAGAAATGAAGAATGATCCTCTAATTGCATCAAACTACTATTCTCCTCTGAGGCGGTTTACCTCAGCACGGTGGACTGCAGACATTTCTCATTATAGAAGGGCTAAAGGTCAGAGACTGTGGACGCAGCCTTCGTCAGACACTTAGAATAACATTCCTCCGTCTACCTTTCTTAGTACTGTAAGAACATTTCATAAACAGTCCTTTATACGACCGCAAAACAGAGTTACAGGTGAGAGAGCTGATCAGACGGATGATTAGACACTGTTTAGAGCAGCGTGTGGGAGATCAGAGACTGTGCACTGACGGGTGGGTTCTACTTTTCAGATTACGTCTTTATCAATAGCTGCAGCCAACCACCAAACCTCAACCATGTAGATTCCTTTAAATCACACTAATCCTCTAAACCCTAACGGCTCACTGAATAACTTATAGTAGTTATTAATAATTGATAGTAGATTCTGAAAAGTTCAGACACGTTACTGAATAATTCATTGTTGAGAGTTAAAAGTTTAGACGTTACTGAATATTTTATAGATATTAAAAATGCACAGAAGATACTGAACAATTTATCATAGATGCTAAAACATTCATAATAGATATTGAAAACTTCATATGAGATACTGAAAAATTAATAGTAGATATTGAATAATTCATAGTAGATACTGAATAATTCATATTAGATAACAAATAATTCATACAAGATACTGAATAATTCATAGTAGATACTGAACAATTAATAGTAGATATTGAATAATTCATAGTAGATACTGAATAATGCATAGTACATACTGAACAATTCATAGTGGATACTGAATAATTAATAGTAAATATTGAATAATTCATAGTAGATAACAAATAATTCATACAAGATACTGAATAATTCATAGTACATACTGAATAATTCATACTAGATACTAAATAATATATAGTGGATATTGAATAATTTATAGTACTTACTGAATAGTTCAAAATACATACATACATACATCATCTAAACCGCTTATCCTTCTGGGTTGTGGTGGGGTGCTGGAGCCTATCCCAGCTGTCATTGGGCGGAAGGCAGGATACACCCTGGACGGGTCGCCAGTCTATCACAGAGCAGACAGACAGACATACACAGTCACTCACACCTAGGGGCAATTCAGCACGACCAATCAGCCTGACTGCATGTTTTTGGACTGTGGGAGGAAACCGGAGTACCCAGAGGAAACCCACGCAGACACGGGGAGAACAGGAACTCCACACAGAAATGACCCTGGTCACCCGGCTGGGAATCTTGCTGTGAGGCGACAGCGCTACCCACTGCACCACCGTGCCACCCATAATTCAAAATAGATACTGAATAATTCATAGTAGATACTGAAACATTTATAGTAGATACAAAATAATTCATAATACATCCTGAATTATTTATAGCAGATATGGAACGAGTAGATACTGAATAATAATTTATAGTAGTTACTGAACATGGCCTTAATGAAGCCCTTCTACATAGTTTGCTAGAGTGCTAGCGTGTTAAATGTTTGGTGAACCTGAGATGTAAATTCAAAATAAAATAATATGAAAAGTTGACGAAGCCGCTGTCATTTAAACCCATTGTCTCGCTCAAATCATACGTAGTCATGTGTCACAGTGATTGTTCTTGTGTCACAGCACCTGCTTTTGCCATTTGATGTTTTCAGAACTCTATTTGGGTCCGTCAGCGTGATGAGAGATGAAGTGACTCCAAAAATACGTCTGATATTATAAGATACAGCTGATATTTTGCGACCATATTTCCAACATCATTCTCTGACGGCATCACAAACGACTGAAAGTGTTTGTGACAGCCGTGCCAGCGCAAGCTCCCGGGGGGTTATCAAGAAGTTAGAGATATTATTTATGACGTCCAGTAAATGGCCTCCAGAGGACAGCGAGACACACCTCATGACAAGAGAGAATAAGTCCGCGCTGACCGGCTGACCCCAGGCTGACCTAATCAGACTCGGAGAGACTCCGGCTGATGGAAAAAGAGCCACAGCCACATCTTTCATCAGTGTTTGTTCAGCACACCGTACGGCATAAGCTCACTTTAATAGATGTGCTCACACCGCCACGGCTTCACTCTCACAGGCGTCTCTCTCTCATCCAGCGAACAGTCTGGAGACGTTACTTACAGTGTTGTTTTAGTTTTCTTTGTTTTTTTATTACATTCCACATTTTAGAATCACTGTTATTAAAAAATTCATAGTAGATACTGAATACTTTGTAGTAGCTCAGTCTACAGCAGTTTAGCCCCGCCCATTCAGCCTACAGCTGTTAACTCCACCCATTCAGCCTACAGCTGTTAACTCCACCATTCAGTCTACAGCAGTTTAGCTCCACCATTCAGCTACAGCAGTTTAGCTCCACCATTCAGTCTACAGCAGTTTAGCTCCACCCATTCAGCTACAGCAGTTTAGCTCCACCATTCAGCTACAGCAGTTTAGCCCCACCATTCAGCTACAGCAGTTTAGCTCCACCATTCAGCTACAGCAGTTTAGCTCCACCATTCAGCCTACAGCTGTTAACTCCACCCATTCAGTCTACAGCAGTTAACTCCACCCATTCAGCCTACAGCAGTTTAGCCCCACCCATTCAGCCTACAGCTGTTAACTCCACCCATTCAGTCTACAGCAGTTAACTCCATCCATTCAGCTACAGCAGTTTAGCCCCGCCATTCAGCCTACATTAGTTAACTCCATCCATTCAGTCTACAGCAGTTTAGCGCCACCCATTCAGCCTACAGCAGTTTAGCTCCACCCATTCAGCTACAGCAGTTTAGCTCCACCCATTCAGTCTACAGCAGTTTACCTCCACCATTCAGTCTACAGCAGTTTAGCTCCACCCATTCAGTCTACAGCAGTTTAGCTCCACCATTCAGCTACAGCAGTTTAGCTCCACCATTCAGCTACAGCAGTTTAGCTCCACCATTCAGTCTACAGCAGTTTACCTCCACCATTCAGCTACAGCAGTTTAGCTCCACCATTCAGTCTACAGCAGTTTAGCTCCACCATTCAGCTACAGCAGTTTAGCTCCACCATTCAGCTACAGCAGTTTAGCTCCACCATTCAGTCTACAGCAGTTTACCTCCACCATTCAGCTACAGCAGTTTAGCTCCACCATTCAGTCTACAGCAGTTTAGCTCCACCATTCAGCTACAGCAGTTTAGCTCCACCATTCAGCCTACATTAGTTAACTCCACCCATTCAGTCTACAGCAGTTAACTCCACCCATTCAGCCTACAGCAGTTTAGCCCCACCCATTCAGCCTACAGCTGTTAACTCCACCCATTCAGTCTACAGCAGTTGACTCCATCCATTCAGCTACAGCAGTTTAGCCCCACCATTCAGCCTACATCTGTTAACTCCACCCATTTAACCTACAGCTGTTAACTCCACCCATTCAGCTACAGCAGTTTAGCCCCGCCATTCAGCCTACATTAGTTAACTCCATCCATTCAGTCTACAGCAGTTTAGCGCCACCCATTCAGCCTACAGCAGTTTAGCTCCACCCATTCAGCTACAGCAGTTTAGCTCCACCCATTCAGTCTACAGCAGTTTAGCTCCACCATTCAGTCTACAGCAGTTTACCTCCACCATTCAGCTACAGCAGTTTAGCTCCACCCATTCAGTCTACAGCAGTTTACCTCCACCATTCAGTCTACAGCAGTTTAGCTCCACCCATTCAGTCTACAGCAGTTTACCTCCACCATTCAGTCTACAGCAGTTTAGCTCCACCCATTCAGTCTACAGCAGTTTACCTCCACCATTCAGTCTACAGCAGTTTAGCTCCACCATTCAGCTACAGCAGTTTAGCTCCACCATTCAGCTACAGCAGTTTAGCTCCACCATTCAGTCTACAGCAGTTTAGCTCCACCATTCAGTCTACAGCAGTTTACCTCCACCATTCAGCTACAGCAGTTTAGCTCCACCATTCAGTCTACAGCAGTTTACCTCCACCATTCAGCTACAGCAGTTTAGCTCCACCATTCAGTCTACAGCAGTTTAGCTCCACCATTCAGCTACAGTAGTTTAGCTCCACCATTCAGCTACAGTAGTTTAGCCCCACCATTCAGCTACAGCAGTTTAGCTCCACCATTCAGCTACAGTAGTTTAGCCCCACCATTCAGCTACAGCAGTTTAGCCCCACCATTCAGCTACAGCAGTTTAGCTCCACCATTCAGCTTACAACCATTTAGCTCCACTCATTCGGCCTACAGTAGTTTGGTCCCACCATTCAGCATGAAGTTATAAGGAGTGTTCCAGCTTTTTGTGACTTTTTTTTTTTTTGAGGCACAGTACAGGATAGCAAATCTGAACAGAGCTCATTTACATATAATAGTAACTTAAACAAATTTAACTCATAGGGAGGTTTGAAAAGGGTCATGTAAAAATGAATAATAATTATAGACCATCCAAACAAATCTATCATAAAACAGTGTCTCAGTCATCAGGCAGTGAATTCATAACCATTTCCTGTAGTAACTTTCCGTGACGGAGCTTTTAGAGGTGGACGTCTGGTTCCTATCACCACCACTGTGAACAGTTCTGACTCTGTAAGCTTCTGGTATGTTCACATTCGTAAGGTCACTCAGTATAGACGGCTACAAATACCAGCACAAACAGCCGGCGCTACATAAGCAAAGTGACTTTGAGTCCGATCATTCGACATTGCGGCCTTGTGATTATCGCTAAGCAGCAGATGCTAACCCCTGATACAGCTTCACCAACACTGAGGAGTTTGATAAGCTCCACTAGCGTTTAATCTCACTCACTTCCCAATGACTTTGTTTTCAAACGACAGCCTACAGGTTTTCGAGTTATCACTGGCGATAACGAAAGCAGGCTGACGCCAAACACACAGCCAAAATAACTCCAGACTGGATTGTTAAGAAGATGGAGGTGCATGAACTTGGTAGCCAGTACTGCAGACGGTAAGGTAATATTTGTTGCATGCAAATGCTAATGTTAGTTTACTGATAACTTTAATGTGAATATATTTATAAATAAAACAGAATGTGAATCTTGTCTGAAAGAGCTCCAGTCCTCCAGCTTTACAGCGTTCTAGCTGATGCCTCTACTGATGCCAGCCCAAGAGACCGATGATGGTGAGGTTCTTAAAGGATGGAGAGCCAGGGAACACATTCATGGCTGTGGAGGAGCTGCAGCACAGGCCTGCTGTTATGAAACCTTTGCTTATTTAGAGCAAAAAGAAAAGTTTTTTAATAGTATATTGTAAATATGTGCACTCATTGTAAGAATAAATAACATTAATTGAATATATTAGCTTAGGTGTGCTTATTTATATTTAAATAGCATTTTAAAATGCAAAGATTTGTTGAGGACAGTAAAAATTACGTTCGAACTTTCAGGTTCAAGCTGGAAAAAACACTGAACCCTGATATATCTCGCTGTAGTTCAATGAGGCTTAGACTTAAACTTAGGCTACGTTCACACAGCAGGTAAAAGTGGCCCAAATCCGATCTTTTTCTCTGTATGTGACACAGATGTGTGTCTGTGTGTCAGTGTGAACAGATAAACACACTGAATCTGACATTTTCAATTCTGATTTGAGACGCTTTCATATGTGGTACTGAAATCCGATGCGTATCCGATCTGCGGCAGTGCGACTCAGTCTGAACAGCCAGATCGGAATTCATGTGACATTTACGTCAGTCCAACTCGACATTCGTCATAATTTCGCGCTGCTGAGACTCATAAACATTTAGTCTGATGTTTCTGTACTAAACTCATCAGACCGCTCCGTGTTCAAACGGAGGAGGCCGAGGCTGCAGCGTCAGAGAACAGTTTAAAGAATCCGAGGACTCGAACCAAAGAAGCGGCCGCGCCCTTTAACGGCGAACTCGAACACACTGTGGGTGGTGAGTCCAGCTGTCAACCACTGGATCTTCATACTCGCTCCTGTGATGCTGGTGAAGACGAGACTGAAGCTGCGGGAGCGACTGGCCGTCATGACTGTTTACCTCTGGACGAGCCACGTGAAGCTCTGTTCTTTTGCGCATGCGGGTCGGTTTAGGAGCTGATCTGTTCAGACTGATGTGGCATACAGATCACATTTAAAAGATAATCTGAACAGCCAAACAAAAGAATCGGATTTGGTGAGAAAATCAGATTTGGGCCACTTTGACATGCTGTGTAAACGTAGCCTTAGTCTCGGTTTGAAGTCATGTAATTAATGAAATACATTCCAAACACTAAAATGTATTTCAGAATATTTTGCCAGATTAACCAAATATAGTTTAAAATACATTTATTTTAAATGTATGGGGAAATATCACACACAGAAATACAGCAATAAATGTATGTAAATGTTTATCAAATCTATTTGAAAAATGTATGAAAATATCCAGAATCCTGTCTGATGCTCTTCACTGTCTGATACCTTTAGAGATGAGTTTGTGTTCCAGTATCTTCATTTTAAATCTGATCAAATGATCCTTTAACAGGACAGAAGCGAGTGTTGTGGGTATTGATACTCTGTGAAAATGCAGTTATGATCTGATATCTTGTTTATGTGAAATACATTGTGTGTGAGAGTCTGACTGCAGACGTACCTGGTTAATGTAAAGTACAGTGCAGATCACAGAAGTCAGTACCGTATACTTACATCTGTAACCTTTACTAATGGAAGTAACATATTAACAACACAGCTACTTAATGTAAGTAATGTATCAACAGAACATCTATAAGATATTTACTTCAGTGTATTCAGATGCTTCACTGCTGCTACTTCACTGATATGTTGTTGACGTGTTACTGATAATCTGTTAAGAGTTTATTAATCATCTACAAAGGACTCCAAAAAAAGTGTTACCCATATTTTCTGCAGTTCAGCACTTTTTAGTGTTTTAATATAAAATATGATGATTTTCTGTGTGAACAGCTGTTCAAAGCTGTGTTTGCTGGTCATGAACTGGCTGAGTTTCTGAGCTCAAAATGAGCTAAAATTGTCATGGAAACAGTCACTACTGACACATTTGGTACAGTTTGGTAGAGTTATGATTGTTTTGGTACTGACAAAATGAAATGTTCAGTTATTAGTATTGATTAAATAAACATAATTAAGGTTTAGAGTCACTCAGATCAAAAGGATTTTAGTCTAAAGATCAGTTAAAAGTCTGAAAATCAGTGTGGAACATTGAGAATTATCACAAATGAAATGCTGCAATTAAGTAAACTATTTTGCATTTTAATGAAAAATGTGATGATTTTATGTATACAGCTGTGTTTGCTGGTTATGTACTGGCTGTCCTTTTGAGTTCTGCTCAAAATGAGGTAAAATTGTCAGCACTGAAACAGTCACTACTGAAACATTTGGTAAAGTTTGGTAGAGTTATGATTGTTTTGGTAGTGACAACCCTGCTAAAAAGCCAGCGCAGACCAGCAAGCATTTCCGACTGGTCTGTACTGGTTTATGCAGTTCTTTGCTGGTCTTGTTCTAGTTTAGCTGGTCATGCTGGTCATGGTCATGCTGGTTGAGCATCATACCAGCATCAAAACACAGCATATCGCTGTTGTTGGAACAAAACCTCTCCATTTTTGACTTTTTTTAGTTTTTGACATAATTCGAAAAAACCTGTTGTCCTTTACATTGTACGTAAATTTCATGATGATGGAACCAAAAAAAGTGTCCCAAAATGACTTGGAAAAAAGTCTGGTTCCATTGACTTACATTAAAAGTAAAGTCTGTTTTTTCCTTCTCCTGTAAAGTCACCATTTTGGCGGTACGAGACTTTGTTCTGATAACTGCTGGTGTTGGTGGTGATCAGCCGTTAGTCTCCGATGGTTTTTCTAAGCAGGAAAAATGGAATGTTTAATCATTTATTTTGGTAAAATAAACACAAGCAAAAGGATTTTAGTCTAAAGCACAAGTCAGTTAAATGTCCTAAATATGTTTTCATCTCTGACTTTGATCCAGTTCAGCCGGATGATCCATATTTAAGTACATAACTGTGAAGCGGTAAACAGTGTAAGACAATGACAGTAATAAGTGTGGATTCCTCAGGATTAAAGACAGAGTTTCAAACCTTTGTGGTGACTTTTCTCGGACGGTTATTAATACAGACGTCCTGCAAAACTGAGTCGGTCTCTTTATCAGAGCGTCTGACTCTCCTTGACTTCCACAATGTCAGAGCGAGACCGTAAATGGAATCGAATTTGAATAAATTTGTACGTGAGCTGTTCTGAAGCTGAAGGACGCGAGGTGTGTGACAGTGATACGGTCAGCACTGTCCATTAAAGACAGCAGAGAGAAAACAAACATCTAAATCATCCACTGTTTCCTGTTTTATGGCCACATTAGTTCTCATTTGGAGCCATTTAGATTCTGTTGCTCACACACATCGTTCATTATACACAGACCTGTGTGTGTGTGTGTGTGTGTGTGTGTTATCAGCTGGATCAGCAGGGGTCCGCCGACCAAACACACACATTCCGGATAACACACACACGCGCACACACACACACACTCAGGGATGTTGCACATGCTGATCTGACTCACGATGCGACTTATGAGTCACCTTCAAAAAGTATGTTGACCTGATACGTGAATCACGAATCACCCGTCACCCGCCAAGTCACATGTTGACCTCATGGTTCAACTCTGCCTCAAGTCACCCTCGAGTCGCATGCTGACCTGACCCACGACTCAACTCAGGCTCTGACTCGGGCTTAAGTCACATGTTAACCTGTCACATGACTTCACTTGCAAATCACCCTCAAGTCACATGCTGAACTGACTCAAGGCTTGAATCAGACTCAAGTCAACCCTGCATTTCACGTTGAGCTGAATCACAGCCCTAATTGCAAGTTGCCCTGGAGTCGCATATTGACCAGACTCACGACTCCACTCAGACTCAAGTCGTCTTGCTCTTAAATGTGTCATGACTCAACTTGTTCTCACCTGTTAATGAGTCACAACTTGAATTGAACTTGAATTTGGTCTGTAAATAATTTGGGACTCACTCATGAATGACTCATGATTCGAATCAGAATCACCCTTAAATGACTCACGACTTGACTTGCCCATAAATGAAAAGCGACTCGACTCGGACTCGCCCATTAATGACTTGTGACTTGACTTGAACTCGCCCGTAAATGACTCGCAACTTGACTCGGACTTGTCCGCAAATGATTCGCAACTCAACTTGGACTCTCCCACGAATGAGTCGTGACTCGACTTGGCCCTGTCCGTAAATGACTTCTGACTCAACTTGGACACACCTTTACATGTGTCTCAACCATCTTCAGCTTTTTGCTGCCTGAGTGATCATGTCGTCCAGAAACAGCACCCAATTCACCATATATGTGCCGCCAATCAAAGCCGCCAATCAAAGCTTTACAACCAATCTATTTTAACTGTCCACTTTATTAGAAACACCTACCTTGTTCTTCCACTCACTGGCCACTTTATTAGAAACACCTACCTTGTTCTTCCACTAACTGGCCACATTATTAGAAACACCTACCTTGTTCTTCCACTATCTGGCCACATTATTAGAAACACCTACCTTGTTCTTCCACTCACTGTCCACATTATTAGAAACACCTACCTTGTACTTCCACTCACTGTCCACATTATTAGAAACACCTACCTTGTTCTTCCACTCACTGTCCACTTTATTAGAAACACCTACCTTGTTCTTCCACTCACTGGCCACTTTATTGGAAACACCTACCTTGTACTTCCACTAACTGGCCACATTATTAGAAACACCTACCTTGTTCTTCCACTATCTGGCCACTTTATTAGAAACACCTACCGTGTTCTTCCACTCACTGTCCACATTATTAGAAACACCTACCGTGTTCTTCCACTCACTGTCCACATTATTAGAAACACCTACCGTGTTCTTCCGCTCACTGTCCACATTATTAGAAACACCTACCGTGTTCTTCCACTCACTGTCCACTTTATTAGAAACACCTACCTTGTTCTTCCACTCACTGTCCACTTTATATTGTATTGCTACTGTTTTATTCTATTCTGGATCAAATTTTATCCAGATTTTTTTTTTAGTAGACTAAATAGCGTCTGCTAAAATAGAGTCAGAATCACTGGAATAGATGGGAAAAAGGCCACAGAGACAAAAACAGGCTAATGTATACCGTCAAAGTGATCTCCAAAGGCCTTATGAGGTAAAAACACACATAATACTGATCTTTTAACAACATCAGAATGAAATATGCGCTGATTTAGTAAAAGTCAGGAAATGGTAGATATGAAGGGTTTACTTTTATTTAAGTTATCACATCTCAAAATGTCCAAACGGTTAGACTGACTTTCTTGGCCTTTCTTGTGTTAATGAGGTGTTTATCATGGAAACTCATACCATGATAACTGTAAAAATATGGTTTATCACGCAGCCTTAATTAATATGCAGTGATGTTGCTTTTATTTGTATTCACAGCTGGAGACCACAGCACAGCGAAAGTAAGCGGTGGAAAGAGTAGCTATGCAAAAATTTGGCACATTTTAGTGCTGTGAGTTCTGCTAAGACAAGTGAGGCGAGGCAAGGGTCATGAATATGAAATTTTCAGGGCCAAAATTTTTACCAGTGCCTCTGAGTCACACAAAAAACACACTTTCTGTGTCTATTTCATTCTATTTCTTGGTCTATAACACACACACACACACACACTGACAGCTCGTTGAATAACTGCATGCATAATGAGGTTGATCCAGCTAAATCCATCATCTCCAGCGTCCGTGCATGCAGCCCCACTTTAATCTCTTTAACTCCACTCTTCAGTGTCTGTGTGTCGGTGGCTCGGATCGTCTTATAACCCCCCCCCCACACACCCCACCTCCTAATCCAGCATGTGAGGCTTCTGAGTTCCAACCCAGCATTTCTACTCCACAAACACACACAAACACCCTCTTCTCCCAGCTCGAGTGTGTAAACCATCCAAATATATTTTAGGGCTATTTTTCTGTCAGTGCCACTTTATTAGAAACATCTACATTGTTCTTCCACTAAGTGGCCACTTTATTAGAAACACCTAACTTGTTCTTCCACGCACTGGCCACTTTATTGGAAACACCTACCTTGTACTTCCACTAACTGGCCACTTTATTAGAAACACCTACCTTGTACTTCCACGCACTGGCCACTTTATTAGAAACACCTCCCTTGTACTTCAATGCACTGGCCACTTTATTAGAAACACCTTGTTCTTCCATTCACAAGCCACTTTATCAGAAACACCTCCCTTGTACTTCCACTATCTGGCCACTTTATTAGAAACTCCTCCCTTGTTCTTCCACTCACTGTCCACATTATTAGAAACACCTACCTTGTACTTCCACTAACTGGCCACTTTATTAGAAACCCCTCCCTTGTACTTCCACTAACTGGCCACTTTATTAGAAACCCCTCCCTTGTACTTCCATTAACTGGCCACTTCATTAGAAACATCTACATTGTACTTCCACTAACTGGCCACTTTATTCAGAACACCAACCTTGTACTTCCACTAACTGGCCACTTTATTAGAAACCCCTCCCTTGTACTTCCACTAACTGGCCACTTTATTAGAAACCCCTCCCTTGTACTTCCACTAACTGGCCACTTCATTAGAAACCCCTCCCTTGTACTTCCACTAACTGGCCACTTTATTCAAAACACCGACCTTGTACTTCCACTATCTGGCCACTTTATTAGAAACATCTCCCTTGTACTTCCACTAACTGGCCACTTTATTCAAAACACCGACCTTGTACTTCCACTATGTGGCCACTTTATTCAAAACACCGACCTTGTACTTCCACTAACTGGCCACTTTATTCAAAACACCGACCTTGTACTTCCACTATCTGGCCACTTTATTAGAAACCCCTCCCTTGTACTTCCACTAACTGGCCACTTTATTCAAAACACCGACCTTGTACTTCCACTATCTGGCCACTTTATTAGAAACCCCTCCCTTGTACTTCCACTAACTGGCCACTTTATTCAGAACACCAACCTTGTACTTCCACTATCTGGCCACTTTATTGGAAACACCTCCCTTGTACTTCCACTAACTGGCCACTTTATTAGAAACACTTCGTTCTTCCATTCACTCGCCACCTCATTAGAAACACTTCCTTGTGCCTCCACTCACTGGCCAGATTTTTAGAAACATCTGTTTCCACTAACTAGCCAATTTATTAGGAACACCAACCTTGTACTTGTGGCTGCTTTATTAGAAACACTTACTATGTACACAGCTCATATTTTCTGTTTTGCTGTAGTATCAATATGTTTGGCAGGTATGAAAATATGAAAATGTTATCAGTAAAACCATATCCCACACAGTAGGCCAGAGCTGTGTGGATTCATTGTGTCTGGCTCAGTGTGAGAAAGGTAAAAGGCCAGTGGTTATAGAACTGAGGCTACAGCTCCAGTAGAATTTCTGTTCTGTTGTGTTGTCTGTGAGGAAGATCAGGTGATGCTCAGCCCTTACAGAGACATTACAGAGCTTCATGTTGAGTTTTCCACACTGTTTGGACCTCCAGATGGTATGAAATTGTAATAGATATGATGCTTTAATTAGACACGTCTCTTGATGTCCAACACTGTCAAAGCTAGCACTTCTAATGTTTCAATAACTTTAAGATGAAACATCTGCACTCTGGAATTCGGCACTCTGAACTAATTCAGAAATAAATACTGAGCGATGGTGAAGTTTTAGAGTGGTATAGTGGCCAACAGAGAATAATTCAAAGGGGAAGTCTGATGTTTTTCAAATGTCCCGCATAATTAAATGGTTCAGAGTGGTTTGGTGTGAAACGGTCAGTTCTAGATAAACTTACTAAGTCAGAACTCTTCACAGTGGTGGTGATAGGAACCAGACGTCCACCTCTAAAACCTCCCTCACAGAAAGTGACCACAGGAAATGGTTATGAATTCACTGCCTGATGACTGTTTTATGACAGTTTTGAGAAGATTTTGGCCTAAAACATTTCTTTTCTCTACTAAAAACTCTTTTATTCAAATTCTAAGGCTTTCCCCCTAAAATGCCATCCTTATCTGTAGATAAAGCCAAGCGAGCTCTCTCATTGGTTAGGACTTCAGAAGCTGGATTAACTACCCACACAGCAAGTGACTGAATGAACCCATCATGTTTTGATTTACAACAGAGCCAATTTCATAAGAAAAAAACCTTCTGGAAGTTCTAGATACAGTTACAAGCTTCAGATGCCTGTGTTTAATCTAGATCTGCCAAAACAAGCATGGCCGTTAGTTCAGTGCTACCACAGTATTAGAAATCACATAGACGTTCCAGCAGAAACTAGCATTATTGTAGAGGTGCCGTGTTTTTGACCATGTTTTGACATTTATGGCCTGAACAGAAGGCCTAGCTCTATTAGTTAAGGTTCCGAACTGAACTACAGTGTCATGCAGTGTCAGGAACCACTTAAGCAAGTCTATTTAAGATTACTCACCATCACCCACACTGTAAAAAGTGGCTCGTCAGATCTACCTAAAAAAAAACTTGAACTATTTTTATTCAACTTAAAAAACTACGTTGATTGAAAGAATCGTTCATGTTAGCTCGTAGCTCCAGTGCTAAAACTAAAGAAGCAAACTTCAGACACTAAATATGTCTTGGCTGATGAACTGGGGTGGGTAGGTGGGGGGGCTGCTGTGTTGACTATTCCTTTAACATGCTCTAAAGGTGAGGGGCGATTAAGTGTTAAGACTCAGAACAGGAAACGGTGGAGCTGCACCTGTTGTGGTTAAATATATCCACAGCGTTTTTCTCTTTAATAAAGCATATTTGCTGTTTTTTTGCCGGGTTATGACAGGGTGATTATGTAGCACAAAGAACGAGAACAGATGCTCTATTGCTGCGATGTCCATCGACAATTACAACCATTCTTCAAAGCTCATTTCCCACAGAATGATGGCAGGAATTGCACACTGGCTGTCTGTTATTAATAGAGCCGCTTCATATGGAAATTAGATACTAATTTTACCAGGAAGCGCAGTATGGATGGCTCTAACAGGGAATTCAGTGCTTCCCGAAGTGATTTCTCACACGTTTAATAAAGATTTAAGGCAATCCAGTGATCCGATCTCGCTCATTAATGCGCATTAGTTGTGGATTAAGGGAAGCGAATTCGCAGGTGTTCAGTGACACGCGCATATTGCGGCGTGTCGGCTGCTCGAGTTTGATCTGTCCGAAGGGATTTCCCACACATCTCTACTCTGGTCAGACGCTTAAGTGCATTAAGCGAAGTACTGACAGAGTCGATCTGTGGTTTGATGCAGCGTTCGCTCTGATGGACGTGCTCCAGTTTCACGCTCTGGAACTGGATTTAAACTTCCTCTCCTCTGTCAGATCACTCTTCTCTCTCAGAGGACTGAAGCAGATTTAGACCAGATTACATCATTGAAATGAAATGATATCATATTGTGCAGTGTGTATAGATGCAGGTAGACAAACAGACAGATGGACACACACCACACGTCTAAAGGAATATTTCTGTGTTTTCATTTCTTTGTTGATGTTAATGTGCTTTATAGAATCAAACAACTGAGCATTCATAAATCAGCCCAACCTGATTACTAACAACTGATTTACATTGATTTACACAGTTAGATAGATAGATAGATAGATAGATAGATAGACAGATAGATAGATAGATAGAAGGACGGACAAACAGAAAGAGAGACAGACAGATAGAAAGACAGACAGACAGATAGATGGTGTGTGTGTGTGTGTGTGAATGTGTGAGTGTATGTGTGTGTGTGTGAGTGTATGTGTGTGAATGTGTGTGTGTAAATGTGTGTGTGTGGCCCTGCAGGGTCAGAGGGGTCTGTATGTGTGTGTGTGTGTATGTGTGAGTGTGTGAGAGTGTATGAGTGTGAATGAGTGTAAATGAGTGTCTGTATGTGTGTGAGTATGTGAGTGTGTGTGTGTATGAGTGTGTAGCCCTGCGGGGTCAGAGGGCTCTGTGTGTGTGTATGTGTGTATGTGTGAGTGTGTATGAGTGTGTGTGTGTGTGTGTGTGTGTGTGTGAAAGTGTGCAGCCCTGTGGGCTCCGAGGGGTCCATGTGAGTGTATGAGTGTTTGTGAGTGTATGTGTGTGAATGTGTGTGTGTATGAGTGTGTAGCCCTGCGGTGTCAGAGGGGTCCGTGTGTGTGTGAGTGTGTAGCCCGCGGGGGTTAGAGGGGTCTGTGTGTGTGTGAGTGTGTAGCCATGGGGTGTCAGAGGGGTCTGAGTGTGTATGTATGTGTGTGTGTGTGTGTGTGTGTGAGTGTGTGTAGCCCTGCAGGGTCAGAGGGGTCTGTGTGTGTGTATGTGTGAGTGTGTGTGTGTATGAGTGTGTAGCCCTGCGGTGTCAGAGGGGTCTGAGTGTGTATGTGTGTGTGTGTGTGTGTATGAGTGTGTAGCCCTGCAGGGTCATAGGGGTCTGTGTGTGTGTAAGTGTGTGTGTGTATGAGTGTGTAGCCCTGCGGTGTCAGAGGGGTCTGACTGTGTATGTGTGTGTGTGTGAGTGTGTAGCCCTGCGGTGTCAGAGGGGTCTGAGTGTGTATGTGTGTGTGTGTGTGTGTATGAGTGTGTAGCCCTGCAGGGTCATAGGGGTCTGTGTGTGTGTAAGTGTGTGTGTGTATGAGTGTGTAGCCCTGCGGTGTCAGAGGTCTGTGTGTGTGTGTGTGTGTGTGTGTGTGTGAGTGTGTGAGTGTGTATGTGTGTGTGTGTGTGTGTATGAGTGTGTAGCCCTGCAGGGTCATAGGGGTCTGTGTGTGTGTAAGTGTGTGTGTGTATGAGTGTGTAGCCCTGCGGTGTCAGAGGTCTGTGTGTGTGTGTGTGTGTGTGTGTGTGTGTGAGTGTGTGAGTGTGTATGAATGTGAGTGTGAATGAATGTGAGTGTGTGTGTGTGTGATTGTGTATGAGTGTGAGTGTGTGTGAGTGTATGAGTGTGTATGTGTGTGTGTATGAATGTGAGTGAGAGTGTATGTGAGTGTGTATGAATGTGAGTGTGAATGAATGTGAGTGTGTGTGTGTGTGTGATTGTGTATGAGTGTGAGTGTGTGTGAGTGTGATTGTGTATGAGTGTGAGTGTGTGTGAGTGTGAGTGTGTATGAGTGTGAGTGTGTGTGTATGAATGTGTGCGGTGGTCTGCAGGTCGCTCCTCCTCCTCTCTGAGTAGTACCTGCTGACAGGCTGCTGTCGGCTCTGCTCTCTAATCTCCTCACTGACAGCACAGCCGCATTTTACTGCTGTCTGAAACTCTGTTTCACTCACAGAGAGAGCAGCTCACAGCCTGAGCTCACTCAGCCACTCATCACTGCCTGCTAACGGCACTGCAGTCTGAGACAACACACACACCCTCTGTGTGTCTCTGTGTGTGTATGAGTGTGTATTTACCCCTCTGTGGGGTCCAGGTCCCCACAGCATGATGAAAACATGAACATTTTGTGGTTGAGGGGGCTTTTGGCTCATCCTCATTTTCAATGTAGCCAAGTGCAACAGGGAGACGGTAAAGACAAAAATAAAAAGTATCAAAATAATAATATACACTATTATTGTTTTAATACTTTTTATTTGTATATAAAAAGTAGATTTATATAAGAAGCAGATTTATAAAAACATAGAACCCAGCCCAATAAAGAATAGCCAATTGTTCTTAAGAAGAAATTTCTTCTTAAGACCCACTTATGTAGTTTTCACAAAGATTGACAGACAGACGGATAGAATTATGGAACAATTTTACCTTAAAATAACTTCAAAATCATTCTAACACTACTCTGATTTATAACAGTGAGAATGGCGTCTCTGTCGGCCGGAACACCTGCTATAGTGCTATGTAACTTTGGAGGAGCAGCACGAGAACCTCTCGCCAGAACTGCTTTACGGCACCGCGTCACACCAACAACTCAGCAGCTATAAGAAGAAGCAGCTCTGTATTCCCAGTATGGACATCATGGCAGAGGCTGCAGAGAGACCGAAGAAGATGCTGTTGGAGGAAGCGAGGAAGAGAAAAAGAGAAAGAAACCAAGTGAGAGACCGGCTTCAGACTGGCCTTTACTCTCTGGCGACGGCTAAAGGCTAAAAATATAACATAAATGAAAACGCAGACTTACTTTGCTCTGCTTTAAGCTTTAGCTCAGCTATAGCCGCTTTTCTCGCATCTCCGGCAAGAAACCTTTCCACAAAAGTAGAACAGTTTCCTGTAAAATGTCTCTCGGTGTTTGATTTTACGAGGCTGAAATCGCTTCTCATTCACCAGCTTCTCATTTGAATTTTTCCATTCCACCTTAAATGGTGCTTGAGGTGCCAGAATTGAGAACTGCTGTACCATTTAAGGTGGAACGGGAAAATTCAAATGAGAAACTGGCAAATGAGAAGACTTTAGCCTCCTAAAAAATCTAAAGTTGAGAGAAATTTTACAAGAAGCTTTTCTACTTCTGCAGAAAAGTTTCCTGCTGGAGATGCGAGAAAAGCCTCATGACTTTTTACTGTTTCAGTTTCTCGTTGCAGATTAAACGTATCAGGAAACCAGCTGGAGTGATTATAAATGCAAATAAGTCCATTCGTCTCCAAATGATCAACATTCATGTGCCGTTTCGTTAGATACTAGCTAGGTGAGACTGTTGTCTGTGTTGCTATGGTGACCAGCAGTCTGCGCTGATCTTCAGGGTTAAAGGGTGAATCAGCAGTTCTACATTAACTCCAGAGTTTAAGACCATTTATAGTTAAACTGTGTTGAACGATCAGCAGAGCTTTATTTTACTGTAAAGGAGGATTATTTTATTTTTACCTACTAATCTGATTCTGCTGTGGAGCCACAACAGGGCAGTAAAAGAGCCACATGTAGCTCCAGAGCCGCGTGTTGCCGACCCCTGGGTTAGGAGGAGCGCGGCAACATCTGGCTAGAGTCATCCAGAAGGACAAACACCCATGTAGACAGTAATACGCACTACTGTTTGAGTGCTTAAGCATATTCAGTTGTGGAAGTGACCACTTTCAGACGGTGAAGCTCCTCTTTAGTAAATGTTTAGGTGTGTTGGATTCTGGCTGTGTCCGTTCCATACAGCACCTCTGTTGTGCAGAGCTGGATCTTCTGAGCACGTGGGCCTTTTGTTAAGTGGCTGCTGTGATTTCTGTGTTTTATCTCTGTTTCTCCTGATGGAGTCGAGCGCTCTGTGGAGAATAATCTGCTCTCCAGTCTCTCCGGACGCTTTAGGACAGTGTTTGAGTCGCTCTTGCGTTTTTAAACTGAACTAAAATGTGATCTCACCCGAGCGTGAAATTTGTGTCCGTATGTGTGTGCGCTCGGCCGCTGCATTCCTCCACGAAATAAATAAATAAATAAAAACAGAAATCCGTCTGGAGGAGCTCCTCCACTCCTCCTCGCTCTCTACTGTATTGGATTTTTTTTCTCGTCCATTGTGTCCTCGGCGCTCGGACAGACTGCATTAATGCGAGAGTGGTCAGTGAGCGATTGCTGATGGAGGAGAGAGATAAGAAAGACTAAGGACTCGTCCACAGGGCTGAATATGGAGAGAGAGAGAGAGAGAGGGAGAGAGAGAGAGAAAGGTAGACAATACATAGCTAATAAATAGCACAAACAGTACTGTTTATATTTGTAAAACTAACTCTGTGGTTAATTCAATTCAATTAATTAATTAATGAATATGTGAGCATGTGTCATTATGAGACCATCAGATGTTTGTTGATTATGTCTACAGTCAGTTTTAGGCAGCAACCCAAACTGGGTTCTAGTCTACACTCCTAAAAAGATGGTTCTTCGGTAAAGGGAATGGTTCTATTTAGACCCATGAGTTCTATATAAAACAATTTGCATGCCAAAATGGTTCTTTGCATGGTGAAATGGTTCTTTAGACTGATGGAGAATGTGCTGCAGATGGTTCTGTATATGAACTTTACGAAAATGGTTCCAAACGGCACCAAAAAGGGTTCTTTTATCGTATACAAGCTTGACATCGTGACAGTAGTAGACCCCTTTTCATGCAATATAAAACCATATTCAACACATTCTCCATCAAACTGTAGAATTATTTCAACATGCAGGGAACGATTTAAGCATGTAGAACTCATGGTTCTAAATAGAACCATTCCATTTAATAAAGAACCCTTAAAAAACACGTTTTTTTTAAGTGTGTCCAGTAGAGCTGAAACAATTCAACTGTATTGATAATGATAACGAAATCTTAGATAAATATTTCGGTTATTGTTTTCTTGTGTACATTTTCAAAGTGACCTTCAACCTAGAGTGAGTTAACGACTCAACCTGAAGAGGGCAGCACTGACACGTACAGTCTATTAGCTACGCAATAGCAAAAGAAAAAGAACAGCAGACCCGTTCACGAAGGCCTTGTTCAGACTGATGGTCCAAATCTGATTTTTGTCATCCAGATTGTGTCCAGATTGGTTTTTGATAGTCTGGACAGCGAATAAACACACAAGATCTGATTTGGAGGTGGTTTGAAATGCGATTCCAGTCGGACTTTTACAGACGTGTCTCAGTCTGACACTTATTGGACTAAAACTCTTTTGCTTTGAGTGACCCTACACCTTCATTATGTTTATTTTGTTAAAAGAAATGAACATTATTGTTAACAAAACAATCATAACTCTACCAAACTGTACCAAATGTGTCAGTAGTGACTGTTTCAGTGACAATTTTAGCTCATTTTGAGCTCAAAACTCAGCAAACACAGCTTTGAACAGCTGTTCACACAGAAAATCATCATATTTTACACTAAAACACTAAAAAGTGCTGAACTGCAGAAAATATGATGATTCTTAATGTTTCACACTGATTTTCAGACTTTGGGACTCATTTACTTCAAAACAATGGGATCCAACTGCTCACCATGTGGCCATGAGGGACAGGGATGCAGCCTCACTTCCTGCTCTAAAATGCAGGGGCGTGGCTAAAATAAGGCTCCGCCCACATACGAAAACTCTCTCTAGTGACATGAAAACATGGGACAGTTATTTTTATTTAGAAATTATACTCACAATCTAAAATCTAAATCTTTAAACTTCACTTTAAAAGAAATCTCAAATATCTTTAAAAAAAAAAAAACTAAAATTAAAAAATACAAAACAGTACGTATTGTTTTCAGATGTGTAAATTTAGGGATTAGTGTTTGGGACAGACTCCTCCCAATAGAAAGTACCCTATAGATGATAATTTTGTATATATTTATCTTATTACTATCTCTATTAATGTCTTGGGTGTAAATAGATTAGAATATCCTTGTAAACATCTGAGATCTGAATAGTTGATTGTTTGCAGTGGGACTGCAGTTCTAATTAAACACTCACACTCCCTCAGGTCAGCTCTGGGGAGTTGGGGAGTATTTAGGTGGAACAGAAGGTGATGTGAAATGTAGATATGCAGAAAAGTCTCCTCACAGCTTCATTATCAGCGTGTTTGCATACAGTACAGGCTTATCTCTCTCTGCAGGACTCACTGACCTTGTCCAGCACTGACCGCTGCTTCACCACCAAACACTCGTCTACCAGCAGAAAGAGATACCTTTGATCTATTCTTGAATAGATGTACTATAAATGTAACTATGTGCAAACACCATTAAGTACACTGAATGTCTAAATACATGTTTGCTTTCTCCTGCTTGGCTGACTGCAGTGCAGCGTTCACTGGCTTACATGAGAGTTTAGATAAACTACAGTTTTAACCAGAACACGAACGAGTGAACGTATCACTCCTGTCTCCACAGCTCTGCACTGACTTCCTCTTCAGAACACACTAAAGCTCTTGTTTACAGGCCGTTACTGTTCCAGCACCTGCCTACATCAAGATGGTCTAAGACCATCGAACACAGGGTTACTGTCTGTTCCTACACTCTTAAAAGAGATGGTCCTTCTTACTTCAGCTTTACTCTCGTTTTATATTGTGATAATTGTCATATTGTGGATTCTAGTCTTATTTTATTTTATTTATTTAATCATTCATTTCATCATGTTTTTCATCATTTTTTAAATTGTTTATTTTTAGCTTTTTTAATTCCCTTAAAATGCTTTTCCTCTTATGCTGTACGTAAAGCACTTTGAGTTGCCTTTCAATGTATGAAAACTGCATTATACACCGATCAGGCATTACATAATGACCACCTCCTTGTTTCTACGCTCATTGTCCATTTTATCAGCTCCACTTACTATATAGGTGCACTTTGTAGTTCTACAGTTACAGACTGTAGTCCATCTGTTTCTCTGATACTTTGTTAGCCCCCTTTTACCCTGTTATTCAGTGGTCAGGACCCCCATGGACCCTCACAGAGCAGGTACTATTTGGGTGGTGGGTCATTCTCAGCACTGCAGTAACACTGACGTGGTGGTGGTGTGTTAGTGTGTGTTGCGCTGGTCTGAGTGGATCAGACACAGCAGTGCTACTGGAGTTTTTAAACACCTCAGTGTCACTGCTGGACTGAGAATAGTCCACCAACCAAAAATATCCAGCCAACAGCGTCCTGTGGGCAGCATCCTGTGACCACTGATGAAGGTCTAGAGGATGACCAACACAAACTGTGCAGCAGCAGATGAGCTATCGTCTCTGACTTTACATCTACAAGGTGGACTGACAAGGTAGGAGTGTCTAATAGAGTGGACAGTGAGTCGACACAGTGATTAAAAACTCCAGCAGCACTGCTGTGTCTGATCCACTCGCACCAGCACAACACACACTAACACACCACCACGTCAGTGTTACTGCATTGCTGAGAATGACCCACCACCCAAATAGTACCTGCTCTGTGAGGGTCCATGGGGGACCTGACCACTGAAGAACAGGGTAAAAGGGGGCTAACAAAGTATCAGAGAAACAGATGGACTACAGTCTGTAACTGTAGAACTACAAAGTGCACCTATATAGTAAGTGGAGCTGATAAAATGGACAATGAGCATAGAAACAAGGAGGTGGTCAGAATGTTATGCCTGATCAGTGTAAATCATCTCTTTCGGTCTGAAAGTATCTGTAAGGAACATTTTATTTGCCCCCCAAAAAGAAAAATGTGATTCAGAATAAGCACCTCTCTCTCTCTCCCTCTCTCTCTCTCCCTCTCTCTCTCTCTCTCTCTATGAGCAGGTGCATGGCTGCCCAGCACAAATTAAACGCGGGCTAATTTCCTTTTGATTAATGCAGATGCCCTCCTTTTGGCTCCTGTTTGCTACCTGGAGTCTATTTAGTGTAAATTACTGATGCCATTTGAGCGCGTGCTGCGGCCGTCTCCGCACGCCGCCGTGGCTCATGTGTCGACTGGGGCCTGGACTCACTAAAGCTTTTAATTGCCTTCTGTGCAAACGGCCCTTCTGCACTTTATCAAGTGTTGGAGATCTTGGACATGCTGTGAGAGGGTGAGCGGGGGGGTGAGCGGGGGGTGGTTCGAGAACCTGTCGTTGGAAGAAAGAGAGAAAATAAAGGAATAGTTTGGTGAAAAATCGAATTTACACTATTTGGTGTTACATTATAATAAGAATAGTTTATAACATCTATATTTCACTAATTATAAACTAATCCAGTATTTAGATTCATCCAACATAATACATTAGTGTAGCATATAATATAAGAGCAAATAAGCTATTACTTTAATATGAAGTAATGAGCTTTTACTTCCCAGCGAAGAAATAATGTATTAATCAAGAACTTTTATCATCATTAGTTTATAAATATCTCCATTTTTATCGATTTTCAGTTTTTGATGTAATGTTAAAAAGCCTGTTGTTCTTTGCATTATTTGTAAATTTCATGAAGAATGGACCAAAAGAAACGGCCCAAAATGACTTGGGGAAAAGTCTGGTTCCATTGACTTACATTAAAAGTAAAGTAGGTTTTTTCCTTCTCCTGTAAAGTTACCATTTTGGAGATACAAGGTTTTGTTCCGACAACAGCGATATGTTAATATATGTTAATATATGTCTATATACGTTCTAGTGCTTTATGATTAATTAATGATGAACAAATTAGAAGTTCAGATGATTTCTATATTATGTAAGTGTCTACAAAATACATATAATAGTAATAATAATCGTGGCTGTTAATGCAATGTATCTTTTGTAAACCCCAATAAAAAGAAAACTGAACACTCTGATATCGTAAACATTAACAAACAGCTGCAATTTCCTTGGTCATGTTTTCAAAATGATGTATGAACTATCTGCAACGTTTTGTAGCCCTGAATCTACAGTGAAACCAATTTAGTGTACATAAACATATACAAATGCCTGTGTGTCATTTACAAACTCCTTTACACTAGAACAGGAGATTTGAGTCCATAAACAAGCTCAATAAACACTCTTATCCATCCTGCCTTTTGCCAGATGACCAAAAACAAACACTGCAAACAAAACATGAAGCAAACAATGTCAGACAAACGCAAACTGAAACATCAGAGCTGCTTTTCCTAAAGACAGGAATAGCAACCACCTGGGAAAGGAAGGATAGCAAACTACACACAGATAAGAACATTAATGATGAGGCGGGGCTACACGGGAGGAGACAGGAGGGGGCGGAGCCAGGAAAAGGACACTGTGACATCACGTTAGATTAGAAAAAATCTTCACAATCAAGTAATAATTTGCATCCATCTTACACAGTGATGCTAATATATCAGTTAATGATGAACAGCTCATTAGTTCATGATTAATTAATAGTAGATGCTTTATAAACTGTTGTTATTAGACAGCGTTACCCATTATTTCCTAGAGGTGTGAATACAGAGATGGGAATTGTGGGCTGATGCTGATTTCTGATGTTTTTCATCTACATATCTTCCTATTCTGAAACATTAATAATAACAATAAAAACATTTGGTCCTAAATGCACCTGGAGTATCATTACAGAAAAAACACAGAATATACAAAGTGGAATGATTGACATGCAGATATTTTAGTGAAGTAACACACTGTCACCTTACATTCTGCTCTTCTGGAGTTCAATAAATACATCATCAAATATCAGCCAAGTCTGAACATCTGCCCAATACATTTTTTCATTTAAGACACAATTTAACTGCAAATTTTAAAACTGCTTTAATAGTTTGGGTGTAAATATGGATCATTGTACTGTAGAATTAGTTCAAACTGTGGTCCCTTGAAGCTTCTCACACTTAAGAACAAGTTAAGAAAGTATTCAGATCTTAGACGTTTACAAGGATTATGTTCTGATCTATTTAAACCCAAGACATTAATAGAGACATTAATAAGCCAAGTATGTTCAAAATCATAATTTATAGGGTTCTTTCTATTTGGAGGTGTCTGTCCCAAACCTGAACCCCTAAATTTCAAAGTTTTTTTCTTTTTTTCAGTGTTTTTTCTTTAAGATCTTTTTAAAGATTTAGATTCATCATGAATTTAATTTTGAAATAAAAAGAAAAACATTATTCAACAAATTCAGTCTTACCTTTTCATGTCACTATAGAAACACAAAGGGTTTCAGTTTGTAGGCAGAGCCTTATTTTAGCCACGCCCCTGCATTTTAGAGCAGGAAGTGAGGCTGCATCCCTGTCCCTCATGGCCACATGGTGAGCAGTTGGATCCCATTGTTTTGAAGTAAATGCGTCCCAAAGTCTGAAAGTCAGTGTGGAACATTAAGAATTGTCACTACCGAAACACAGATTTTCTGCAGTTCAGTACTTTTTAGTGTTTTAATGATAAATGACAAAATATGATGATTTTCTGTGTGAACAGCTGTTCAAAGCTGTGTTTGCTGGTCTGAGTTTCTGAGCTCAAAATGAGACAAATTGTCACCAAAACAGTCACTACTGACACATTTGGTAAAGTTTGGTAGAGTTATGGTTGTTTTGGTAGTGACAAAATGGAATATTCAATTATAAGAGTTAATAAAATAAACATAATTAAGGTTTAAATCACTTAAAGTTAAAAGGATTTTAGTCTAAAATGTGTTTCAACTCTGACTTTGAACCAGTTCAGTAGAATGATCCATAAGTCTATGTAATATTCTGCTGTCTATATATTGTCTTGTAAAAATACAGAATAATATGTCATTACAGTAAAAACATTATTACAGTATGAGAGCTGTTAATATTAATTATAATAACTCACTAGTCTATCAACTCACAGTCATTTCTTACAGTGTAGATAACAATATTTCTTGTTAGCTGCGTTAGCCTCATAGCTCCAGTGCTAAAACTTCAAACACCAAACTGATCGACTGGCTGATTGACTTCATTCAGGGTAAAGTAGATTTTCGATGAGCTACACTGTTTGTGTAATCTTCAATAATAGATTCTGTTGAATATAAAAGAGACTTAATGAGACACAAATAACTACAGACGTGCTTTAAATGTGAACACGGTCTCGGTTCTGTGTTCTGTCTCACTTTATGAGCTTAACCATCAGCGGCTCGACTGAGAATTGAACCTAAAAGGTTTTTAAGTGTGACGGAGGTGCTCATAAGAGGAGAACAAATGCGTGATCCTCCGCCAGAAACAAATCACTCCAATTACGGCCGGCTCCAAAGTGACTTTTCCCACTGATCCATCCGGGAATTCTGCCGCCATCAATTAGAGCTGTCGCTTCTAATCTTCCGCCAGCTTCCCAGATGCCGGTCGCGTCCCATTACAGTCATTTTAGCCCGGGATCCCTCCGCACGATAGACATCTCGCGGGCTCGATGGGGCAGACGTGGAGGAGACAATAATTAAAGAGGTGGCATTTACTCCCAGTCACACACTCTCTCAGATCTGAATCTGCAATTACCTTCCAGAAAATAGCGTTGTCAGGACAGGGCCGCCGTTAATAATGGCCCCCATCTCTCTGCCGGGACGCCGGCTGCAATCGTTTCTACTGAAGCTGCACTTTGATTGTTTATCGGTGCAGCCCGGGTTATCAGCCCCAACACTGGAGCAAACTCTGAAGAAAAGAGAGAGAGAAAAAGCGAGGGAAAGGGGCTGGGAGTGGGTGCAGCGTTTATTTCAGGTTGTATATCACCATGAGCTGCACAGCATATTGCTCACTTGCAGGAAAAATCGCTAATGCTAATGGACCCGATGGATAGAATGAATTTAAAAATGACAAAGCAGCATTTTGTTGTGTTCTCTGCTCTTTTCTAGTCGCTCTTGAAAGAATAGTTTGCAGAATTGCCTCAAGTGTAGCCCATGTTTATAGACCAGAGCTGTGGTGAGCCATAAGCACTAGAGCTGGGCCTTCAGTTCAGACCATAACTCAGCCAAGAATTAGGAAAAAAGCACCTTTACAGCAATACTAATTTCTGCTAGCACCCCTATGGGATGCTAGTAGTATGTTAACACTAAGCTGACAATAATAATAAACATTTTTTGCCATTCTAGATTCAATAAGCATGTAAAGGACATTCTATATGTTTTATTTGGAGCTTGTAACAGTCATTATCATATATCTGAGCTTGTATGTATAAGTTTTACAGTGACTCTTTCAGTAAAGAGTTCTGTATAGAGCTGCCGCCACTGTTTTCCATTCCTAACAGCTAACTCAAACCTGCTTAGATGTTCACAGTGATGTATCTAGAACTTCCAGAAAGACTATGGTCCCAAAGAAAATGTAATTGGCTGATTCTCAAACCTACAAAATACATGTTTTAATGGTTGTGCTTTGAACATACTTTAATACTCGCTAAATGCATAATGTTGTAATAAATAATGCAATTTAAGAGTATTTAAATTGTGTTTAGTTGTGCTTTTGAGCACTTTCAATTCAAGCTGCACTTAGTAGATTTTAGTGTGTACTACTGGATGGACTGATACATTCCTACTTATTGAGTTATACTGGATCTGAAATGATCTTAAATACATGAAAATTTGTATTTTAATGTCACTTAAAAAAGCTTAAGCATTTTAACAAAAACATGTATTTAACTGCAGTTTTATGAAACAAATTAAGTATACACTTAAGTATGGTATTTTGAAATATCTATGCACACACACACACACACACACACACACACACACACATATATATATATATATATATATATATATATATATATATATATATACTTAAATTATTTTAAATACATCTTCTAGGCCTACAGTTGCTTTTCTGTTCTAAATTGGAACAACTTACATTGCAATGAAGTTAACTCACGCAGAAACTCATACATAGCATACACAGCATATTTTAAATGTATACTATTGGATGCACAGATACCCATATGTGATTGTGTACTAATGTACTAAAGCATACTTTAAAAGTAATCATTTTAAAATATACTTCCCAAATACTACACTTAAGTTGATGACAATTAAATATACTTTTGTTTAAGTATGTTTCAGCATGTTAAGAAATACATTTTTTTCCTATAGCATACGGTACAAAGTACAATTTATTTATATTCTGATTTCCAGAAAATACATTATATAAAACTGTACTTTAAGTATTTTCTATGTACTTCAAATATGCTTAATACAATATATGATGTATTTAAGTATGCTTCTTCTTCATAAGAGTAATCTAATGTGAAGGACCTTCAGTCCAGCTTCTGGAGTCCTAACCAATGGGAGAGCTCGCCCGGCTTTATCTGCCTAGACACCACAGAGAAAACAATCCTGATTGGAGAATCTTCTGTTGAGCCTTTCAAGATTTCGCCTCTTTTTTGTTTCAAACGACAACTTCATAATGAAATAAGAGCATTACTACAATAATCGCAGGGTGTAAATACATCAAGCATGGTGATTATATTAGATGGAATAAACAAAAAAAACGTATTTTTATGTTAATTTTTATTTCACAGAAACCATTAATTGTTCTCTGAAGGTCTTGAAGGCTGGAGGGTTTCCTAATACAAGTCTATTAGAGATTACTTAACAACTCCACACAGTTTGTGATGATTCAAGCATGCCGTTAGCACCATGCTGATTGGTGGGGTATAAGCTTCTGTTACATGTTAGCCACGTTAGCCTTATTGCTCCAGTGCTAAAAAAGAGTTGGGATGCAGGTAGAGTATCTTAAACCCATCCTTCAGTAAAACATCGTACTGCAGTGAAATAATGACTGCAGTAAAAATACCTTTTGAAAAAACAAGAAAGTAAAAAACACGAGTACTGAGTAAGTTAGAACTATGGTGGGGCATCTTAGAACATACAGCATCTATCAACATGGGAACTACAAGGCTGAAATTGGCTTCGTATTAAAATTTTCCCTTCCACCTTAAATGGTGCAGCTGTTACTTTATGGCGCCCTCAGGAAAATTTGAATAAGAAGCTGGCGAACACAAATATTCATGGGAACTGAAGTTTATTAGACTCTGTTCTTCTCTTTTTGGCCCCTTTTGGTCTAAAATAAAAAGCTAAAGCTCCAAAGTGGGAGATGTGATCAACAGGGAGCTGAACCAGCACAACAGAATAAAGTTAAACCCAAAAAAGAGAATTAGGAACTAAATGTTCTATGGAAATGTCCATTTTTGTGATATATTACACTTGAAAAATCATGTTAGGGTTACAATTTATTTACATTTTAAAATAAAAGATTAAGTTATTTTAACAGTTACACCTTCTTGACCCATCAATTCAACAATATTGGTTTTTAAATCAATCATATAGAATTCCAAGCACCACAGAAGAGCTCATCCCCACAGTCGTGTGTGAAGGCTGAGGCCATATTTTGAGGTAGAAAACATGTTTTTCTGCAATTTTAACTGCAATAATCTATATATGACTATGGAATATATGATTTAAATGACATAAAGAAAACAAATAAATATTATAAAATATATATAATGAAAGTTGTCCCCAGGAGTCGTGTCACTGGTGTTACCGCATAACAAAAAAATCTCTTATTTTGGAATAAAAGTCACACTGATGACATCACTCGACTTCCTTTTACCTGTTTTCTGAGGATCTATAAAGAAAAGCGCACAGTGAGTCCACTGTGTCTTTCAGTTATCAGAGATTTTCTCATTTAGCTCATGATTTCATATGAAGCTTTGAGCTGAAGTCACTCTGGTGTTCCCTTTATTGTGTGTAACACCAATGAGGATGAGTAACACCAGTGACTCCTGTGGACAGACAGAATAGTGGACGTTTCTGTAGAATGACCCTAATGACTAAAACAGAACTGAAGAACAACCAGAACACTTTACTCACTAATATACTTGTTACTGCACCTCTGATCTAGTTTCACACAGCCCTGTATTTATCTGTGGTGGTCTAATATGGACCCTAATGGAGGTCCTGAATCACTTCATTAGCCTGAAGAAGTTCCTCTCTGCTCCATCACCATTTCCCAGCTCTCTCATATGCAGTAGATAGCAGACTCAGGGTTGATGAAGCGCTTAATTGTTTCCGGAAACTTGAGCGCGCTTTCTTCTGCACAGACGAGCCGCTCAACGACCAAACGCATAATCAGCCGGTGTGTTTTACTCCAGGAACGCCACGATTCTTCACCACAGCAACTGTATTTCATATCTATAACCTTCATTGTTTAAGCTGCTGTTAAAGTGATAGATTTGGTGAAAAATCTAATTAGTTTTTCTCTCTAAAATCAAATGTAAAACAAATCAGCCAAGACATGTTTGGTGTCTAAATTGTGCTTCTTTATGAGGCTACATAGAACCATGAACACCCGAAGAACCCTTTCCACAATAAAATGGTTCTTTGCATCATGAAATGGTTCTTCAGATTGATGGAGAATGTGCTATAGGCAGTTCTATATAGAAGCTTTTTGAAATGGGTTCTATATCGCACCAAAAAGTGTTCTCCTATTGTTACAGGGTTAAGCTTTTTATAATAGAAGAACCATTTTGGGTGCTAAATAGAACCTATTTCATAAAGGTTCTATATAGAACCATTTCCAACACATTCTCCATCAAGCTGAAGAACCATTTCATTATGCCAAGAATCCTTTAGTCATGCAAAGGGTTCTTTAGGTGTTTACGGTTCTATGTAGGAGCCATTTCCTCTACTAAAGAACATTTGAAGAACCATCTTTTTAAAGAGTGTATTTCAGTACTTCATGGCACTAAACTGGCCCACTTTTGCGTTAATGAAATTATACTTTAAGCATATTTTACATGTAAGAGTAGTAAACTCTGAGGACACAACTAGTTTACATCTAAGTTTTATTTTGTACTGCAACTATACTGTGAACTACACTATGAGTGAAGTTCTAGCCCACTTTTTAATTTATGAAAGTATATTTTAAGTTTTCTTTAAGTATAAGAGTAGTAAACTTTGAGATTATAACTGGTTTAAAACTAGTTAGTTTTATTTTGCACTGCAACTATACTGTGAACTACACTGTAAGTGAACTTATAGGTACTAATTATAAACTTCTAGCTCACTGTTTAGTTTATGAAAGTACAGTTTGAAGTAAACCACAAGTAAACTTAGAAATATACTGTTAGTTTGCTATATATGCAACAACAGTCCACTTTTCAGTTTATGAAATTATACTTTAAGTAGTTTTATTTTGTACTGCAACTATACTGTGAACTAGGAATTTTAGTATATTTCGTATATTTTTATTGTTTTTTTTTTTAGCATATTTACTATTAGGATATTTTAAAGTCGAGAGTTATGTGATGAAAGTTGAGTTAGCGTTGACTAATCACTGAATAAAAGTGCAGGAGAAGGGAATGTTTTGCAAAAAGTGACTTAAAATCTGTGATGAAACCAAATTCCACAGGTCAGTAGAGCGTGATGTGCCCTTTCCAAAGAGATCACAATGCTAACCTTCAGGGAACCGGAGATATGGACACCAACATCATCAGACTCCTCACTTGCTTCTCTGAGGAGTCCATGTTGTTAGTATCACAATCACATGATCAGTGATGAGTTGACATCAAGCTTGAAGCATCTTCACCGAGTAAAACTGAGTGGCAGAGTCAATCAGAATCTCCATTGCAGCTGGGAGGAGCTTTCAGACCTGCCTTGGATGGTGCAGACCTGAACTTTTTCTTTAGTTCATTTTTTTCTTTAGACATGCGACTTCACCCGTATTCAAATCTGTACCAAACAACTGAACTGCGCTAATTCACAAGAGAATTCAACACGTTTTGTCCAGAGGACATTTTCACTCATATCGTTCCTGCACTGTGAGCTGCTGTAAATAATGAGAGACAAGCAATAAAATAATGATTTGCCTTAGATTTTGGACCATGGAGCAAATTTTTGGTCAAACATCAGTGACCTGACTGGTTAAATGGAAATTGGTATACACATAGACGATAAGCGTCTCTATTTTCTGTTTTTCTGTTTTCATGGTGGTGAATGTGAGAGTAACAGAGCACTTTCATCCGTAAAAAAAATTCTGATCAAAAAACAAACACCTATGTGTGTGATTTAGTCCGCTTTAGCCTTTGCAGTCCACAATCTGAACCAAAGGAAAGACAAATAATATCACTAAAAACAAACTGTGATCTTTACAAAATGAACTGGGTATGAAAACAGCCTGATGTTCTTCAGAGATGTTAGCTAACAAATACTGCTATCTGAGGCTGCAGCTACTGAAGCAGCATCAAAACTAACACCCACACTGTTCATGATCAGGTTCAGAGGCGGGTAGAGGAGCCTAAATCAATACTCAACTCAAAGTATTGATACTTGCATGAAATAATTAAGTAAATGTAAAAGTACCTTCCCCAAAACAACTTTAGTAGAAAAACAAAAGAAGCAGGTCAAAAATCTACTTAAGTACTGAGTGCTGCAGTGGAACTTCCAAGTACATCCAGCATTTATCAGCATAGGAACTGAAGACTGTGCAGACGTGTTTGGTCTAAAATACAAAATCTCCAAAGTCAGAGATATAACCAATCACAAAGCAGTACAAGTATTGCCACCATCAAAACAAGCAGGAATTAAACACAAAAATGGAATAATTTCTAAATATGAATGGCTAAAATGAAACAGAGTAAAAAGATTCCTTTACTCACTTTAGAGAAACCAATATGGTTTAAAAATAGTCAGGAGAGTAAAAATCCCTTAGTATTTTATTGAAGTACATAAACTTGAGTAAATGTTACTGGTTACTACCCACCTCTGAGTAGGTTTATAAAGGTATGTCATTAGCGTGACATAACTCAGCCAGCTGCTTTTTTAATTTTTCTTTTTATTTTTGAAACAATGTTTTGCCCTACCACTTTTGGAGGTGTGACCCCACCCCTGCTTCTACCCCATTTTAAGTTTATAAAAGTGCACTTTATAAAGTATAATTACAGGCTATAAGTATGTACAAGTATATATAAGTACAAGTATAGGCCAACTTTTCTGTGTACTTGTCAGTATAAGTCAAGTGTACTTAAGTATAACTGTGTTTGGTATATCTATGGTAAGTGCATTAAAAGTAAACTGAAAGCACACTTGATTAAGAGGGGACAATCAAGTACATTTGACTACTTGACTAACAGTTCCTTTAAGCAGATCTCCATCAGAGAAGGTGTGGAATGTTTTCGAAGAGCTAAAAATCCATCAGTGGCGTCTGTCAGACGTAACAAATACGCTGCTCTGTGTGGAGTGTCCTCGCATTAGTCGCTGAAAGAGGCTCCGCGGGTCTCCAAAAAGCCGGCTAATGGTGAAATGACAAAGCAATAACAACATTCGTCTTCTGTCAGGAGCTATTGACGTAACGTTCCAGGTACCAAATTGCTTTGTGTTGTGGAGTGTATCTCAGAGATACTTCTGGCTTTATGGGTTTCTCCCAGTCCCAGTTCGAACTGAGCATCACGGCACACGAAGCCACCATTTCGGTTCAGTGAGCCAGACTGATATTACATCCTGCCACTTTATCCGAAATCCATCAAAGCTCATGCTCCGGAATGTAGATTCTTCGTAAAATGTCGCGATTCAGATATATTAGGATCAATACAACTGTTAGCGACTTTTAGCAAACATGCCATTTACTGTTTCCATCTGTTTCCACGTGGCAAGCGGTCAATGAGGCAAAAACGTGGACGGGACTCAGCTTAAAGTCAATCCTACAAGCCTGCGCTGTGTATACGCCTGCTTGAATTAAAACTCTGCTGTCTCCAAAGGTCAGCATTCACCTGTTCAATAAAAATTTACTGACCCTGTCACCTACTTTGTATAGTTTGCGGAGGAACGAATTAAGATTCAAGGCCAGGGTAATGGGAAAGTGTTTTAATTTCCCTCTGACATTAAGATGTTTATGCCTCGTAGGCATGCGGTGGTCCCCCCGCCACCAAAACTCCCCCGAACCCCTCCCCACCGTCCATTTTAAGCCGCACGCTTCGGTTAAACACCTCAATCACACAGAAAGATCACAGAAGTTGTTAAACTAATCAAGTGGGGACACAAGAGATGAAACTGTTGTGTTTAGTGTTTTTTTTTTATTACGGCGCCCCCTCTGCCGTAACCCTATTAACACACACACGGCTCGGCTGGCTCAATCGTCTGCGACGCGCTGCTGCAACCAATGGCTGCAAACAAATGGGATGTGTTTGCTAAAACACAAAGCGTATCACTCTAAACAGCCATCACTGATGCTATTTTCAGGCAGTCACTGTTGTATCAAAACCTCACATCTCAGAAAAGAGGTAACTATAGGAAAAAGGATTCTTCATTTTAATGTCAATGTTACAAGATTTCAGGCCTCCACCCTGGCCACTTTATTAGAAACACCTACCTTGTGCTTCAATTCACTGGCCACTTTATTAGAAACACCTACTTCCACTCACTGGCCACTTAATTAGAAACACCCCCTTGTGCTTCAATTCACTGGCCACTTTATTAGAAACACCTCCCTTGTGCTTCAATTCATTGGCCACTTTATTGGAAACACCTACCTTGTGCTTCCATTCACCGGCCACTTTATTAGAAACACCTCCTTTGTACCTCCACATACTGGCCACTTTATTAGAAACACCTACCTTTGTACTTTCACTCACTGGCCTCTTTATTAGAAACACCTCCTTTGTACCTCCACATACTGGCCACTTTATTAGAAACACCTCCTTTGTGCTTCCACTCACTGGCCTCTTTATTAGAAACACCCACCTTGTGCTTCCACTCACTGGCCTCTTTATTAGAAACACCCACCTTGTGCTTCCACTCATTGGCCACTTTATTAGAAACACCCACCTTGTGCTTCAATTCACTGGCCTCTTTATCAGAAACACCTCCCTTGTGCTTCCACTCATTGGCCACTTTATTAGAAACACCCACCTTGTGCTTCAATTCACTGCCCACTTTATTAGAAACACCTACTTCACTCACTCGCCACTTTATTAGAAACACCTACTTCACTCACTGGCCACTTTATTAGAAACACCTACTTCACTCACTGGCCACCTTATTAGAAACACCTACTTCACTCACTGGCCACTTTATTAGAAACACCTACTTCACTCACTGGCCACCTTATTAGAAACACCTACTTCACTCACTGGCCACTTTATTAGAAACACCTACTTCACTCACTGGCCACTTCATGGGCTAAAGGATGACTAACACAAACTGCTGTATATTTGACAGTGGTTTCTGCTCTAACACACCTGATTGAACTCATCAGCTCATTCTCAAGACCTTCATGAGTCTATAATGGGCGAGTTAGAGCAGGAAAACACTAAACTATGCTGGAGTGAGTGAGTTACTGCAGTAGCTTGACTGAGCTATAGTCAAAACACTGTGAGGAGAACACAAATGTTTAGGCCTGAGATTTCGCCTGCTTCCCAATCAGTAACATACAATACCAAACAAAAGCGCAAACACTGCGAAGAATCAGCTGCATTGTTAGAAACAGTGTGCCAAGCCTCAGCTCTGCTACATTCAAAGCATTTTCTAAGCCTTTTCCAAACAAGGCCTCAGTATGGGCTGGACAGGATGGCGCTAAGTAATAACACGTTACCAAGCAACAACAGTAGAGGTTCACATCTGCGAAAAGGTCAGGTGGAGCCACCACTCATTTTCCAGCAGAAATCAATACTGCAGATTTATCAGTGCAGAAACACTGTGGACGGACAGACACAACCAATAATGCATCTGGAATACTCCAATCACATCTGGTCAACAGCAGCCAGAAACTGACCAACGATGAATGGGGAGTGGAAACAGAAGCTAAGTGTTTCTAATAAAGTGGCCAGTGAGTGGAAGTACAAGTTGTTTCTAATAAAGTGTCCATTGAGAGGACATTTATAAGAAACAAGGTGGGTGTTTCTAATAAAATGGCCAGTGGGTGGAAGCACAAGTTGGGTGTTTCTAATAAAGTGGCCAGTTAGTGGAAATAGAAGATAGGTGTTTCTAATAAAGTGGCCGGTGCGTGGAAGTAAAAGGGGGGTGTTTCCAATAAAGTGGCCAGTGAGTACAAGTTGTTTTTTTTGTTTTTTTTTTATGAAGTGGTCATTTAGTGGAAGCACAAGGTGGGTGTTTCTAATAAAGTGGCCCCTGAGTGGAAGTACAAATCTATTGTCAATGAAATGAAATGAAACATATTGAAAGAAATGAATGTTTTCAGTGCATCTCTTAGGCCATTTGAGTCATCTGATCTCCCTGTTTAATATTTTATGAAGTCTAATGTCAGAGCTAGAGGGCAAATCTGATTGTTCTCTTTTGCTCTTACGAATCATGAAAATTATATATATATATATATTGTAATGTAATCAAATACAACAAAAACAACAACCACAGAAAAAAGATTACTACGCCACAAACGAGAGCGAAACGCTGGTGTGTGGATTGGTATCGAGTGTCTATCACGCAGTTGTTTTTAATCAGAGAGTGTAATGTACTGGAAAAGAGGTTAATTTGATTGGTCTTTACATTTCTATTAACAATTAATTGGAGGTTTTGATGAGCTTGCGCTGGCCTTAGCGAACGAGAGTTTGCTAAATGAACGGAGGAGCGGACGGCCGAACGAGCGTCGGGACAGAAATAAACAACAGCAACATTAATGAAATGAGGCAATTAATTACCAAAGACGGAAGCGCTCGTTTTCACTAATGGGACAATCAAAATGCTAATGGACAGTAGTGCTCACTCGATGTAAGCGTAAATATATTGTTTGCAACATTAAAGCCTTTTTCTGAAAGAAGTTAAGACTGAGTCCCTTTAGATTCGACCGGAGGCTGTTTGGAGTAATTTACCTGATTAATGTGTTCATCATTCCCTTCTGACATTATCTGAGGACCAGGATACAGCTCTGATCTACTGGAGGAAGACAACTCTGACCTCTCAGATCACTGGTCAGTGCTTAGATCTTATGCTGCCCAAAGCTGGAACCAGCAGCCAGAAGATCTCAGATACACTGATCAGGCATAACATTCTGACCACCTCCTTGTTTCTACGCTCATTGTCCATTTTATCAGCTCCACTTACTATATAGGTGCATTTTGTAGTTCTACAGTTACAGACTGTAGTCCATCTGTTTCTCTGATACTTTGTTAGCCCCCTTTTACCCTGTTCTTCAGTGCTCAGGACCCCCATGGACCCTCACAGAGCAGGTACTATTTGGGTGGTGGGTCATTCTCAGCACTGCAGTAACACTGAGTTTTATTCTGTAGGTGGAGCCTTATTTCAGTCACACCCCTGCATTTTAGAGCAGGAAGTGAGGCTGCATCCCTGTCCCTCATGGCCACATGGTGAGCAGTTATATCCCATAGTTTTGAAGTAAATGTGTCCCAAAGTCTGAAAATCAGTGTGGAACATTAAGAATCGTCACTACTGAAACACAGAAGTAAACTTTTTGTGTTTTAATGAGAAATATGATGATTTTCTGTGTGAACAGCTGTTCAGAGCTGTGTTTGCTCGTCTGTACTGGCTGAGTTTTTGAGCTCAAAATGAGCTAAAATTGTCACCGAAACAGTCACTACTGAAATATTTGATAAAGTTTCAGTAGAGTTATGATTGTTTTGGTAGTGACAAAATGGCGTGTTCAGTTATTATAATAAAAGAAACATAATTAAGGTTTAGAGTCACTCAGAGCAAAAGGAGTTTAGTCTGAAGTCCCAGATTTGTTTCAGCTCTGACTTTGAACCAACTCAGTAGAATCATCCATATATTGATTTCCAGTCAAAACAACCATTAAGTACAAGTTGTTCATTTTTCAGAAGATATTTCTCAGGAGTTAAAATCTACAGAGAAAACGTGACTCCTAACAACCACCTGGAAGACCTGGTCGACCCCAAGACTGCCCCCATCAGATAAACAGCACTTAAAGCTTTCATCTCTGAGAGAGAGGAGAAAATCAAGCTGCTTCAGATCTGAAAACATCCACAGGTGTTTCTGTCCATCCTTCCACTGTGAGAAGACGGCTCAGCGCTGTGGGTCTGAAAGGATGTGTAGCTGATCAGGAAGAACCTCACTGAGAAAAGGAGACGGACACATCAAACAAAGAAGCTGAATGATGGACTGACCACCCCAGAGTCCAGACCTCAACACCACTGAATGTGTTTGATTATTTCGGAAAATGATCAACCAGCTTCTAAGACTGAACTTTGGAGGTGTGTCTGCAGATTCCTTGAGGAACTGAAAGTGAGTCTCCAGAAAAGAATGGAAGCTGGAATAAAGTGTGATGTTTGGGTTGGTCCTGTACGCTGTATGTGTTTCTGATAAAGTGGCCAGTGAGTCTGGGTATTCCATATGGTGTTTCCATTATTGTGTGAGTACTAATAAGATGGTGCTGTGCTATTTTTATTCATGTTGAAATGATCCACACGTTTGAATCTGGGAAACTCAATGCAGCGTTGGCTGCAGCCGAACACAGCTCACAGATCTTTACCCGGTCAATGGAGAACACGTTCTATCGTGCTCCGCTTTTGTATTATTTGATGTTTTGAAGCACAATGAGAACATATTTATGGAGGAGAGCGGCGGAGGAGAAGAAGTTTCTGCCTAATTAATATGGAAGACCTGCCGGCACATAGAAGATCCTCCATGAGTCTGCTTTGACTTTCTCTTTGTCAGTCCTTCCAACAGGAAGTTAATGATCCTGGCAACAAGATGAATCACTCCAGACATGCTGCAGAGCAGCGCTGACAAGCTGCCGAGACGACTCCTGACACCTTCACACGGAGGGAGAGAGAGAGAGAGAGAGGGAGAGAGAGAGAGAGAGAGAGAGGGTAAGCGAGAAAGAGAGAGAGAGAGAGAGAGAGAGAGAGAGAGAGAGAGAGAGGGTAAGCGAGAAAGAGAGAGAGAGAGAGAGGGTGAGAGAGAGAGAGAGAGAGAGAGAGAGAGAGAGAGGGAGGGAGGGAGGGAGAGAGAGAGAGAGAGAGAGGGAGAGAGAGAGGGAGAGAGAGAGGAAGAGAGAGAGAGGAAGAGAGAGAGAGGGAGAGAGAGAGAGGAAGAGAGAGAGAGGAAGAGAGAGAGAGGGAGAGAGAGAGAGAGGAAGAGAGAGAGAGGGAGAGAGAGAGAGAGGGAGGGAGAGAGTAATGCGCTCAGTCTTCGTGTACCTGTAGGAGTTGAGATATGTCTGATCTGAGCAGAACTATCATTTCAATTTGGAGACTGAGAGGGGGAGAAAAAACACTCGCAGATTCAGTGGGAGGAATTTCACAGAACATTAAGGCTGACATCGAATCAAAGCCGCGTTACGACTGCGAACGGGTAGAGCTTGATAAAAAACGTGTGATAGAAATGATAAAAGCATAACAAGCAACAACAGCAGACAAAGCGCAGCGCATTCTTAAACAGGACGTTTATAAATCACCTGGATGAGGCAGAAAAAACGTTATTGTTATAAAAAACAAAAATAAATTCAACACTAGGTCCAGATTGACTATCCGTGTGTTGAAATTCATTCCAGAATTATTTGGATGATCCTGTCAAACTGGTTCAAAGTCAGAGTGAAAAACACATTTCTGACTTTTGGATTTTTGCTTTGAGTGACCTTATAGATATTCATTGAAAATTCACTGAATTTGTCAGTACCAAAACAATCAAAACACTACCGAAACATCAACAAATATTTCAGTAGCGACTGTTTCTGTGACAATTTTACCTCATTTTGAGCAGAACTCAAACACACAGCCAGTACATGACCAACAAACACAGCTTTGAACAGCTGTTCACAAAGAAATCATCGTATTTTTCATTCAAAACACAAAAAGTTTATGTAACTGCAGAAAATTTGTGTTTCAGTAGTGACGATTCTTAAAGTTCCACACTGACTTTCAGACTTTGGGACGCATTTTCTTCAAAACTGCTCACCATTTGGCCACGAGGGACAGGGATGCAGCCTCACTTCCTGCTCTAAATGCAGGGGTGTGGGTAAAATAAGGCTCCGCCCACAGACTCAAACACATGTTTCGGTAATGACATGAAAAAGTGAGACAGCATTTTTTCTACTTTTCTATTTTTCTACTAAATCTTTCTACTTCACTTCAAATATTTTGACATGCATGCATTTTTAGTTTTAGCACAGTGAAGCTAATGTAGCTAACAAGTAATGTTGGTTTGTACCTGACTAGTTAGCATTGTGCCTAAATCATAACGTACTCACCTCAGTCCATGTGGAAATGTTAAATAATCTCTAATAGACCTGATTATGTTGTTTTCATACTGTTAAATGCGGAAGTTTGTGCACCCCTGGACAAATTCCATATTTGTGTTGAGTGTAAATAAGTGAACAGATCCTCTACAGAGACTCACTACTGCACAGTTTAATACACAGTTACTGTTTGTTTGCTGAATTCTGTGTACTGTACAGTTGGGCCTGTGCATAAGTTATGGCACACTTTATCTTTTATAATTTACTTTTTTCCAACATGTTGAAATAAAAACAAAAATTGTGAATTAAAATGTGCAGAAGATGTCATATTTAAGTGTATTCTTTGTTTACTTTTTAAAAAAAAAAAACAACTCTGTATTTTCTCATTTGTGAAGCACTTTGAATGACAGCAGTGCATGAAAGGTGCTACATAAATAAACCTGCCTTACTTTTCCACTTAGAAAATCATCAACCAGGAGTGTTCAGACTTTCCCATAAGACTGTATGATGCTACATGTCTACAGGAAAGTACAGTAAATAGTAAAAATGTACTTATAAGTAGGGATTTTACTGACATTAAGAACTATAAGTGCCTCACCATAAGTACAGAGGATCATGGTAAACAGCTGGTTAGGCGTTTGTGAAGGAGATTATGGGTCTCTGAGTGAGAAGATGTTAGGATATTAAATGTAAAAGTGGTTCTGGGTTTAATTTTGGACTTTTCTCTGATACTTTGTTAGTCCCCTTTTACCCTGTTCTTCAGTGGTCAGGACCCCCGTGGACCCTCACAGAGCAGGTACTATTTGGGTGGTGGATCATTCTCAGCACTGCAGTAACACTGACGTGGTGGTGATGTGTTACTGTGTGTTGTGCTGGTACGAGTGGATCAGACACAGCAGTGCTGCTGGAGATTTTAAACACTGTGTCCACTCACTGTCCACTCTATTAGACACTCCTACCTTGTCGGTCCACCTTGTAGATGTAAAGTCAGAGACGATAGCTCATCTGCTGCTGCACAGTTTGTGTTCGTCGTCCTCTAGTCCTTCATCAGTGGTCACAGGACGCTGCCCACAGGACGCTGTTGGCTGGATGTTTTTGGTTGGTGGCCTATTCTCAGTCCAGCAGCGACACTGAGGTGTTCAAAAACTCCAGCAGCACTGCTGTGTCTGATCCACTCAGACCGGCGCAACACACACTAACACACCACCACCACCACCACGTCAGTGTTACTGCAGTGCTGAGAATGATCCACCACCCAAACAGTACCTGCTCTGTGAGGGTCCATGGGGGTCCTGACCTCTGAAGAACAGGGTAAAAGGGGGCTAACAAAGTATCAGAGAAACAGATGGACTACAGTCTGTAACTGTAGAACTACAAAGTGCACCTATAGAGTAAGTGGAGCTGATAAAATGGACAATGAGCGTAGAAACAAGGAGGTGGTCAGAATGTTATGCCTGATCGGTGTATAGTATACTGTACTATGTCCTTGTATAGCTTACTAGCGAGAACCTGTTAGACATTTCGATGTAATTTAGTCAGAATGTCTTGGAAGTACAGTTCTCATCCAACATAATTGCACAGTACTTTAGAGTTTGTACCTCATACTTACTCAGCTGATGTCTAGAACTCGAGGGACTGTAAAGGAAAGCGTTAATCACAACATGAGGTCAGATCTATTTATTATCTGTGTTTGGAATTCACTGCAGAATTACATATCGCTGTTGTCGGAACTAAACCTTGTATCTCCAAAATGATAACTTTACAGACGAAGGAAAAAAACCTGCTTTACGTTTAATGTAGGTCAGTGGAACCAGAATTTTTTCCAAGTAGTTTTGTGTCATTTCTGCCGGTCCATTCATCCTAAAATACAAACACAATGTAAAGGACAAATGGTACCTTTGAATAATGTCAAAAACTGAAAAACGACAAAAAAGGAGAAATGAGGTTTTGTTCCGACAGCAGCCATATAAATTGTTCAAGTGATGTCCGGAACTACATTTACATCACTGTCCTGTCACTCAGTGAGTGGATCATAAACCCCTCATCTTCTGTTTACTGTTTATCAGGTCATCTATACTGGACACTGGATTGTCTCACTGATCCAAATGACCCTGTTATTTTTAATCATGCTTATTTAAATTTCTATTATATATCCTTTCCCAGTAACTGCATTGCAATATAAAAAATGCATGAATTTTCTTGATTCAAACGTCTACACAGTTTCCACCGATTGCATTGAAATACTGCAATAAATGGTCTCTTGTCAAGTAAAATTATCTTTAATATAGTCAAGAAATCTAATATTTCTCCTGTTGAGATTGCTGTAAGCTTAATTTAAGATTATTTAACTTATTTCTAGATGGTGTAAGTAATTTTATCAAGTGAAACTATCTCACTATATTGGCAGATGATTTTGCTTGTTGTGAGGAATGTGCTTGAAACCGTATAGAGAGGAAATTTTACTTAATAAAATGGCCTAAAACAAGTAAAACATTCCTGGTAATGAGCTAGATAATCTCATAATACGTGCACAACCATCTCAGAATGGGACATTTTAGATACGACTAGATTTAAGATCATTTCACTTGACAAGACACCATTTTTTGCAGTGTAAACATATCGGCACAATTCCTGCCAGAAGTAACAGAAAGAAAAAAATTGTTCATTCTTGGGCAAAAAAAAGAGCCAAACCCAAAATATAAAGGTGTTTGCTGATGGTTTTGGCTGGTCAGAGTCCAGATTTAAACCTTATGGAGAACATTTGGTCTCACATTAAACACAAACTAGCTCAGCAGTGAGTCCATTTACATGCGCTCAATAATCTGATCATAATTGGATTTCTGCAGTTATCCGATTATTCAAATGGTCGTCTATGCACCATACTCGGATCTAGAAATCTGATTAAGAAATCTGATAAAAGAGAGCAAAATTTTCACTCATTAATCCGATTTCTCAGTGCTGTAAACTCTTACTCTGATTCTTTCAGATTTCTCAGTCAGCGCATGCGCAAGATCAGACGGCGGTACTGGAAATAAGCAGCAGCGTCGCTGCGAGCTTTTGGAGCGACGCTGAAACCAAACATGAAATAAAGTATTTAAATATTATTCACCTTCTAGATGATGCTTGTTCATATTTTCAGGTAAAGTGGTGCAGCTTAGAAAAGCTGCAGCATGAAGTTTGAGTTTTGCGTTATGTTTACGTCGCGTCTTCTTCTGTGAGTTTATTGGCTGGTTGTAAAGCAGAAATCTGATTACTGTCTGACTCATGTAGACCTGGAGTTTCCCCATTATCTGATTACTCAAGTGCATGTAAATGCGTTGATCAGATTACTGACAAAATCTGATTTTCTGCTGTTATCAGATTATTAAGTGTGTGTAAACACGCTCAATGTTTTTCAGCTGTGTGAAGCCGTCAGTGCTGAGTGGATCAGTACTGACTCTTCTTTCTGTAAAAGACTGTCTGCAAATTTACACACTAAACGTCAACATTTAAAGAAATCAAACAGAAAACTCTCCCATATTAAGTTACATTACCTATTTGTTTAATGATTTGTTAAGACCATTAAAATTTGTTAAGACCATTAAAAGCTCAATGTTTTGTATTTTGTTCTTGGTCCATTTTTTCCCAGGACTGCATTTGATTCATGTGGAAATAAAGTCCATATTTGGAAGAGAGTGGCTTCAGTGTTTCTGTAACAGACAGGTCTTTATTTTTAGGGCATTTCCTCAAATCATTATCACAGTCGAAGGCAGGGGTCAGAGAACCACAGACAGGAGAACCGCAGACAAACCGAGAATACAGGACCAGAATAACAGGCAGGATGAGATCAAACTAGAAACAACCCAAAAATATACTGGAGAGTAGAAGCTAATACAATGACTACATACACAACAACACCGTAGAGCATTACACAGGAACAGTAGAAGCCATATCGCCCCCTACACCTCCTGTAGTGTATTACAGTCTGTCAGAGTGACTGTGTGGATCATACGAACATTATAGAGCTTTTTAAATCAAACAGTAGAAGCCATATCGCCCCCTACACTTCCTGTAGTGTATTACAGTCTGTCAGAATGACTGTGTGGATCATATGAACATTATAGAGCTTTTTAAATGAAACAGTAGAAGCCATATCGCCCCCTACACTTCCTGTAGTGTATTACAGTCTGTCAGAGTGACTGTGTGGATCATATGAACATTATAGAGGCTTTTTAAATGAAACAGTAGAAGCCATATCGCCCCCTACACTTCCTGTAGTGTATTACAGTCTGTCAGAGTGACTGTGTGGATCATATGAACATTATAGAGGCTTTTCCCTCTAATTTATTACTAATCGACTCTGTTGACTAATCATCGCAGGTCTAGAGTTAAACACTGCAAGGCGAGGCGCAGCACGTACCACAGCTGGGTTTTTAAGATTCTCTTACCATCTAAAATATTGCTTTAGGATGTAGTTCCCCTCGGCAGGGAGCTCTTCTGCAGCGGGGCTGATATACGAGCCAAGGCCGGTGTCGGCTCTACTGGAGCACGCTCAGATCCATCACACTCCCTGCTCATATTAATGATGAGGTCATGATTGTGAGGGTCAGGGTGTCTGATATTTATTACTGTCACACAGCGAGTGAGCGTAATTCTCTCTGAAAGGGGGATATTATTTTACGTCACTTTCTGGGTTTCATTCCACACAGTCCACTCTCTCACTCGCTGTGGGGCAGCAGTCGGCCTCCGGTCCACTCAGAGCCTGTTCAGTGGACTTTATTAACTCTTGTGATTATCAGCTGCAATTATTAGGTAATTTTATACTGATTATTTCATAGCTCATTGAAATAAGTGGGGAAGTTGCAGATAAACTTTCAATCCATTCTTTTTATTATGGTTTATGTTTGATTTGCAGTCTTGTTTTGTAAAAACAAAAGCATCCTGTATATTTTTGCCAGGTTCATAACTTGTTGACATGAAAGCAAACATTCAGAAGTGCAGACTCAGACTTTTTAAGAGGGAATGTAAACTGAATTTAAATTTGCAAGACTGTGGAAAAGTCAAATGCACCCTTTATTTATTTCAATTTCAGTAAAAACTGCCATTAATTTCAAGCTATTCATTTTTTAGTAGATGTTTGTGAGGAGATAAATAATCCACTTGCATAATGAAAGACAAACTAAAAATAAGTGAAAAAAAACAGAGGTTTCCAAAACCAGTGATCAAAAACCTGATTAAAAGCTACAGAGAAAATGTGTCTCCTAACAACCACCTGGAAGACCTGGTAGACCCCAAGACTGCCCCCATCAGATAAACAGCACTTAAAGCTTTCATCTCTGAGAGAGAGGAGAAAATCAAGCTGCTTCAGATCTGAAAACATCCACAGGTGTTTCTGTCCATCCTTCCACTGTGAGAAGACGACTCAGCGCTGTGGGTCTGAAAGGATGTGTAGCTGATCAAGAAGAACCTCACTGAGAAAAGGAGACGGACACATCAAACAAAGAAGCTGAACGATGGACTGACCACCCCAGAGTCCAGACCTCAACACCACTGAATGTGTTTGATTACTTCAGAAAATGATCAACCAGCTTCTAAGACTGAACTTTGGAGGTGTGTCTGCAGATTCTTTGAGGAACTGAAAGTGAGTCTCCTGAAGAGAATGGAAGCTGGAATAAAGGGGAAGAGTGGACAGACTGAACACTGTACTTGTACTTAATGGCCGTTTTGACTGGATTAAATGAGTGAATGCTGGTCAGTGATTTTAAACAATGTAAAGAACAGCTGGCGTGGTGTAAAAGTCAGCAGCCTTGGCTGATGTGGACCCGACGTACTGACGTCCACATAACCTCCTCATCAAAGGCCTGTTAACCGCTCATCACACACCTCAGAGGAGCCTCAGAGCAGCAGCTGTCTGCTCACACACTCCATCATTTAAACAGCCTCGCTTCCTCACACTGCTGCCTTACGGACTTGTGTTTAATTATCTCTCACTCGTAGCTCACTGAGACACGAGGAGACACTGTGAGGAAAGAGCAGGTTCTGAAATGTCGATGAAGACCATGTGTGTGTTTGTAAGTAGGAGAGATACTTTTTAGGATTATTATGATTATTATGATTATGAATAGAGAAACACAATAAATAAACCTGTCAATAGAGAACGCAATTCAAATATAACAGATTATTTAACAAATTAACTTTGGAATTACGTAATCTTATATATACATTGTAAAGCAAAACAACAGGTTTAAGTCTAAAACCCTCCAAAAGAAGTTTTCTAGGACTTCTTCCATAATTCAATAGTTGCGAAATTTAAGTTTGTGCAAAAAAGGCATATATCATACGTGTTAAAGGGACTTGGACAATTAGAAACTTGAGGAAAAAAAAAAAATCTAATGCATACAAAACAGGCAAAGGGGTGGAGCTCATACGGTTCTGTAGATGAGGTGTTTATTATGGAAACTTTTATTTTGAAGCCTGGTCTCTGTATTTTAGAGAAAACTCTGGTCAGTATTTGATACTGAATGATTTGCTGTAGTTCCTGAATAATTTATGGGAGACACTGTATAATTCATAATAGATAAAGAATAATTCAAAATAGTTATTGAGTAATTCATAGTAGACACTGAATAATTCATAGTAGATGCTGAATAATTAATAGTAAATACTGAATAATTCACCGTAGATACTGACTAATTCATAGTAGACACTAAATAATTCAGACTAGAAGCTGAATAATTCATAGTAGATACTGAATAATGTACAGTAGATACTGAGTAATTTATACTAGATACTAAATAATTCATAGTAGATGCTGAATAATTCATAGTAGATACTGAACAACTTGTAGTAGGTACTGAATAATTTACAGTAGATACTGAATAATTTATACTGGATACTAAATAAGTCATAGTAGATACTAAGTAATTCATAATAGATACTAAATAATTCACAGTAGATACTGAATGATTCACAGTAGATACTGAATAATTCAGAGTAGATACTAAATATTTTAAAGTAGTAACTGAATATTTTAGTTTAGTCACTGAATAATGCACATTAACATCAATAACTGATTAATTGTCTTGCTGTTTATAGTCCTGTAAGCCTCGCTGAGGGTCGTGAGAGGGAGTGGTGTGCTGGAGTTATGGATGGTGACACGGCTGGCCTTAGCTCCTGCACGGCTTCCTGCCGGTCTGTCTGAGCGGCTGGTCGGTAATTGAGTGATGAGGACGGCTGTTTAAAAAACACATTCTCTAATCACATCCTCCGAATGCCAGCACGGCTCGCGAATTAGGCAGTGAAGTGGAGCGCCGCAGGAGAAACGGCTGACCTTATGAGAAATGCCCTTCACTATCAGCGGATCTGGCCGGACGGCTGAAGGACTCAGACGGCGGGTCAGGAGCCAGCGCAAGGCCGTCACGGCCGAGGCCGACGGTGCTGAGAATGAGGAGCTCAGCCACTACACACACACTCTGACTGTCTCAGAGAGATACGGAGAATCATTATTCTCTTCAATTCTCACCTGCGCCGGAGTGAAGCCAACAGCCGCGGCACACAAACAAATATTATTCATAGCCGCGCCGGCGCTATCTCACCTCCTCATATAATAGAGTCTCAGTATCTGCTGTATTAGAGAGAGGAGTGTAAACCACACGGTGCAGTTCATCAGACCATTACACAGATCAGACAGAGAGAGAGAGAGAGAGAGAGAGAAGGAGAGGGGGAGAGAGAAAGAGAGAGAGAGAGAGAGAGAGAGAGAGAGAGAGACGGAGAGGGGCAGAGAAGGGGGAGAGAGCAAGAGACAGACAGAGAGAGAGGAGAGAAAAGGAGAGAGAATGAGAGAGAAAGAGGAAAAGTGAGAGAAGGAATGAGATAAAGAAAAAAAAAAATAGGCAAAGAAAGAAGAGAAGAGAAAATCAGAAAGGGAGAAGAAAAGAGAGGAAAAGAACAAAAGAGAGAGAGGGCAAAGGAAAGAGATAACGAGAGAAAGAAAAGGGGAGACAGAGAGAGCATGTGAGAGATGAGAGAGAGAGAGAAAGAGAGAGAGAGAGAGAGAGAGAGAAATGAAGAAAGTGAGGTAAGAGGGCCTTGATATGAAGGGAGGATAGAGAGACAGAGAGGGGGAGAGAGAAAGAAAGACAGAAAGGTAGGAGAGGAGAGAAAGAGACAAGGAAAGAGAGAGCATGTTACTGTGATAGAGAGTAGAATGAGGGAGAAAGAAAGAGAAGGAATGAAAAAGTGAGGTGAGAAGGGTGAGATATGAAAGGAGGACAGAAAAAAGAAACAACAGGAGAAGAGAAAAAAGAGGAAGGGAAAGAGAGAGAGAGAGAGAGTGATACAAGAAAATGTCAAGAAAGACAGAGAAAGGGAGAATGGGCAATGAAAGGGAGAAAAAGAGGAGAGAAAGGAGAGACAGTGACAGAAAAGAGAAGGAGAGAGATAAAAAGGATAGGGAAAGACAGAAAGCAAGAAAAAGAGAAAGGGAGGGAAAAAGATGACAGAGATGGAGAGAGAATGAGAGACAGTGAAGTGTAGAGAGAGAAAGACAGAAAAGTGAGAGATTTGAAGGGAAGATAGATTCAGAGAGAGAAAGAAAGCAAAAGAGAAAGAGAGAGGGAAAAAAGGGGAAAGGAAGGAGAGAGGAAGAGAGAAGGAGAAAGAAAGACAGAAAGGTAGGAGAGGAGAGAAAGAGAGGGAAAGAACCAGCAAAAAAGCAAATATGATCTACTGTGACAGAGTAGAAGGAATGAGGAAAAAGAGAAAAGAGAAGGAATGAAGGTGAGAAGGGTGAGATATGAGAGGAGGATAGAGAAAGGAAAAAATGGGAAGAGGAAAAAGACAAAGGGAAGGAGAGAGAGAGAAAGTGATCAAGGAAAATTTCATGAAAAAGAGAGGGAGAATGGAAAGAGAGAGTGAGGGCTGAAATAGAAAGCTAAAGAGAGGCAGAGAGAGAAGAGGCAGAGAAGCTGAGGAAGAGAGAGCAATAGATAGGAAGATAGAGATAGATAGATAGTCAGAGAGAGAGAGAATGAAGAAAGTGAGGTGACATGAAACGAGGATAGAGAGACAGAAAAAACGCAAAGGAGGAGAGAGAAAAAAGAGAAAAGGAAGGAGAGTGGAAGAGAGAGGGAAAGAACGAGTAAATAGCAAATATGATATACTGTGATAGAGAGTCGAAGGAAGTAAAGAGAGAAAAGAGAAAGAAAAAGTGAGGTGAGAAGAGTCAGATATGAAAAAGAAAAAGAGAACAAAACAGGAAGAGAAAAAGAGAAAGGGAGGGAGGGAGAGAGAGAGAGAGAGACTGAGAGGAAAGAGGAGCAGAAAGAGAAAGCTGAAGAGAAGCAGAGAGAGAAGAAACAGAGAAACTGAGGGAGAAGGAGAGAGAGAGAGTGTAGAGAGAGAGAGAGAAAGAGGGAGCAGCGAATGAGAGGAAGGATGGAGAGAGAGAGTGAGTGAGGGATGTTCTGCTTCATTTAGTCCAGTATCCCGTGTTGTGCAGTGCAGTCACTGAGGAGAATAAAGCGGGAGGGAGCGAGAGAGATAGATAGTGAGATGGAGAGAGAGAGAGAGAGAGAGAGAGAGAGAGAGAGAGAGAGAGAGAGAGAGAGATGGAGAGAGAGAGATAGATAGGGAGATGGAGGGAGGGAGAGAGAGAGGGAGGGAGGGAGAAAGAGGGGGAGAGAGGGAGAGAGAGATGGAGAGAGAGAGAGAGAGAAAGAGAGAGAGATAGATAGAGAGACAGAGATAGAGAGACAGAGAGAGAGAGAGAGAAAGAGAGAGATGGAGGGAGAAAGAGGGGGGAGAGAGAGAGAGATGGAGAGAGAGAGAGAGGGAGAGGGAGAGAGAGAAGGAGAGAGATGGAGAGAGAGAGAGAGAGAGAGAGAGAGATGGAGAGAGAGAGAGAGAGAGAAGGAGAGAGATGGAGAGAGAGAGATGGAGAGAGAGAGAGAGAGAGAGAGAGAGATGGAGAGAGAGAGAGAGAGAGAGAGAGAGAGAGAGAGAGAGAGAGAGAAGGAGAGAGATGGAGAGAGAGAGAGAGGGAGCGAGGGAGCGAGCTCTCCTCTCCTGCTCTGTTTTCATTAGTATCTGAGTCACACTGGTGTACTGGAGCGGATCTCTCAGGCTCTGACAGAGACGGATCGCAGGTGGACCCAGAACAGACCGGCCAGAGATTAGCATGTCTGCCAGCAGCTTTCCTTCTCTTTTTTCTCTTTTTGGAGGGGTCCATCTCTCCATTTGTCCTCAGCTGATGAGATAATTTTTCTAATTAACCTTAAGAGCACCACTCGATGTCCTGCTCCTGGGTTCCAGAAAGCTCTTGGGTTCTCTGGCTTTTCTCCTATTTTCTGCCCCAGTCTGATGGTTCTCCAGATCATAGTCTAACACAGGACTTACACTCACTCCTCTGAAACCTGGACAGTTCTCTTCTTTAACGAGGAATTTCTGCATAATTAAGCATTTAAGACGTCATTCAGAGAGTCAGAACTGTTCAGTGGTGGTGATAGGAACCAGACGTCCACCTCTAAAAGCTCCCTCACAGAAAGTTACTACATGAAGTGCTTATGAATTCACTGCCTGATGCCCACGATAAACTTCTAGACTAAAACATAGTTTAAGTGTATGTAGGGTGGAGGGGTGAGGCAATGTAGCACCCCAAAAAGTGTTTTTTTCACATTTACTATTTACCTTTATTACCTATATAATCACAAATAAAAACTCAAAAGAGACATATTCACTGTAAACAAGACGAGTTAGCAGTATATTTACAGTAAAGTAGTGTCTACTAGTTGCATTACGTTAACAGTAATTTACTGAACCATATTAACAGTAAATAACAGTAAAATAACAGCTGTGTACTGTGACTCCACACTGACCTGCACAACAACACCACTGTGCTGTAGCTGCATTCTGCTGTACATTTAAGGTAATAAACTGTATTTAAAATATGGAAATTTCCTGTAATTTTACACAACAACTGTAAATGGAAAGCAACTCATTTATGAATAAAAATGAAAAACTTCATAAATATCACTGCTGTCAGAACAAAACCTCATTTCTCATTTTTCAGTTTTTGACATTGAAAATACCTGTTGTCCTTTAAAATTGTGACTAAATTTCATGTTGAATGGTCCAAAAGATTGGGAGTTTATGGGAGTTTATTCAGAAAAAACAGTCTGGTTACACTGACTTACACTGAATTAATTTTTTTCTCTCTCTCTTGTGAAGTTACCATTTTGGAGATACAAGATTTTGCTCCAACAGCAGCGATATGTAAATTGAAATAAATAAATATTAAACTATTTATTTACAGATGACTTTATTTCATAAGAAACTGATAAACACAGTGTTTTACGCTGAACAATTAATGTTAAATACTACAAAATCCTGGCAATAAGTCAAATCAGTGTTATGTCACAACAACAAAGACCTTATTTCCGGGTGGATAATACTCCAATAACTTCACCATTAACTGGACTATGTGGTCAATGTTTTATCATGAGCAGCACCAGCCATTCATTTGCAGTGTTTAATGAAAAAACATAACTTTATAAGCAGCTTTTATTTCATCTGTTATGATAACACTAATAGCTGTTATGTTAGTTAACGATGCATTCACTGGGTTTCAGATTACTTTCATCAGCATTTACAAGCCGGAAAACTGGAAAAAAAACAATATAGTGGAAAATCAGAAAGGTTTCAGTTATTACAATTTGCTTTTTTAAAGTTTTTTTTATAGATTTATTGTTGAAAAATGATATAAAATAAAGTTTAATAGTAAGGATAAATAATAATAGGATCACCAATATGATCACCATCGCCATGCCTACAGTAAGAGAGAGGACAGTGGAGGCTCAGTGACGGGGGCATCTTGCTTAGCTTTCCAATTGCATTTTACCTTTACCCCCCACCCCGGGGGTAACAGTATGGGGTCGCTGGCAAATCCAAAATGGCTATTTCAAGCTTCCTCTGAGCCTGGAGCGGTTCATGCCGTGGATTAAAAGCATGTTGCCGCTGTAGCAGTGCGGGGAGGGCGCTGGTTACTCCATGCCACATCTCTAAATGGCCTACTAAACAGCTTTGAGCTGTGCGTCCTCCACATATCTGTGCAAATAACATTAGCTCGTTTTCCTCCTTTCATCCTTCCGTTCCTTCCCCGAAGTTCAAAAAGTAATCTTGACTCCGAGCGGCCTGTTGCGATAAGGCCTTTGAACTGGGTCAAGGACTCGGACTAAAGTCACTCAGCCGCAATTACAGCACATACAGACACCGAGGGCTGTCGAGTGATACAATCCCACTCTCAGGATTTGGAAACTCATTGTTTCGGATTCTTCATAAGCGAATCCGCTCGGCCGCCGTTCTGCAGCCCTCGAGAAGCTGAAGTGGGTAATTATGCCCAGTTCTTATCAGAGAGACACTTGTGTTGTGGTAGAGCAGCCTGGTCAACTGATAACATACTGTACATTAGAAAATAGAAGCCTTCACACTGACACATCTGGAAATAACCTACAGTGGTGTGAAAAAGTGTTTGTCCCCTTCCGGATTTCTTATTCTTTTGCATGTTTGTCACACTTAAATGTTTCAGATCACCAAACAAATTTAAATATTAGACAAAGATAACACAAGTAAACACAAAATGCAGTTTATAAATGAAGGTCTTTATTATTAAGGGAAAAAGAAATCCAAACCTACAGGGCCCTGTGTGAAAAAGTGATTGCCCCCCGTGGTTTATCACATCTTTGGAAAGCTGAGTTCAATTTCCCTAGCCACACCCAGGTCTGATTACTGCCACACCTGTTCTCAATCAAGAAATCACTTAAATAGGACCTGCCTGACAAAGTGAAGTAGACCAAAAGATCCTCAAGAGCTAGACATCATGCTGTGATCCAAAGAAAGGAACAAATGAAAAACAAGGTAATTGAGATCTATCAGTCTGGAAAAGGTTATAAAGCCTTTTCTAAAGCTTTGGGACTCCAGAGAACCACAGTGAGAGCCATTATTCACAAATGGTGAAAACATGGAACAGTGGGGAACCTTCCCAGGAGTGGCCGGCCGACCAAAATTACCCCAAGAGCGCAGCGATGACTCATCCAAGAGGTCACTAAAGACCCCACAACAACATCCAAAGAACTGCAGGCCTCACTTGCCTCAGTTAAGGTCAGTGTTCATGACTCCACCATAAGAAAGAGACTGGGCAAAAATGGCCTGCATGGCAGAGTTCCAAGACAAAAACCACTGCTTAGCAAAAAGAACATAAAGTCTCATCTCAGTTTTGCCAGAAAACATCTTGATGATCCCCAAGACTTTTGGGAGAATACTCTGTGGACTGACGAGACAAAAGTTGAAGTTTTTGGAAGGTGTATGTCCCGTTACATCTGGCGTAGAAGTAACACAGCATTTCAGAAAAGGAACATCATACCAACAGTAAAATATGGTGGTGGTAGTGTGATGGTCTGGGGCTGTTTTGCTGCTTCAGGACCTGGAAGACTTGCTGTGGTAAATGGAACCATGAATTCTGCTGTCTACCAAAGAATCCTGAAGGAGAATGTCCGGCCATCTGTTAATGACTTCAAGCTGAAGCGCACTTGGGTTCTGCAGCAGGACAACAATCCAAAACACACCAGCAAGTCCACCTCTGAATGGCTTAAGAAAAACAAAATTAAGACTTTGGAGCGGCCGAGTCAAAGTCCTGACCTGAATCCGATTGAGATGCTGTGGCATGACCTTAAAAAGGCGGTTCATGCTCGGAAACCCTCCAATGTGGCTGAATTACAACAATTCTGCAAAGATGAGTGGCCAAAATTCCTCCACAGCGCTGTAAAAGACTCATTGCCAGTTATCGCAAACGCTTGATTGCAGTTGTTGCTGCTAAGGGTGGCCCAACCAGCTATTAGGTTTAGGGGGCAATCACTTTTTCACACAGGGCCCTGTAGGTTTGGATTTCTTTTTCCCTTAATAATAAAGACCTTCATTTATAAACTGCGTTTTCTGTTTACTTGTGTTATCTTTGTCTAATATTTACATTTGTTTGGTGATCTGAAACATTTAAGTGTGATAAACATGCAAAAGAATAAGAAATCAGAAAGGGGGCAAACACTTTTTCACACCACTGTATATGTTCAAGCTACACATGAACACCTTTGGGATGAGTTGGTGTGATGAAGCTCCACTGAACATCTTTACCATGAGTTGGAATGATGAAGATCCATTGAACACCTTTGGGATGAGCTGGAATGACAAAATCCATTGAACGCCTTTGGGTTGAGTTGGAGTGATGAAGATCCATTGAACACCTTTGGGATGAGCTGGAATGACAAAATCCATTGAACGCCTTTGGGTTGAGTTGGAGTGAAGAGGCTTCACTTAACGTGTTCTGGATGAGCTAAATTGATGAAGCTCAACTTAACCCATGTGGGTTGACTTGGAATGTTCCACTGAAAACCTCTGGGCCACAAGGTGGTTAAAGGCTTTTGTAGATATAAAAAATCATATCTTAGTGTCATAAAATGGATCAGTACGTGTGAGGGACCAATATAATGGACTTATGTGGTGGGTGGAGCTCATAAAGTGGTACAAGGTAGGGGTTTCTAATAAAGTGGACAGGGAGTGAAATGGCTCATAATATGCAGGAAAGTTCACAAATCTGCATACATTGGTGTGTCTGGACTTGCCGCGGGCCATGAGCTTTGGAAGCAGTAAACATCAGGGTCACTTCTCCATCTTTATACATTCGGTATGGCCAGCGAGTCTCTATTTCACACACTATTAAAGCAGGCCCAGTGGTGCGGGAACGAAGTCCGTGCAGCTTATGGAATGGAAAAGCAGGACATTTCTGAATTCTGTCTTTTGAAAATCCCCCAGGCGTCCCGCGCGGGTTTATGACCCGCAGATTAGCGGCGTTTTGTGGCGCTTTGTACGGCCGGCGGCTATTTCTAGAGGAAAACTGATTTTCATACTGATGTGTGGTGTTGAGTCCTCTCCAGTCCACATATTGGCTCATGCATCACCTGGCTGCTGCAGCTGACAAGTCGCACTGATAGCGCGCAGAGGCGGACTGTTCCTCCTTTAATAAATAAACAAGTTAGCCACCGCTGCTGCCGTTTACCCGCTGCAGACGCGCTGCGACACATTTCATTACCATTAAGATTGTATGGGGCCTCAATCACCTTCATCGCAGCTCAGCGCAGTTCTCCCTGCACAGCGTGACTGTACCGCCATACAGGCCGTAATTAGAGTGAAATAGGGCCGCGTCGTAATGCTGCTACCATTACAGAGAGAAAATCATCAGCTATTCTAATGGAGGACAGGTTTTGAAATACTGCTCGTGTTTTAATTTGACCATTTATTCTCAGTCTACCAGCCCAGATTAATGTTGACACAAACTAATTTCGTCCCACGCATTGACCTGTGAATACGTGTGCATTGCATTAACATGCAGCTAAACACTAACCTGGACTGAAAGGCGGTGGATGATAATAATAATAACAATAATACAATAACAAAAATAATAATAACAATAACAGTAATACAAAGCACTTCTACTAATAACAGCAATATTTTTTTTTCCAGTCATTTTGAGGCGGTTCCTGACCCTGAAGTGGACGCAGTAAACACAGCAACAGCTTAAGAATTGAAGATTTCTCTTTGTCTAATAGTAGAACATAATAAAAGTGCAGTTCAGTAGTTGTGGTTGTAGTTTATTGTAATCTTTGACCCTGAAACTGGAATGAATCTAGCGATAAATAACAGAATTGCGAATGGGACATGAACTTCAGGCCTGAGGCTGTGGTGTCTGAGGCCACTTAGCCTGAGGTGTTTTTGTCTGAGGCAGTTTGTCCTGATGTTCTGTTGTTCAGCTGAGACAGACAGTGTTTTTTCCCGAGAACTGAATCCGTTTGCTGATGTGTGGAACGCTGTGGTCTCTGGATACACTAAAACCAACACTGTAGTACAGGTGGCTTTTTGTACAGGCATGATATCGGCCAGCCTCAACAGCTCACAGCTCAGTACGATTCAAGACCACTGTTCTCATCCCCATGCTTTACTAAGTTGTGGCCACAACTTAATTATCTTGGTCCCATGACTTACTTATCATGTTCCTATGCTGTATAGAGTTGTGGCCAACTATCTTATTCCCACAACTTACAAAGTCATGGCCATGACTTAACTATCACACCTTAACTGTCTCGTTCCCATGACTTAACAATATCAACTTAGTTATCTGGTTCCTACAACTTAATTATCATGTTTCTATGCCTTATTAAATTGTGGCCATAACTTAACTAACTTAACTAACTAACTTTACTAAGTTGTAGCCATGACGACTATCACAACTTAATAATCTGGTGGCCATGATTTGACTGTCTTGTTCCCATACCTTACTAAGTCATGGCCATGCCTTAACGATCACTTGTTGATTATCTTGTTCCCACAACTTAACTGTCTCACACACATGCCTTATTAAGTCGTGACCACAAGTTAACTTTCACAACTTAATCATGTTGTTTCCATGACTTAACTATCTCATTTACACGCCTTACTAAGTCGTGGCCATGACGTTTCACAGCTTAATTATCTTGTTCCCACAACTTAACTCTCTCATTCTCATGCCTTACTAAGTCATGGCCATAACATCACTACATAATTATCTTGTTCCCATGACTTAACTACCTCATTCTTACGCATTACTGAGTCATAGCCATAATGTATCACTACTGAATTATCTTGTTCCCACGACTTAACAACCTCATTCTCATGCCTTGCTAAGTCATGGCCATGACGTAACTATCACAAATGAATTATCTTGTTCCCATGACTTAACTTTCTCACTCACATGCCTTACTAAGTCATGGCCATAACTTAACTAATTATCTTGTTTCCACAACTTAACTACCTCATTCTCACACCTTACTATGTCATGGCCATGATGTAACTATCACAACTTCCTTATCTTGTTCCCACAACTTAACTACCTCATTCTCGTGCCTTACTAAGTTGTGGCCATGCATTAGGATCCTGTTCTCGTGCCTTAGTCAGTTCTGGCCACACATTATTTTCATTAAGAAGGGATCTCACCAGCAGGTCCCGTAAACACATGCGTTTCCACAGCAACCTGCAGCCACACCCCCCAAAGTTCAGTCTGAGAAGCTGGTTTAGCATTTTCTGCTCATGATGCAAAATCTGTGGATGTTTTCAGATCTGAAGCAGCTTGATTTTCTCCTCTCTCTCAGAGATGCAAGCTTTAAGTGCTGTTTATCTGATGGGGGCAGTTTTGGGGTCGACCAGCTCTTCCAGGTGGTTGTTAGGAGTCTCATTTTCTCTGAGACTCTCCACATATTTTCCCTTGACTTTTTCCTTCCTTATGCAAGTGGATTATCTCATATTTAATCTCCCCAGAAACATCTCTTGAAAACTGAACAACTGTAGAGACCTGTACAACATATAATGGCCTTTTTTGATGGGAAATTAAGTAAATGAAGGGTGATCTCTGACTTCTGCGCGAGCTTTTCAGCAGTGAACGGTTCTGTATCTGTTCATTCCGCACCGACGACATTAGCCACACCTGTCTTGTCCGTTGCGCTATGGGTTTTTCAAATCCCCTGGTTAGCAGCCCTGGCGCTGAGATAGCGTGGAAGGCTTTGGCACATAAAAGCTCTTCATTGAGCTGATGTGTGTAGTGCATTATGGGAAGACTCCGATTACACGCACTTCAGACTCATGCAGGGTGCCTTGTGTAGCAGTGAGAGGAGATTAAGTGCAGACACACTGAGCTCGGATGCACCTCGTCACACTGGGGCTGTCAGAGCAGCGCGCATTTAAGGCATTTATAGTGCGAGACGACCGTAAAGAATAAACACAATTCTCTCTTTCAACACCAACAGCACCTTGTTGTTAGCATTCACAAGCATTTTGCACCGCGCAATAACAATCATATGACATTCATATTGTTCACGGGAAAAAAGCAGCGTGACAAGAAGCTTCTTTCACCGCGCGGCTTATGAACTACGACTGCCGGAGTGAGCAAGCCAGTCGAAATTGTGCTTTATTGAACCGGAGCTTGTCAGCATTTTTTGGGGAGCCAGTAAAGTGTAATTGTGTCATCCTTTATAAAGCGGTGAGGGGCTGACAGCAGCCGCAGAAGCCTCATTACTCCGGGGGTCTTACTGCGTGGCGGCTCTGTGATGAATAACGTCTTTCTCGGGAGGAGCTAAAAGGTAAAACACAACACAATGGCGGCCGCGCTTTACTAGGCCCGCATGGATCATCTCAAACGGGATCAATTTCACTGAGGGATTAGGGCCTGGTTACTCTAACGGCTTCCAACAGACACTCATCAATACGCCTGTGGATGGATCGGCGTGTTGGGCAAGGAAGCAAATGTGCTACAAGCAGCACGAGGCGTGATGAACAACAGAGGAGCCTCAGTAACAACCAGGTAAAATAATAGGGAGGACATGAGCGCTCATAGTTTAAACAGCAATCACTATCTGTCTGCACCAATACTGAAGAAAGAACATTCACTCAGGATAGTTAATAGATAGATAGATAGATAGATAGATACGGTAGGGGTTTCCAATAAAGTGGCCAGTTAGTGAAAGTACAAGGTAGATGTTTCCAATAAAGTGGCCACTTAGTGGAAATACGAGGTAGGTTTTTCTAATAAAATGGCCACTTAGTGCAAATACAAGGAAGATGTTTCTAATAAAGTGGCCAGTTAGTGGAAGTACAAGGTGGGTGTTTCTAATAAAGTGGCCAGTGAGTGGAAGTAAAAGGTGGGTGTTTCCAATAATAACTCAATTCGTAGAAGATACTGAATAATTTGTAGTAGGTATTGAATCATTTGTAATAGATACTGAATCATTTGTAGCAGATACTGAATAATTAATAGAAGATACTGAATCATTTGCAGTAGATACAAAATAATTCATAGTAGATATTAATTAATTTGTAATGGATACTGAATAATTTGTAGTAAATACAAAATAATTCATAGATATTAAATAATTTGTAATAGATACTGAATCATTTGTAGTAAATACTGAATCATTTACAGTAGATACTGAATCAATCGTAGTAGATGCTGAATAGTAGATACTAAATAATTTGTAGTAGATACAGAATAATTCATAGTAGATATTGAACAATTTGTAGTAGATCCTGATCATTTGTAGTACATACTGAATCATTTGTAGTGGGTACTGAATAATTTGTGGTACATACTGAATTATTCATAGTAGATACTAAATACTTTGCAGTAGCTAATTAACAATTTGTAATAGAGAAGAAGAAGAATTGTATTAAATTATTGCAGTAGAAGAATATTTTATACATTATTCTGAATAATTAATAGTACACACTGTATAACACAGTAGCAGCTCGAGAGGTTAAAGTCAGTTCCAATCTGCTCCATGTTTATGGAAAAACATCTTTATTGACTCTCATCTCTCTCAGAAGCTGAAACAGGTCTGATGCCGGCGGCTGTGCGGAGGCTAAATGAAAAGGGTGACCGGTGGGGAGCTTTATTACACATTATTAAAGCAGAGATTCCACTCCGGAGACCCTTCCCTTTAAATAGTGCATTAAGTTTGAAACTTAATTTCTTAGACACAATTGAGCTTCACGAGGGAGAATAGATCCTAAGATTCCGGGAGTGGCTTTTAATATAGCCCCACTTAAAACACAGCCTGATTAATACAATGGAGGAACATCTCCGTCGGCTCTTTGGAGGGGCGAGGGCCGGCTGGGATAATGGTATATGAAGACTCTTCTTTCTGAAAGCGATACAGGCCCCGCGTGAATAGAGTCAGGTTTTTGATGAACGGCTTCTCTTTTGGCGCGAGAATACGATTAAGTGAATATTGAGAAATATAATAACATCTGTACGGTTGCAGCTGTCGTGATGAAATAGAGCGGCGATGAATATCTGTATCCGAACGGCTCTGACAGCGAGGATAATGCGATTCCTGAATCCTGAAATCTGAACCACCTTTTTTTAGTATCCAGGAGTAATGGAGCAGAGTTAAAGAGGCCTATGGTGCCTCACTATTGAGGAAATGAACAGCTGACACTGGGTCTTAATTAAGCAAACACATACCGGTTTGCCTTAAGAGTTTGGCCCAAAGCTGTCGTTAATTAACTTCACCAGCCCTTCGTCTCATGCATCTCCACTTTACCCCCACCCCCCCCAAAAAGGCTCTCCGTCAACTCAGTCACAGGAAACAAAAACACTAAAGAATTTATAAAAGGACGTCGAATTGGCATCAATCAAGAGACGAATTGGGTCAATTAATAAGATTTCTGTAGCGATTCCTTTTAAACCGGCAGATTAAACGTGTTCCATGTAGAGTTTAATAAGAACAGCCAGCCGTGAAATATCATTAACAAATCGTAAATCACTGCTATCTATAGTAATCTCCCCATTCATCCGCACTCTCCTAGAAATTAATGTCTCTCGATGATCTCTGCGCAGATTAATGAGCTAGTCGAAGGTAATCTTGATTACGGCCGCCGTCGACCCACTTAATTCCATCTCCTCTCAGCTCGCGGTGCACGGAGGATTGATTTCGGGACGCTCGCAGAATTTCCAGGCCTTTTATTCCCTTTTACAGGTTCCACAGAAACCGCAGACCAGCAGCGAATCCCGGCCCGCTTTAATTGACGTCCCACGACAGACAGAAGAGGAAAAGAGGCAGGAGGCATCGATCAAAGGCCAGGAGCCGTACATCGGGGCATTTATACAGCCTCAGCCCCTAAATAGTGCTAATCCACCCCTGAATGAAATACGCCAAGCACATCTCGTAGCCGCGGCCATATTTCAAGGTCACGTCTCGGCTTTTGGCCATTAAACACTCCGCGATGCGTCGAGAGGGGCAGTTCATGTCCTGCACAAGACGCTCAGACATGATGGGTGATATAAGGAGTGATGGAGAAGGAGGGAGAGAGAAGAATGGGCCGTAATAGGAGGAGCATCTGTTAGGCGATGTTGAAAAACCAGCGGGGAACCGTGGCTATTAGAGCTAGGCCTTCAGGTCAGGCCACAAATGTCAAAGCTCGGTCAAAAAAACAAGGAAAAAACAGCTCTACAATAATGCTAACCTCTGCTAGCGCCTGTGTGGGGTTCTAGTAGTATCACACTTTGTAGCATCACACTATTCAGCGGTTCTAGATTGAATACAGACATCTGAAGCTTCTAAAGGACATTTCATATGTTTCATTTGAAGCTTAGAACAGTTGTGTTTATTTGAACTTGTATGTTTCAACTTTACAGTTACAGTAGTTATGTTAGGTGTGTTACAGGTGTGGTTATGTTAGGTATGTTACAGGTGTGGTTATGTTAGGTAAGGTGTGTTACAGGTGTGGTTATGTTAGGTAAGGTATGTTACAGGTGTGGTTATGTTAGGTAAGGTATGTTACCGGTGTGGTTATGTTAGGTAAGGTGTGTTACAGGTGTGGATATGTTAGGTGTGGTACAGGTGTGGTTATGTTAGGTAAGGTATGTTACAGGTGTGGTTATGTTAGGTAAGGTGTGTTACAGGTGTGGATATGTTAGGTGTGTTACAGGTGTGATTATGTTAGGTTAGGTATGTTAGAGGTGTGGTTGTGTGTGGTTAGGTTTGTTATAGATGTGGTTATGTTAGGTTAGGTGTGTTACAGGTGTGGTTATGTTAGGTTAGATGAGTTACAGGTGTGGTTAGGTTAGATGAGTTACAGGTGTAGGTTAAGTATGTTACAGGTGTGGTTATGTTAGGTCAGGTGTGTTACAGGTGTGGTTATGTTAGGTCAGGTGTGTTACAGGTGTGGTTATGTTAGGTCAGGTGTGTTACAGGTGTGGTTATGTTAGGTCAGGTGTGTTACAGGTGTGGTTATGTCAGGTCAGGTGTGTTACAGGTGTGGTTATGTTAGGTCAGGTGTGTTACAGGTGTGGTTATGTTAGGGCCTCTAAGCAGATGATTTTTTTTTAAGATCATGAAACCGTATGTTACAGTGACCTCACTACCATCCAAAACAACCAAAACAAGTGTGTTTAAAATGTTGATAATTCTTATGTTTTGTAGAGCTGAAACAGTCTGGGGTCAAACTGATGCCAGACACTGAAAACATATTATCATGTTAATTTAATGTTTACCCAGTTGTCCCCATTAAATTAGGAACAGTCACTGAATATGAAGCAAAAAAAAAATAAATAAAAAAAAAAGATGTCAATCATTTATTTAGAGACGTTAAACATTGAGTGGGGTCAAACTGACCCCCAAGATAATAGGTTACTGTTACTGTAAATCAATATTAATACACTTCATTTCAGAGGAAACGCTACTGTCTACAGAATAAGCCTCCAGAATAATGAGTTAAGTTTATGTGTTAGGTTTTTAAGCCGTACCTGTAAAGTCTCTAGAATGTTCTTCCGTTCATCATGGCTCATTGAGCACGTCAGTTCTTATTCAGAGTCATTATAAACTCAGTACCAATGTTAAAATGCCAAACTCCACAGGACTTTCTCTAAATGCTGTTGAATTATAGCTGTTTTATTACAGTTTCCATTATCACACAATGCAAAACTCATCAGCACGGCTGACACAGAGTTTTCAATTACAAACACTTTCCTTAAATTAATTATCACACTTTTCCTTTGTGAGCTGAGAGAGAAAAGAAAAACTTTTTTCCAGATCCGCCCATCCTTCACTACATCTGGCTGTTTTCTCCAGCTTCCTGAGGGCCTCACACCTGCCCACACATACACTACACTTACACAGTGCTTCGACTAAATTCAGCCTGCTTTTAAGGGAAATTCCACCAATTTTTCTCCAATTTTCTGCATAACTCATTGTTTGAGAGAGATTCAGAGTGGTTCGGTGTGAAATGGTTCAGATGTCTTTACAGTGGTGGTGATAGGAACCAGGGGTCACCATGACTACAATACAGACCATCTAAAAAAAGAGTTGAAGTCACCAGGCACAGTATACATAACTATTACATTGTCGCTGATATAACAGAATATAATAGAAGTTAATGTAATAATTTTTTTTTCTAAAAAAATTTTTGGACCATTTCTATTGGTTCATTAGGCATACAATTTCAATAAAAGGCAAAGGGTTACTGGACTTTTCATATCATGCAAAGAAAAAGAAAGAAAAGCAATAACAATCAAAAATTTTTGCATGACAACAACAATACGTGATACCTTGCTGTGGGGGAGCTTTTAGAGGTGGACGTCTGGTTCCTATCACCACCACTGTGAACAGTTCTGACTGTTAGTTTCTCTAGAACAGAGCGTTTCACACCAAACCACTCTGAACCACTCTGAACCACTCTGAATGACTCTGTTTACATCTTAACCACTAATGAAGTATGCAGAAATATGTTTAAAAATGGTGGAGGTCCTCTTTAACTGAGAAAAATGGAGATTACTACAGTTTAGTATGTACAATATTCAGGTAATTAGCTGAGGCAAGTTGTGAAAATGACAAAACACTGCTAACCTGTGCTTCCCTGAGCCCATTACTGCAGCTCAGCCCAATTTAGGACTGGATCCTGGCAGCAAAGTCTCTGTTTGCCTCATTGTCTCATTCATTTTTCATTACGCATGTATACACGCTCAAAGCAGACCAGTGACAGCTGCTGCTCTTATTGGAAATGACTGTCTAATTAGCAGCATAATTCCTCCTAATCTGCAACTGTTTTTCAGTAGCAATGGGAAACAAATCAGCCACTGCCACGTTCAGCGTGATGTACATGATAGGCTGTAATTGAATCAGGACTGAAAGAGGATCCTTCTCCTCGTTCTGACAGACTGTAGGACATTTGCATTCAGTGCAGATTAGGCAGTTCTAGGAAAATAAGAATACTCAGTAGATCCCCAGTGTGTAATTTATCCAATACGAGTTTCATCTGCACCTACTGAGAGTCACTTTGTGCCCCGACTGAGGATTTTATTAAACTACAGCACCATCTGCTGGCTGTTATTATTATTTCAGCTTAAAACCACAGTCCACCTTGCGCTTCCACTAACTGGCCACTTTATTAGAAACACCGAACTTGTGTTTCCACTAACTGGCCACTAAATTAGAAACATCCACCTTGTGCTTCCACACACTGGCCACTTTATCAGAAACACCTACCTTGTGCTTCCACTAACTGGCCACTAACTTAGAAACAACCTCCTTGCGCTTCACTCACTAACCACTTTATTAGAAACACCTTTCATTCCTTTCATGTCCTTTCATTCACTGGCCACGTTACTATAAACACTGACCTTGTGCTTCCACTTAGTGGCCACTTTATTAGAAACACCTACATTGTGCTTCCACTCACTGGCCACTTTATTAGATTCACCTACCTTGTGCCTCCACTAACTGGCCACTTTACTAGAAACACCTTCTTTGTACTTCCCGTCACTGGCCACTTTATTAGAAACACCAACTTTGTCCTTTCATTCACTGGCCACTTTATTAGAAACACCTACATCGTGCTTCCACTCAATGGCCACTTTATTAGAAACACCTACCTTGTACTTCCCGCCACTGGCCACTTTATTAGAAACACCAACCTTTCGCTTTCACTAACTGGCCACTTTATTAGAAACATCCTCCTTGTCCTTCTACTCACTGGCCACTTTATTAGAAACACCTACTTTGCCCTTCCACTGGCCACTTTATTAGAAACACCTACCTTGTCCCTCCACTCACTGGCCACTTTATTAGAAACACCTAATCGCTTCACTGTTCAGGTGTACTAAACTGAAACTGGACACTGATAAAGGACTAGAGAACGACTAACTCAAACTGCATCAACAGATGAGCGATGGGCTGTAACTGTACACCAGCAACGTGGAGATATAAGAGAGGTGTTTCTGATAAAGTGGCCGGCATGGGTGGAGTCTGTACTTCGACCGTAATACGGACAGGGAAACTGTTGTGTGTCTGTGTCAGACGGCACAACTGCTCCTGAAAGTCTTTGTTTAACTGACTGTAGAAGCTGCCGGTAAAAGCTGCAGTCTGTCTCTGAGTGTCTGATGTGAAAGTGCTCTTGCACCTGGTTTCATCATTTTGTGTTGGTTGTGTTCAAAAAGGCTTCTTTAAACATCTATTCATAAACAAAGTGGCACTGATAACTGTAATGGCAGCTGCGGGTAAAAGCGAGTTAATGATGAAATTAAAGGAAATGAGTGAATGTAATATAATAAAGTAAAGGTAATTACCTTCACAGAGAAAAATGAGCAAAATGCAGTTTTGTAGTCAGTAATAGTTCATTATTTGAGAAGTGGGAAAATCAGCATTTACTGATATATAAACTGCAATATTTTATACTTAATTTAAAAGGTGAGAATGTGATAGCAATGCTGCAGAGCCCTGCAGGTGACATCTCATATAAATAAAAATAATGCATGGCCACGACTCAAGGCCATGAGTAAGGTGTGGGAACGAGATACTTAAGTCATGGCCATGACTTAGTAAGATGAGGGAACAAGATCCTAATGAGTGGCCATGCCTTACTAAGTCGTGGCCACTACTTAGTTATCTCATTCCCACGAGTTAATATGGTGTGGCCACACATTATTTTATTTATACAGGATGTCACCAGCAGGGCTCTGTACAATACTGTTTGTACTGACTTAAAATGTTTGGTTTTATTTTTTATAATTCCGAGTTCTTTTATATATAACTTCTCTTATAGTTTGCATTTGTGTTGTACTGTTTAATTCTTTGAAAGCTTAGATCTGAGAAAGACACAACATAAACATTATTATTATTATTATTATTAGTATTAGTAGTGATAGTAGTAGTAGTATTAGTAGTGATAATAGTAGTAGTATTAGTAGTGATAGTAGTAGTAGTATTAGTAGTGATAGTAGTAGTCTGGCTGTGCCCTGTTCACTATGTAGTGCACTAGTCTGCCATTTTGCAGTGGTGTCCAAAAACAAAGTGCAGAAGATCCAGTGTGCTCAAACAATCCCTCAATGCACTGCAGTAAGTACTGTACAACCAATGCCGTGCACTTAGTTACAGTACACTGTCAACTACGCACTCTTTATCCACTAGGGGGTGCTAGCTCGCCTCCAGGTAGTCTGGGGAGGCATAAAAGCCTAGAGACTCTGCTAGGCTGTTGTTTGGGGGGGGATTTTGTCCCAGGTTCCCACTTTTAAACTTCTGAACAGAACCGACAGGTTTGTGTGCTCCACCCTGGAGGAGCTGCGCTTGTCTGGCCTGGAGTGGTGGAGGTGAGCTGGTTTTCCCCCAGTAACACTCCTTCACCTTAGCTTTGTACACACGGATAAACACATTACATGCATGCTCTTAGGTTAGGGGTCTCGACTGAATATACAGCTAAGTTTAAGAACCCTAAACTAGAACAATAATTAGTCGTTAAACAGATGAGAGTCAGCTCTTCTCAGGTGTGCGGTGGTTATAGTGGACTGGTGACCGGACGCTAGTGTTTATGTGGTGGAATCTGCTGTCGGACAGTAATGAGCAGACCTGTATGATGTAGTGTCCCAACATTAGGGATTAGGGGACCATTTTCACTGCAAAAACTGGTCTCGTCAAGTAAAATGATCTTAAATATAGTAAATCTAATTTTTCTCATGTTGAGATTGTGGTGAGCTTAATTGAAGATTGTTTACCTTATTTCTTTATTTGTTTTTAGTGATTTTATTAAGTAAAATTATCTCACTATATTGGCAGATAATTTTGCTTGTTGTAAGAAATGAGCTTGAAACCAGCAACATTATCTGCCAGTACCGTGAGATAATTCTACTTAATAAAAGTACTTAAAACAAGTGAAAAATGTCTAGAAATGAGCTAGATAATCTCATTATAACTGCACAACCAACTTAAAATGGGAAATGTTAGATATACTGACTAGACTTAACATCATTTAACTTGACAAGATGCCTTTTTTTTGCAGTGTTGGATGCAGCATCTGTTTCTTGTAGTTACCAATAACATTGAGCCCTAATATGGATTTTAAAAAAGTGAATTCAAATAAAACGTGTATAGAAATGATGAATTATAGCTGGTTGGAACTGTTTATTTGTTCATCTGCATGATTCTATATACGTTATTTCATACACAGCAACTTGCCCGTGTGAAATTAATTCTGTTAGTGTTAAATGTAGCACCTTCTCAGTTTGTATACAGATCTAAGTTACACTGAGCACTAATAATGAGCACCGTTCACAACACTGGTATTGATTTTACACTTACTTTACTTAACTTAACTTTACAGACCCCTACAGACTTTCGTAGTCAGCACATCGTCCAAAAAAGGACCTTCAGGTCTCGGCCGTTTGTCTCTACGGGAAAAATGAATAGCGCTCTCAAAAATCACGTTCTGTAATCAACAAAAATGTTGCTATACTGATTCATTTTGTTCATTTTACTCCAAATAATCACTGGATCCTCTGAATTATGAGCTCATTAAGGAGTCGAGATATGAATATTTGCGTACGCAAGCTACCACTGCTGTGCACTACTGGTCTGAATGGTTCTGAACAGAAACTGAAACTTGAACTGTGCATCTGTTACATTCTGGTGTCAACACATTTCCAAAGTCCTTACACGGAAAGTCTGTCCACTCTATGGCCATCTAGGCAACACCGCCACAAAGCATGATTTCTCAAATTAGCCAGATAACTTAGGCCTAAAGTCAAGCCTGTCCAATAGGAGTAGAGCTGAGGGACATTCCTATTGGACAGTCCTCATCTTTGGGCTTAAGTTATCTGACTGAGAAATCCTGCTTTGTGAAACTCCCCCAGAATTCCCATCTCTTTGAATAGGGAGATCTATAAAACTGACATTAAAGGCCAAATTACCATTTCAAAAACATATTTAAAATCAGTGGAAAACTCTGAAATAAACTGTTTGCAGTTTTTGGCTCAAATATACAAATTATGTGTATTTTGGGTTGTTCTGGCTGCTTCACTTGCCCAGATCTCCACAACTGAGAGGGGGCTTTCGCACTCGAAGCATAACCAGTAAGCTGATTGACTCTTTTTATTGAAGGGTCTCCATAAACAAATGAGCGTTATGAGCTTTTATTTTCCAAGCAGTGACCTGATTCCTCCTTTATAATATCTCTGGCATTTCCTAAATGCACCAGGATGCAACTGCTGCACTGTTTAAGGTGGAACAGACAATTCAAATTAGAAGGGAAAATGTAAACATGTCAAGTTAAATCACATAATATGACCAACAGACAACAAGATAACTGTCTGGCATTATTCCCAGCCTGCACAGCACTGACTTCATTCTAGGAAACCTTAGCAAATAATCTCAGCTAACCTTGTTGGCTAAATTGTCATGAGACTGAGAGAAAGTACAGGTCTTTTCACATTTGCTTTCTTCTATGTTGTAACCTATGTTGTCTTTTTGTTGTGTCAGCTGTATTGTCTTACAGTTGTGTGCCTATTGGTGTTTTATCTGTATTGTTCCCCCTGAGGTGAGAACAACCTCACCTTACCCCTGGGGTCTCCCCTGACCCCAGACCCCCTTCCAATTCTTCCCTAACCTTTTGATTGTCACCTACTTCCCCTCCCTCTTGCTTCCTCCCCCGACCCCCAGTATCTCTACTTAAACTATGTCAGACCATGTATTCAGCAGACTGGACTAGACTAGACTGGTGACCAGACCGGACTGTTGACACACTGATGACCAAGCTGTGCCCGTGCATGATTGTCTGCATGCACAGGAATAAGACTAGACTCCTGATCCTGCTGATTGACTGTTGATTGACCACGCTGTACCCAGACTCTGTATGTGGAAATAAACTCCAGTCAACGCCGAAGCTCCAGTCTCCTGACTCTTGGTGCCGAATTTCCAACAAGACCCTTAACTTGCCTTCGTGGTCAAGCAAAGTAAAGCTTGCAGCGCTCATCGAGCTTGCTCATCTCTGAAAATAAAAACTGCTCTACCAAACAACGATCTTTCATGTAAACATTAGATGAATTCCTTAATAAAGACGTCCTCAACATCAGGGACGATAAAAGGACTTTCTCTACGTTCTCATTTGTAACTCTTTGGCTGCTGTAATGTTTTATATGACTTCTGCTGCATCGAGTATGTCAGGACGAAAAGGGTCCCTTCCAATCGCTGTTAGATGAGCTCCAGCCATGGTGTGAAATTCCAAGCACACCACCCTTCAGTTCACATGTGGAGCAGAAGTTGCTGTGAAGAGCTGGTGAGGCACAATTCAGTGCACTGACAGCGGGTAGCTGTTCTACTGACAGCTGTTCTACCTGCTGCTCTCTGGATGAAAGGAAAACTTAAAAAACAGAGTGATTCATGTCACAATGTTTATATTTAATTTGCTGTTTTCATTCTTTATACTCACTAATTAGTACAACTGCTCTACCTCTTGGTGTCCACATTTATTATTTAAATACTTTTTTCTTTGTTTTGCAACAATTTCGTAAAGGAGGAACTTTTAAAAGTAAATAATTCCTTTCTCTTTTTGAAAAGACTTCTGGTTTATATTTGGATATCTTGCCTTTAATGTATGCATAATGTTATGTGAGGTTCAAAGTTGGTTATATTTTTCAGGCTAAATCGTGACCCAAAAACTGAGGGCTGAACTGAATCATCAAAGGGGTCACCATTACACCACTGAACTGACATCACAAGAACGACCCCACTAAAATCTGCTGAACACGGCTTTATAAGGACCTTCGGACACCCTGGTTATTACTTAAACTAATTACTGAGCCGATTCATCGAGGACATCAATTGTGAGCTATTATAAATGTTTCAATCTATATAAACATTAGTGGATTTAGTGGGACATTGCCCCAAATAAATGACCCACTGAAGCCTGGCCTGGTCTGATGTATGAAAAACATCTAAATAAAGTAAAAATGGAACTCTTTGGCAACAACTGACACAGATATGTTTGGAAAAATAGAGCATTTGATGATAGGTACACCGTGCCGACTGTTAAACATAAAGGTGGGTCTATTACGCCTTGGGGTTGTGTGGCAGCCAGTGGCTCAGGAAACACTGAATAGACAGATAAATTTGACTGATATTAATTACTAAGCCGGTTCATCAAGAACATCAATTGTAATCTATTCTAAATGTTTCAATCGAGTAACTGATAAGTTGTTGATTTTACTCAGGTAATCTATTCATCAAAATAACCATTAGATCACCTGAGAACTCGTATAACCAATAATGACAGCCCTGGTTGACTTTACCTTCACCATGAGGTTTAACTGACTCCCTGCAAAACATACTCCACTAAAACACTGGGCTCTTTTTCATTAACACTCAATCAACACTACACAACCTTTTAATACTGTAAAATTTCCTGTGTAATTTTGACACCTTCACTCTAAAGTGCCTCACAGTAGTTTAAGCGTGTACGAGCAGAGCGCTCAGGCTGCAGTCGAAGAGCACTCGTCCGTCTCTGGTGGTGCTGCACTCGTTCTTCAGCAGCTCCAGCATGCCGGAGCGGACCTCGGCCGAGAACGATGAGCGGAAGTTCTCTCTATCCGTCATGAAGTCCAGCAGCATCTCTCCGTCCCTGCTGCCCTCTGTGAAGCACTGGGTGATGTCCAGCGTGTTCCTGGCCACCAGCTCCTCATAGCACAGCCCCAGGGTGTCCAGCTGGACCTTAATGTCCCCGGCGGAGAGGTAGTCTGAGAGCGTGTTGGTGCAGAGCTCCTTCCTAAAGGTTTTCCACAGGATCTCCCAGCCGCTGTTCGCTGTACGTGTGGACAAGGGTCAAGAATGTAAACTGCTAAATAATATTAAAAACGTTTAAGGAGGAAATGTTGCTGGAACGTCGCTGCAAATTCACTGTTACTTTATATTTGATAAATAGCTGATAAAGTTATTATGGCATATGCAAAAGTTCGGACAACCTTCCAGTTGTAAAGTTTCAAACTTAAATAAATCGATAGGCCTTAATTGACTTGAATAATTAGGCAGGTCAAGGACTGTCATAAAGAATTGTTAGCTGACTCTTCAAACCTTGTGCTAACACTTAACCACTATGGGCTCCTCTAAGCAGCTGGATCTGAAAATCTTATCTACAAGCTAATTGATGCCTACAAAGCAGGAGAAGGCTATAAAAAGATGTGAAAGAGCTTCCAGCTCACAATTTCCACTGTCCGAAATGTCATTAAGAAATGGCAGTTAAGGGGAACTGTGGAAGTCAAGGCAAGATTTGGAACTCCCACATACAGATGTTCATATGCTGGCCAGAAAGGCAAAGCAAAACCCCCATATGACAGTAAAAGGACCTGCTGACACAGGAGTGGTGGTGCACTGTTCTGCTGTGTAGCATTAGTGAACAAACAAGATCTCCATGGAAACATCATCAAAAGGAAACCTTATCTGTGACCTCATCACAAAAGTCCACATGAAGCCTTTTGGAAACAAATGCTATGGACTGGTGAAGTAAAAATGGAGCTCTTAAACGGAGCATGAAAAGAAAACCTTGCCGACTGCTAAGCAAGGGGATGGATCTATTATGCTTTATGGCTGTGTGGCAGCCAGTGGCTCAGGAAACAGTGCATAGGTAATGTAGGGAAGTTGATACAACAAAGGTCTACTCATCTAGGAAATTTGCAGCTTTCTCATACAGCACAGCCCTAAAATGCAGCCAATAGGAAATGATACATGTAAACCCTCCTGTGTTAACCGATAGCTTCTTATATTGGACATACAGCAAGGAGCAGCACAAACTTTAGTATCACTTTGTTTTGCTGCCTGCCACCACAGAATGCTATATAAACAGTAGTGGGTTTATTGGGACATTGTCCCAAATAAATGACCCCCTAAAGCCTGGCCTGGTCTGAAGTATGTAAAACAAAATCTTGATAGAGAAGATTTCAGAGGAATTTGATGCAGTAAAAATTGATCTTTTTGGCAACAATTGCTAAAGATATGCTAGGAAAAAAAGTACAGCATTTGATGAAAGGAACACTGTGCCAACCGTTAATCATAGGGGTGGATCTGTTATGCTTTGAGGTTGTGTGGCAGCCAGTGGCAAAGGAAACGTGACAATTAAGTGTAGGTCAAGAAATGTAAGCTAATTACGAGAAACTAACAAAACCACAAGAAAGGCTGCAGAGCCCCATCCCAGTATTACGATTTGAGCTACGTATGTAAACATTTGGGCACCCCTGTCATTCAACTCTCAGACAGAACTGCTCGCATGCTGGCCAGACGAATGGGTTCCACTAAATATCAGCAAATTCTGGAAGCACAGTCAAGAAACCGAAGCTGAAAAGAGGCTGTTTACTTCCTTTCACTTAAAAAATGAACAAATGTAATTTGGCAAGGGGTGCCCAAACTTTTGCATACAACTTTAAAGTTATTATTATGTTCTGATGTTGATGATCATGATGGTACTGATCACTGTATTCTCTGTCCAAACCCACTGAGCCTCACCTGCTTCATGAATGATGAGCAGTTTGCCGTTCTCCCTCAGGAGGCTGTGGAAGAACTTCAGTGTTGCAGCAGGATCGTCCACGTAGTACAGCATCTGCGGTCAGAAGGTCAGAGATTATGAGACCTGTATGGTAGAGCTGATGGTGATGATGGTGACGAGGAACATTCAAACACATTATTACAGAAAATTAGTACTGGAACCTGAATCATGTGGATGAGGTCAAACTTGACGTCCTCTTTAGCTTTGACTTGTTTCTCATATTCCGCACAAGAGACGATGTTCCAGTTGAACGAAACGTCCTGGAGCCTGGAGGTTCTGGCCACCAGAGCTACAGAGAGAGACCAGAGAAGCAAATTCACGAAGCTGTTCCTCAGACAGGACTGAAGAGATCAGTGTTAACTAATAAACTACTGAGTTATCATCAACAGCTTGATATCTGAGGACAAAGCTGAAGATCCAGGATTGAGAACCACTGAGTTAATGTATAAAATATTGTTGCTCTCGCAATAAAACCTTGTCTCTCCATCATTATCACTTTTTTGTTTGCTTTTGTTTTGTTTATTTTTGAATTAGAACTAAACAGTTGCCCTTTACAACTTATTAAAATTTGATGATTAACAGACCAATAAAACATAAACATTTCCAAAGTTAAGAATATTTGTTTCTTTAAAGTTATCATTTTTGATACAAGGTTTTGTCCCAACAGTCAAAATACATACATATACACAGTTAAAAAAGATGGTTCTTCAAGGGTTCTTTAGTAAAGGCAATGGTTCTACAGGGAGATTCACTCGAAAGAGGCCCCAAATATTCCGCTGTAATTCCTGTTAGGATGAAGCAATCTGAGCCAAAAAAATGCTCTCCATACCTCGACGTATGTGTAATCGATTGCATTACATGTGGTGCTGGAAGCGATCTCGGTTTTCTGCCAGACACATGAAGGGGTACGGGGGTCTGCACCCAGAAGTTGCAAACGGAGGTTAAACATTGGGACAGCTGTCCGGCGCCTACCTCATCGCTCCGACGCAGGAGCATCCCGGCTTGTTTGAAGCTCCATATACTGAGGAGCTCATTGCACATTGTTTGGTTCAGATCGCTTCGTCCTAGAGAGAGTTATTACAGAATCTTCGGGGCCTCTTTCGAGTGAATCTCCCTGTATTTGGAACCATGGATTCTATATACACAAAGGTTATTTGCATGGTGAAATGATGGGGAAGAAGAATTTAAAATATAAGAATACACAATGGTTCTTATGGGTTCTTTAGTAAAAAAAAAAAAAAGAACAATCAAAACCCCTTTGTGTGACTAAAGGGTTCTTTTCATCGTGAAAGCGTTCTTCAGATTGATGGAGAACGTGCTGTAGATGGTTCTATATAGAACCTGAAAACTATCTATAGAATAATGTTCTATATTGAAAACGGTTCTACACAGCACCAAAAAGCGTTCTTATATCATTATGATGTCAAGTTTGTTACAACAGAAGAACCATTTTTTTGTGCTATATAGAACCCTTTTTCAAAAAGGTTCAATGTAGAACCATCTATAGCACATTCTCTTAATGGTTCTTTGATATGATTGGTTTGATTTTATAGAATGTTTAATTAAGAAGTTATTTAATAAATTAATTTAATTCATTTAATTTATATTTAATGTGAGCTCAGTTAGTGAACTACAGCTAGAGGAGGGGAACCTTTGAAGTTCTGAGTGAGGTCAGTGCTGGGCTCCACAATGTCCACGCTGATCGGGACAGATGGAAGAGCGCACTGCAGGATCGATATCAGATACACATCCATCTCCCCTTAAACACAGAGAAATAAAATTTTTGAAATTAAAAAATCTTCCGTAATAATATTATAATGAAGAAATCTAAAACCAATATACAGAAAAACAGCTGATTAGAAGGAAGCAGCCAGTAGATGGAGACATTTTCTAAGAAATGGTATAAAAAAACCTCATATATATATATATATATATATATATATATATATATATATATATATATATGCCTCATATTTCAAAGGTGACAATCACTTCTGCAGATAAATAACTTAATAACTTGAATCATGTATGTTCACACACCTCCACCACTTCCAACCCCGAGCACCCTGAAGTCAGACTTTCCCTCGGCCATCCTGCAGGAAAAGGAGAGTAAATTAATATAAAATATTTATTTATTTATTTAATGTTAATGAAATTTACAAAAATGACAAATAAGTATTCAACAACTATCAAAATAAGGCAAAAAAAAAACAAACATATAAAATGCTGCAGCAGACTGTCTTACTTGGTCAGTTCTTGAGGTAGAACCGAATCCATTAGCTTCTGAATAACCTTGTGTTCTCCAGAACGTTCCAGATAGTTCTGAAAGCGCTGCACATAACCACCCTGATATCCCGCCATGACCAACACTGGACACTCAGAAACTGAAAAATACTGAACTAAACAAACAACAACTACATCAACACATTGACTTCCCACAGTACTTCATATCCTCCTACTGTACTTCATATCCTCCTACTGTACTTCGTATCCCTCCTACTGTACTTCATATCCTCCTACTGTACTTCATATCCTTCATACTGTAACTTCATATCCTTCCTACTGTACTTCATATCCCTCCTACTGTACTTCATATCCTTCATACTGTAACTTCATATCCTTCCTACTGTAACTTCATATCCTCCTACTGTACTTCATATCCTTCATACTGTAACTTCATATCCTTCCTACTGTACTTCATATCCTTCATACTGTAACTTCATATCCTTCCTACTGTAACTTCATATCCTCCTACTGTACTTCATATCCTTCATACTGTAACTTCATATCCTCCTACTGTAACTTCATATCCTTCCTACTGTAACTTCATATCCTCCTACTGTACTTCATATCCTTCATACTGTAACTTCATATCCTCCTACTGTAACTTCATATCCTCCTACTGTAACTTCATATCCTTCATACTGTAACTTCATATCCTCCTACTGTAACTTCATATCCTTCCTACTGTACTTCATATCCTCCTACTGTAACTTCATATCCTCCTACTGTACTTCATATCCTTCATACTGTACTTCATATCCTCCTACTGTAACTTCATATCCTCCTACTGTAACTTCATATCCCTCCTACTGTACTTCATATCCTCCTACTGTAACTTCATATCCCTCCTACTGTACTTCATATCCTTCATACTGTACTTCATATCCTCCTACTGTAACTTCATATCCTTCCTACTGTAACTTCATATCCTTCAGACTGAACCTTCATATCCTCCTACTGTAACTTCATATCCTCCTACTGTACTTCATATCCTTCATACTGTAACTTCATATCCTCCTACTGTAACTTCATATCCTCCTACTGTAACTTCATATCCTTCCTACTGTACTTCATATCCTTCATACTGTACTTCATATCCTCCTACTGTAACTTCATATCCTCCTACTGTACTTCATATCCTTCATACTGTACTTCATATCCTCCTACTGTAACTTCATATCCCTTATACTGTAACTTCATATCCCTCCTACTGTACTTCATATCCTTCCTACTGTACTTCATATCCTCCTACTGTAACTTCATATCCCTCCTACTGTACTTCATATCCTTCCTACTGTACTTCATATCCCTCCTACTGTACTTCATATCCTTCCTACTGTACTTCATATCCTCCTACTGTACTTCATATCCTTCATACTGTACTTCATATCCTCCTACTGTAACTTCATATCCTTCCTACTGTAACTTCATATCCTTCCTACTGTACTTCATATCCTTCAGACTGTACTTCATATCCTCCTACTGTAACTTCATATCCTCCTACTGTACTTCATATCCTTCCTACTGTACTTCATATCCTTCAGACTGTAACTTCATATCCTCCTACTGTACTTCATATCCTTCAGACTGAACCTTCATATCCTCCTACTGTACTTCATATCTTTCATATTCTTTAAACAGTAACTTCATACTAACTTCATATTCTTTCTACTGCAACAAAATATTCATCATTCTGAATCTTCATACTGTAACTTCATATAGTTTCTACTGTAACTTCATCTTTTTCATACTGTACCTTCATATTGTTTCTACTGCAACATATTTGTCATTCAGAATTTTCATGCTGTAACCTAATATTGTTTCTACTGTAACTTCATATCCTTCATACTGTAAACTTCTTTATACTGTAATGTCATGTTCTTCACACTGTGAATTTCCTATTACACTCTAATTACACTATATGAACAAAAGTATTGGGACACACCTCTTAATCACTGACTTCAGGTGATTTCTTCAGTCTCATTGCTACAGGTGTATAAAATCGAGCACCCAGCCATGCAGCCTGGCTTTACACACATTAGTGAAAGAGTGGGTCTAAAGAGCTCAGTGAACTCGAGCGTGGTGCTGTAATAGGGTCCCACCGCTGGAACAAGTCAGTTCACGGAATTTCTTCGCTCCTAGATGTTCCACAATCAACTGTTAAATCAAGCGTTTAAGAACCACAGCAACTCAGCCACGAACTGCATAGAGTCTCCAACACTCTGCTGACTTAATAACTGCAGAGGTCAGACCTCCTCTGGCATCAACATCAGCACAAAAACTGTGCCGGGAGTTCATGGCAGGGTTTCCATGGCCGAGCAGCTGCATGAAGTAAAGCTGGAGTGGAGTAAAGCGCCGCCACTGGACTCTGGAGCAGTGGAAATGCATTCTGTGGAGTGACCAATCATGCTTCTCTAATACCAGGAGAACGTTACCTGCCTGACTGCACTGTGCCAGCTGTAAAGTTTGGTGAAGGAGGGATGATGATATGGGGCTGTTTTTCAGGGGTTGGTCTAGAACCCTTAGTTCCAGTGAAGAGAAATCAGTGCACAAAGCAGCTCCATAAAGGCCTGGCTGGGTGAGTTTGGTGTCGAAGAGCTTGACTGACCCTCACAGAGCCCTGACCTCAACCCCATCAAACACCTTTGGGATGAACTAGAACGGAGATTGTGAGCCAGGCCCTCTCGTCCAGCATCAGTGTCTGACCTCACAAATGCTCTTCTGGATAAATGGGCAGAAATTCCCACAGACTCTCCAACATCTTGTAGAAGCTTCCCAGAAGAGTGGAAGCTGTTAGAGCTGCAAAGGGGACCAACTCCATATTAATGCCTATGGGTTTAGAATGGGGTTCATAAAAGCTCCTGTAGGTGTGATGTGGAGGTGTCCCAATACTTTTGACCATGTAGTATATTTGAGCTACATGCACGGCCTGAACCCAAACTCTGACAACATTAAATACGACAGGATCAGAATAACAGAAATGGACAGTAATAAAAGGGAAGTAGGAGTATGTAATGGTAAGTGTAGCAGTGTTATCTCAGTCAGTGAGCGTGCTCTTTCCCACAGAACAGGAACAGGAGACAAACATGCCTGGTACGATAAAGAGAGCAGAGTGAACTCTGTTGCTGGACTGGGGGAGATACGCTGTACATACAGTCTGTACTGTAAATACTGACACTGCAGTCACATAGCAGCACATAAAAACTGTCAACTGCTGGGTCTGATCCACTTGCACCAGCATAACATACACTAACACACCACCACCATGTCATGCTCTGTAGGGGTCCTGACCATTGAAGAACAGGGTAACAAAATACGCAGAGAAACAAACGGACTACAGTCTGTAACTGTGGAACTACAATGGTGTGTGTGTGTGTGTGTGTGTGTGTGTGTGTGTGTGTGAGTGTATATATATAGATATATCGCTGTTGTCAGAAGAAAACCTTGTATCCCCAAAATGGTAACTTTACAGGAGAAGACATAAACCTACTTTACTTTTAATGTAAGTCAATGGAACCAGGATTTTTTCCAAGTCATTTTGGGCTGTTTCTGTTAGTGCATTCATCATGAAAGTTACATGCAATGTAAAGGACAACAGGCATTTTCAAATAATGTCAAAAAATGAAAATGGTCAAAAATGGATATATATATATATATATATACTGTAAATGAACCAGAGTTACAGATAATACATACGCACTAATACTCAAACCAGTAAAATATAAACAATAGAACAAAACCATAATTAAATGACAAAGGAAAGCAGCAGAACGGTCAGTAGGCAGCGAGTACTCCAATGTACTCTACTGTAAGTTCCACTCTTTAGATGCTGTTACAGAAAATGCTGACTTACTAAAAGCTCTTGTTCGAATAGGAACGATGTCTCCTCTTCTAGCACCTCTGCTGAACTGAGAGTCTGCTCTTTGCATGATAAATGCTTTACTGGGGTTATGCAATGTCTGAAAACAAGGCAAAGGTTAACATATTTAACAAGCTTTCCTAACACAGAAGTCTATGTTTATTTAAGATTTCATAGGAATGACAGCTGTTGGGTTTCTGATCTAGAATTTGAAGAGCATGTTTATATAAAATTGTGTGCGTCTGTATATGTACACTGTACACACACACACACACACACACACACACACACACACACACACACACACATATATACAGTATGTGCAAAATTCTTAAGCACCTAAGCACATTATGCAAAGCCATTTATCTTGCCAATAAGTGGTTTTTCCTTTTCAATCACCAAATATCATTAGGATAAATTAAAAATGAAATGTAAAAATCTATGTTACATCTATCTATCTATCTATCTATCTATCTATCTATCTATCTATCTATCTCACTGCTGTCAGAACAAAACCTCATATCGTTTCTTTTGGTCCATTCATCATGAAATTTACACACAATGTAAAGACCAACAGATATGTTCAAATTATGTCAACAAAAAAAAACAACAAAAATGGAGATATGATGTTTTCTTCCGACAGCAGTGATGTATATATATATATATATATAGACAGACAGACAGATAGACAGAGCATGGAGCCCCCTGAGAGAACACAGGACACGAAGTAAGAGGGACTTTACACATGTAAATACTCATGTTGTTAGCACAACAACACAAACACAAGCTCTGTGGTGGCCAGTGGGGTGGCAGGGGCAGTTCTGGTGGCCTGTACTATATATGGCACATGACACTGTGTTAACGCTTCCTTGTTTATAGTTGTCCAGTCATACAGCACAGTGGGTTCAAGTTTGATTGCATTCAACCACAACAGCATTAGTGAGGTCAGGTACTGATGTTGGAACATTGCTGTGAGGATTTGATTGAGCATTAGTGAGGTCAGGTACTGATGTTGGAACATTGCTGTGAGGATTTGATTGAGCATTAGTGAGGTCAGGTACTGATGTTGGATGGTCAGTTCTGGATCACTCCAACTCATCCCAAAGGTACTGGATGGAGCTCCATCACTCCAGAGAACACAGTTCCACTGCTCCACAGCCCAATGCTGGGGGGACCATTGGGCATGGTGACCGTCAGTGCTTTACTATGGAGATTATACAAGCTGTGTGTACAACTGAACACCTGATTGCTGATATTAATACACATACACTGTTAAAAAAGACGGTTCTTCAAGGATTCAGTAGTAAAGGGAGTGGTTCTATGTAGAACCATGAGTTCTACATAGAACCTTTTCATGCTTAAATGGTTCTTTGCATGGAGGTTGTGTTGTATATGGTTCTACATAGCATCCAAAAGGGTTCTGCTATTGTTTATTGTGTAGATGTCACGTTCTCCATCGATGTGAAGAACCCTTTCATGATGCAAAGAACCCTTAAATCATGCAGTGTTCATTGTTCTTTGAGTGTTCATGGTTCTATATACAGAACCATTTTGTTTACTAAAGAACCCTTGAAGAACCACTTTTTAAAGAGTGTATCCTTATAATCCTATATTTTATATTTTCCAACCATGCAAAGAACAATTTAAGTATGAAATTTGGAACTTGGAACCATTCCCTTTATTAAAGAACCATCTTTTTAAAGAGTGCATCTTTTTTTGCACATGAAAAACAAGAAATAAACAGGAGATAAAAGAAAAAAGTACACGAAAATATTACCTGCAGGAACGCTTATTGGCGATCTGGCGCCTGTACAGCGTTACTGCTGCACCATTTAAGGTGGACTGGAAAATTCGTCCAACCAACTTAGTGAGAAAACAAAGTGGTAAACCAGCCCCACCCCACACACACACACACACACACACACACACACACACACACACACACACACACACCAGAATACTCTCCTCACTACAGAGTAGTGAGTATCGAGCACGCAAAGAACCCTGCAGCACTTCTACAACTCAGCTACAGTCCGACTTTAACACACTGATTCAGTCCTGCGCTTTAGAGACATCAGACGTCACACCGCATGTCCACTACAGTCCATAAGCGCCTTCTTCAACCATACGGCTCCTGATTTAAACTCCAATATGTGTTTTAGCAGTTCGGACAGTCTGAGCTCACTCTCGTACATACCTTTACCACACCGGGCAGCAGCGGAGAGGAGTCGACTCCAGAAGAATCGGTGCCTTGACTCCGAGTCAGGAGGGTTGTGGAAAGCAGTTTTGGTTTTTAATCCACCACTGACATGAGAAACAAGCAGAGAGTACATTTACATGCAACATTTTTTTAATGAATGAATGAATGAATGAATGAATATACTCTGACTCTGAGCTGACAACAGACCACTGACCACATCCTTCACGCTACCGGTACTCCCCCAAACACACCGACTACACACATCAGCGCAAAAACAACACAAACAGTACTATATATATATATGTGTGTGTGTGTGTGTGTGTGTGTGTGTGCGCCTATACAAATGGTTCTCTGTTCAGAGTCATGGCTCATTCGACCCTCACTGGACTATGTACTATACACTGGAGTTCAGTGTAACAGTTTTGTAACTGTGTATGAAAACATCTGCAGATTAAGGAAATACACAGTTCTGTTAAAGGCTGACCGTTATGGGACATGAGTAAGCAGTCAGGCTATGGCAGAGTACGTTCCACCGTCTGTGCTGCGTTTCCATCTGAACAAAATTCTCTCTTTTATCATGAAGGTCAACTGTCTTTTGCATATAATGTAAAACATGAAAAAAAAACAAAAAGAGATACAAGGTTTTGTCCCGACAACAACGATATACAGGGTGATTCAAAAAGATTCAACTGATTTCAAAATGATTTATTTCACTTGTAAATCATTACAGATCAATGCAGTGAACTGTAAATGGTTTAAGTGAACGACGAACGCTCTGAGCTGTTGGAGCTTCACCGCCCACGAAAATCACGCTGCACAGTTATGACGGATTCACTCTTATTGAAGTGGAGAACGCAGAATGCTTTCTGCTCAGGGGTCTCATCTCCTCTCAGACTGAAGGGAGCCATCTTCTACTGACAGTCGGAAACTCTATGACCCCCTCTTTCAATTGGATTGTGATTGGTTCCTAGGCGCCTCCCGGTTGTATAAACCCAGAAAATACTGAACTATTTTATTAGGTGTCACCCGGCCTACAAAAGACTCCATGTATTCTAATTCCATCAATCTCTTTATGTAATGAAGAAAACACAAATACGGTGTGAATTAAAAAGTGATTTTTATTCACACTACAAAAGACAGCAGCTTTACCCGATTACAAAGCAGTTGACACAAACCAACACCTACATCCTTAATCAGGATCTATGACAAAACTCTACTTGGGAACATTTATAACCCATTTTTCTGTGTGTTCACTGTGGCTTTTATCAGTCTAAAGCTATTTCATAGCAGGTCATACTAATAATACTGCTGCATTCTGAACTTAACTGATATGACTAATACTGATTAATAAGTGCTCATGAGTCATTAAATCATCTGCAATGACTATAGTTTATACCTAACCTATATTATTACTTAGAAATTGCAGAATTAAGTGATTAAGATGTAAACAGAGTCGTTCAGAGTGGTTTGGTGTGAAACGCTCTGTTCTAGAGAAACTTACAGAGTCAGAATTGTTCACAGTGGTGGTGATAGGAACCAGACGTCCACCTCTAAAAGCTCCCTCACAGAAAGTTACTACATGAAATGGTTATGAATTCACTGCCTGATGTCTGAGACACTAGATTAAAATTTATTTTTTAATACATCTACAGTGGAGGGGTACAAAACAGTCCCCAAAGAAAGCTTAGTACTTCAGATTTTCCACTATTTTCCATCATCAACATTCCATATAAACTCAGAAGACTCGTGTAGGTTCACTGGTGGTTCTGGATAGTAAATAAAATGTCTATATTTGTGTTGTAGTCATGGCGACCCCTGGTTCCCATCACCACCACTGTAAAGACATCTGAACCATTTCACACCAAACCACTCTGAATCACTCTGTTTACATCTCACATACTGAGTTATGGAGGTTTTTGTTTTTTTTTTTAGAAAATATCAAAAGAATTCCCTTTAACATAATTTATACACACTTCTATTATTATGAAAAATGTAATCAATCAAAAATTTGCTGTTCTGGGTTTAAAATGAATCTATATACCTAAAAAGCATGGTTCTTCAAGGGTTCTTCAGTAAAATCAATAGTTCTATATAGGACCATGAGTTCTATATAGACCCATTTGTATGCTTAAATGGTTCTTTGCATTGTGAAATTATTCTTCAATTTGATGGAGAGTATGTTGAATATGGTTCTATAAAGAACCTTTTCAAATATAATTCTACATAGCACCAAAAAGGGTTCAGCTATTGTTAAAGCTTGACATCGTAAAAATAGAAGAACCATTTTTGATACTATATAGAACCATTTAAGCATAAAATGACGCTATATAGAACTCATGGTTCTAAGTTCCAAAGAACCCTTGAAGAGTGATCTTTTTTAATTGTGTAGGATTTTGCAAAATGTCGCTTTGTTATTGATTGCAGAAGATAAACTTTACATATCGTGGCTGTCAAAACAAAACCTCATCTCCGTTTTTGTCATTTTTGACATAATTTGAAAATTCCTGTTGCTCTTTATATTGTGTGTAAATTTCATGATGAATGGACCAAAAGAAACAGCCTAAAATGACTTGGAAATTCTGGTTCCATTGACTTACATTAAAAGTAAAGTTCTTATTTTGGAGATACAAGGTTTTGATCTGACAAGAGTGATGTGTTGATGTTAATGATCTGTGCTGATTCGCTCATCCTGAACTCTGTGCATGTTAATTTCTGAAATCCAATGCAAAGGCAATGGATTTAAATTAACAGATTTACCCAAACAGCTAAGTTCAAAGTAAAAATCCTATTATAATCTTACTGCTTATCTAAGTGCACCTTTAATCCCCTCTACACAATGTATCTAAGCTTCAGGTCTAGGGGTCGAGCACTACAGCCTCCAGGTTATTATTGAATATAACCCTGCCATCCACCTCCTTGCTGCAGTCTGGATGTCTGAGCAGCTCCAGCACGCCTGCCCTCAGCTCCGGGGACGCGCTCTTACTGAAGTCCATCACCTCGGTCAGGAAGTCCAGCAGCAGCTCTCCTTTCTCGTCCCCTGGTGTGAAGCACTCCGTGATGTCCATCTGGGACGGCATCGTGTGCTTCTGGTACGGGATCCCTTTGGCGTCCAGGAAGCTCTTGACGTCTCCGGTCGTGACGCACTGGCTGATGTCGGTTTTGCACAGCTCAGCCCGGAAGGTTCTCCACAGCCGGCCCCACCCGCTCTCTCCTGCAGGGGGCGCAGTGAGGTAGTGTCTTATTATATAACAGTCTGTTTGGTCAATCATTGGTCAATCAGTTCTAACCAAACTATCTGCGCTGGTTTATCACATAGATTTTTAAATGGTACAGTGAGCATCACACTGAACACTCTCTTTACCAGTCAAGAAGATCTTAACACTAAGATGCCTTTGGGAATTATGGCCCAGATAGAATGTATATGCACATCTGCATATACTTAAACTGACCGTTACTAAGTGTCCACTTTAGCACATACAAAATCAGTAAATGAACACTTCAGACAACTTCTATGAGCATACCTGTCAACTTAATCTTACAACCCTGTTTCCAAAAAAGTTGGGACACAAGTTGTGCAAAATGTAAATAAAAACAGAATCCAATGATGTGCAAATCATTTAAACCCTAGATTTAATTGAAAATAGTACAAAGACCACATGGCAAATAGTGCAACAATTCAAGAATAATGTTTCTCAATGTAAAATAGCAAAGAACTTGGGCATTTCATCATCTCTGGTACATAATATCATTACAAGATTCAGAGAAACTGGAAAAATCTCTGTATGTAAGGGACAAGGCTGAAAACCAGTATATGCTGGCCGTGATCTTTGGGCCCTCAGGCAGCACTGCATTAAAAACAGACATGATACTGTAGTGGAAATCACTGCATGGGCTCAGAAACACTTCTGAAAAACACTGTCTGTGAACACAGTTTAACTGCATCTACAAAGGCAAGTTAAAACTCTACCATGCAAAGAAGAAACCACAAATAAACAGGATCCAGAAACACTGCCACCTTCTCTGGGCCTGAGCTCATTTAAAATGGACTGAGGGGAAGTGGAAAAGTGTCCTGTGGTCTGACAGATCAACAACTGAAATTCTTTTTGAAAATCATGGACACTGTGTCCTCCAGGCTAAAAATGAGAGGGACTATTTGGCTTGTTATCAGCACACAGTTCAAAAGCCAGTATTCATGATGGTGTAGGGGGGCATTAGTGCACATGGCATGGGTGATGTGCACATCTGTGAAGGCACCATTAATGCTGAACGATATATACAGGCTTTGGCAACATATGCTGCCATCCAGACGACGTCTTTTTCAGGGAAGGCCTTGATTATTTCAGCAAGACAGTGTCAAACCACATTCTGCATGTATTACAGCAGCATTGCTCTGTATTAAAAGAGTCCAGGTGCTAAACTGACCTGACTGCAGTCCAGACCTGTCACTACTGATAACATTTGGCACATTATGAAATGAGAAACACAACAAAGAAGACTCCAACCTGTTCAGCAGCTAAAATCCTGTATCAAACAAAAACTGGAAAACATTTCACTTTCAAAACTACAGCAGTGTCTCCTCAGTTCCCAAACACTTACAGAGTGTTGTTAAAAGAAAAGGTTATGAAACACAGTGGTAAACAGGCCCCCGTCCCAACCTTTTTGGAACTTGTTTTTGGCATCAAATTCAAAATGTGCATGTATATGAAAAAAAAAATCTGTTTCAACATTTGATATGTTGTATTTGTACTATTTTCTATTTAATAAATAGGGTTTAAATGGTTTGCATTTTGTTTTTATTTACATTTTGCAAAACAGCCATTTTTTGGAAACAGGATTGTAATATAAATATGGAGGAGGTGATGGAAATTTGTAGAATTTGTTAAAAACTGTAAGCCAACAAGCCCCCTCCAAAATCCCCCCGGCCCTGTGTCCTGAACTCTTCACTTTCATTATTTATTTATTATCTATATAAATACAAATTTGAACTTGAGCAGGTACTATTTGGGTGGTGGGTCATTCTCAGCACTGCAGTAACACTGACGTGGTGGTGGTGTGTTAGTGTGTGTTGCGCTGGTGCGAGTGGATCAGACACAGCAGTGCTGGTGGAGTTTTTAAACACTGTGTCCACTCACTGTCCACTCTATTAGACACTCCTACCTTGTCGGTCCACCTTGTAGATGTAAAGTCAGAGACGATAGCTCATCTGCTGCTGCACAGTTTGTGTTGGTCATCCTCTAGTCCTTCATCAGTGGTCACAGGACGCTGCCCACAGGACGCTGTTGGCTGGATGTTTTTGGTTCTCAGTCCATCAGGGACACTGAGGTGTTTAAAAACTCCAGCAGCACTGCTGTGTCTGATCCACTCAGACCAGCACAACACACACTAACACACCACCAACACATCAGTGTTACTGCAGTGCTGAGAATGACCCACTTGTAACTGCTCAAAATGTGACAGGAATACAGTCTCACTTCCTGCTCTAAAATGTAGGGGTGTGGCTAAACTAGGTCTCCACCTACAGACTAAAACTCTTTGACTATAAATGATGATTTTGTATATATTTGGCTTATTACTTTCTCTGTTAATGCCTTGGGTTTAAATGGATAAAGACATAATCCTTGTGAACATCTAAGCTCTGAATACCTCTTGCTTTTTGACCTCAGTTTGAACTAATTTTGTATAATGGACCTTATAATGGTCCATTTTCGGATGTCAGCTGGAATCAGCCAGAAACGAACAGCATACAATTCAGCAAAAAAGATGAGCTGTGAAACACTTTACAGACGGACGGGAACAAAACCACACGCAGGTTTGTCTGGAAAACCCTGAAAAAGCTGACACAGTTTTATGGCTCTATCTGTAGCACAAATGGGCACTACTTAATGTCTTTTTGTGGTGGAAGGATTTGCCGATATTAAAGCACATCTGATGCAATGTTTAGTTTTCAGAACTGTTGTATTAAATTAGTAGAACCGCATAGAACGTTAGTGAATAATATCACTGTTGTGATCTACGCCCTTAAAAAATGCTTCTTCAAGGGTTCTTTAGTAAAAAAACAATGGTTGTTTATAGAAGCATTGACACTCAGAGAACCATTTGCATGCTTAAATGGTTCTTTGCATGGTGAAATGCTTCTTCAGGTTGATGGAAAATATGCTGTAGATGGTTCTATATAGATCATTTTTGAAAAGGGTTCTAAATAGCACCAAAAAATGTTCTGATGTTGTTACAGGGTCAAGCTTTTAACAATAGAATAACCCTTTTTGGTGCTATATAGAACCACAACACATTCTACATCAATCTGAAAAACCATTTCACCATGCAAAGAACCATTTAAGCATGAAATGGTTCTCTGAGTGTTCATGAGTCTATATATGTTAAAGGATCCCTTGAAGAACCATATTTTTAAGAGTGTACTGTTCTTCACCTGACACCTGCAACCGAATCAGGGTTGATATTATCGGTAACGCACTCCTTGCGTAAGCATAGCATAATGCACATAACAGCATGGCATGCATACGGTCCTCTGGACTCACTGCACATGTTCATGTTTTCTCTCTATGCCTGTTTGAGCTCGAGTTAATTATTACTAACAAACTTTTCATGAAAGGACAGGGGGTCCTTGTCCTTGTCCGTGTGGGTTTCCTCCAGGGATCTCCAATTGGAGATGTCATGTTGCATGGTGTGAGTGTGTGTGTCTGAATGTCTGCCCTGTGATGGACTGGCGGCTGGTCCAGGGTGTTTCCTGCCTTCTGCCCAATGAACGCTGGGACAGACCCCAGCACCCACCATGACCCAGGAGGATAAGCATGATAGATAATGAGTTTCCAACAGTAGTCTTGCCAAAAAATAACCCAGTTCATATATTCTTTGCTTTGCACTTCGATCTGTTTCTTGTTAATCGAGTGTCCAGCATGTGATGGAACACTTAATGAAAATCCGTGGACTCCCCAGTCCATATATTTCATATACAGAAACTTAAGGCATTGTGTTGTGCAGTGTCCAAAACTTCAGAACTATCGTTTTTAAAGAGGGTACACACACCAGTGCCAACAGTTCTCAGGGCGTCACAGCACCCCACTCAACTAGATTAAATTAAAGCCATATCAAGACCACAGAAAGCCACAGTAGATCACATGTGGCTTGAGATTTACACTCAGAAAGGCAGTCAGTCGTTTATATATGCATAGTATTATATGTTAATAGTCTGTCACCTCAGCTAACTTAGCAAACCTAGATTTTTTCAGCTCCTATCTTTCAGCTTGAAATGGGCCAGTTTGTGAAGACGTAGTAAGCTAATGCCAAACTACGTTTTATTTCATTAAATTTAAAGTATAAAATGAACATAAACTTTGTTTATCTGTGATCTCCCACAAATTTACACATATCCAGCCTTTAAGCCTACAACAGTTTAGCCCCGCCCATTCACGCTGACGTCAGGAGGAGTGTTTCAGGCCAGACTGCTTTTTGATTCAGACAAATCAGAACAGAGCTTATTTACCTCTATCATTCTTAAAGGCACAGTAACAAAAACAGCCTGGTTAATTCTAGCGGATAAAGAGAGGTCAGAAAATGGTTATTTAAAAATGAATTACAGCTGATTTTGGTGTATAATCCACACAAATGTCATAAGTGAAGCACATAAGAAAATAAACTCCAAGAAAAATGTAGGACACAGGTGCTGTGATCTTCGCTTTGGGTGATCTGTGGAATAAACCTCATCTTAACAACACTGACTGTCCTCAATACACGACGGATCTAATGAGATTTGATTTTTAACACCGACAGACGAGTTTACTACTGAGATTCTGGGTTGGGCTGCAGTGCAGCTGCTATTAAAATAACACAGGACATTTTAATCTAAACAGTATTTGTGTAGGAACACACTGAAAGTTACCTGCCCTGGATTACAGCTGAGGGTGTGTGAATGGGCCCCTCCCTGCACTGTAAATATGACTCACTCACTTTACCTGAGACCAGTATGATGAGCAGTTTGCCATTCTTGTGCAGTAAACCTCGAAAAAATGTCACTGTGGCCTCTGGATCCTTCACATAGTACAGCATCTGTAGAACACAGTGAATAAGTAAGATGAAAACAAACCACCTCATTCATTCTTAATATTAATCAAAATAATACTGAAGAGTGATGAAGAAACACATTATGTAGGAACCTGAATCATGTGAATGAAGTCCATTCTTTTCTCTGGGCTTCTCTCTTTCCAGTCCTTCTCGAACTCCGATGCGGTCATCTTATTCCACCTGAAGGTGATGTGATCGAGGTCTGGTGTCTTCGATACTAAAACTGGACAAAGTGAATGTTCCTGATCAGTACAGTGTTACTGTCCATCACTGTGCTCCTTGTACTGTTTTTAAATTGTAGTTTTTGTTCCCCACAAGTTTTAAAGCTAAAAAGTCAGGGGGAGCTCAGATCTCATAATAGAGCAATAATATGTACTGATTAATGAACATCTATCTGAAGTAGAACTACAGAACTGATATATGGGTCAGTTGACTACTCCCATTTCCATGGTTACACTACAAAAGAAGTGTCCAATCTTATTCACAAAAGGCCAGTCTGGCGGCAGGTTTTCAGTATAAACAAGCAGGAGCACCCCTGATTTCACTTGTTTATTTAGTTGGTCTTAGTCTTTTAACAGTTGATCAGGTGAGCTCCAGCTTGAAAAGCTGCAGCCACACCGGCCCTTGGCAGGTAAGACTGGACGCCCCTCCACTATGCCCATTATCATGGTGACACAACACTCATTTCCATGTTGACATTACACCCATTTCCATGGTTACACTACAGCCATTTCCATGGTGACAATACACCCATATCCATGGTTACACTACAACAATTTCCATGGTGACACCACTCTCATTTCCATGGTTACACTACTCCCATTTCCATTGTGACACCACTCTCATTTCCATGGTTACACCACTCTCATTTCCATTGTGACACTACTCTCATTTCCATTGTTAAACTATACGCATTTTCATGGTTACACTACAGCCATTTCCATGGTTACACTACTCCCATTTCCATGGTTACACTAGACCAATTTCCATGCTTACACTATAGCCATTTCCATGGTGACATTACACCCATTTCCATGTTACACCACACCCATTTTCCACTGTGACACCACTCTCCTTTCCATGTTTACACTAGTAAAGTAAAATGAACAGAGCGATCAGTCCATACCTTTATATTTGTAAAGCATGTCACCGCTGGGCTCCACCACCTCATTGTCCACTTTGGCCTCTGGATGCTTTAAGCGCAGCTGCCCGAGCATTTCCAGGTCAATCTCCCCTGGAGATGATATTAAATAGGAGTGATGCAATATAATGATGCATCAGAAATTCTGAGCACAGGTTGTAAGGTCAGCATTTCTAGAACACTGAACAACTCTGTAGATCATTTAAAAAGGCTCATTATCAAAAAGACGTATTATTATCAATTACAGAGAGTCCGTAAACGACAACCACCAGTATAAACTGCAAAGTAACAAGCAGCTGATTGGATGATAGCCCATTCATTTTAATAATGTTTCCATACTGATTGCTGGGTTTTGTCATCCTGTTCCTTCTTAAATATTTTTTTTTTGCAAGTGATGATTAAAAAAACATTCAAAGGCCTTTTTAAACATAGCACAACTGTTTCACTGATGCATTTTTTCAGCTCCAACTCATCTGCAAACCTCAGGAAAATACTGTGATAAATATTGTGAAAATGTCTTCAGATATGATGATGATATCATTTATGCCATATCATTTATCAGGTGTGAAATATGCCCTCGGAATGTACGTAATTCCACTGTAAAGGCTGTAATGATATGGGGGTCATACCTGCTCCACTTCCGACTCCCATCACATTCAGAGTGCTTTGTCCAGATCCGATGCTGCAGGACAGAGGGAGAGTGAGAAACAGATTATTTTACTAGTTATCAGCCCAGTGCATTCACTGATGTTATGACAGGCCCAGTGTACCTGGCCAGTATGTCTGGAAGCGTGGCATGGATGAAATCTCTCATGCACTGGTGTTCAGAGGAGCGCTCCAGGAACAGCTGGAAACACTGGAGGTATCTGGAATAATCCTCCACCAGACTTCTGAGAGGAGCTGCCATCACTCTGGAACACAGTAACATATTAAGTAGCCGTTTAATGGAAAATCTGAACCTCTGTGTTCCTTCTGTTCCCATATCACAAGCACATGCAGTGAGGAGAGGTCAGAAAGCAGCCAGTGTGGCCAACAGAGGTCAGTTTTTAGCCTTTACATGCAATCATTTTTCCAAAGCAAATAACAGATAACACAAAAAAAGAAATAAACAAAGGCAAACAGTGTCACTCGTATGAAGAATCAAAAGTCACTGGAGTGCTAACAGTGCCCCCTGGGGGAGAATCTTCATCCTGCTTAATGTAAGTGAATGAGATGAATGAGTCAGTTAAACCCAGCTCCTTGAGGCGCTTTGCGTCTAAACATACGATTTATATACTTACAGACATCCAAACAGATTTAAATGTATATGATTAATATTTATATGAAGCTAAAGAACCAAGTATATCATAAAGCAGCTTTCTCTGAGTTTTAGTACCAACGATCAGTATTTCAGTTTTTCATGATTTAGTTGTAGAACATTTTGTGACCTCCACTGAGAAATATCTGACACACAGCTGGTCAGTCTGTCTACAGAGTCCTGACCATCAGAAGGAATGCAAATGTATAACTGTGTGTCATCAGCATAGCTATGAAATTGATGTTATGTCTCCTAATGACATCATCGAGAGGTAACATGCACAAAGAGAAAAGCAAAGGCCCTAAAATTGAACCTTGAGGCACTCCAAGATCCAGAGAAGTACAACAGGGTCAAGATCACAAACGGATGAACTTAATTTCTTTAGAAGAGTTTTAAGATCCTGATAATTGATAAAAGAGAAAGATTATAACTGATGTAGGCGGCTTATCAGGAAGATTATAGGAGCTTCTTTCAGTTGGCTGAGCTACACTCTGTTTTATCAAGTTTATTTTATTCCGAGTGATATAAAGCACGCCACCACTGGACTCAGTGAACAGTGGAAATGTATTCTGTGGAGTGACGAATCAGCTTCTCTATCTGTCAGTCTGATGGACGAGTCTGGGTTTGGCGAATGCCAGGAGAACGTTACCTGCCTGACTGCACTGTGCCAGCTGTAGAGTTTGGTGGAGGAGGGATGATGATATGGGGCTGTTTTTCAGGGGTTGGTCTAGAACCCTTAGTTCCAGTGAAGAGAAATCTTAATGCTTCAGCACCAAGACATTCTGGACAATTGTACACTTCCAATTTTGTGGAACAGTCTGGGGAAGAACCTTTGCTGTTCCAGCATGACTGAGCCCCAGTGCACAAAGCAGCTCCATAAAGGCCTGACTGGGTGAGTTTGGTGTGGAAGAACTTGACTGGCCCTCACAGAGCCCTGACCTCAACCCCATCAAACACCTTCGGGATAAACTAGAACAGAGATTGTGAGCCAGACCCTCTCGTCCAGCATCAGTGTCTGACACTCTCCAAAATCTTGTAGAAGCTTCCCAGAACAGTGGAAGCTGTTAGAGCTGCAAAGGGGGACCAACTCCATATTAATGTCTGTGCCAATACTGTTACACACACACAGACACATTTTATATATATATATATATATATATATATATATATATATATATACACACACACACATATATATATATATATATATATATATATATATATATATATATATATATATATATATATATATATATATATACACACACACACATATATATATATATATATATATATATATATATATATATATATATATATATATATATAAAATATTGTCGGAAGAAAAATCTCTATTTTTGTTGTTTTTCAGTTATGACATAAATTTCATGATGAATGGATCAAAGGAAGCAGCCCAAAATTAGTACTACATAAAAGTAAGTAGTTTTCCTTCTCCTGTAAAGTTACCATTTTGGAGATATGAGGTTTTCTTCCGACAACAGCGGAAACCTTGTATTTCCAAAATGGTAACTTTACAGGAGAAGGAAAACTACTTACTTTCAATGTAAGTCAATGGAACAAGTCATTTTGGGACGTTTTTTGGGTCCATTCATTATGAAATTCATAAATAATATAAAGGGCAACATGAATTGTCAAATTATGTCAGAAACTGAAAAATGATAAAAATGGATATATATATATATATATATATATATATATATATATATGTATATATATATATATATATATATATGTGTATATATATATATATATATATAAAGAATTAAAAAATAAGTTATAAATAAGTTAAAATACAAAAATAAAATGTTCCAAAGATTCCAAAAGTGGATATAAACTTCAAAATGAATGTAAACAGATTCAAACATTTTCAATTCAGCATCATTACTGTTCGCAGGATTAATTACATATATAAACATAAACAAGCAAACAAACAAAACTTAGGCCGACACCTCAGTCATGTCTCACACTAAGTGGTGAAAGTGTGTTAATGTGTTACTGAAGAAGACCTGCTGGTTATGTACACTGTCTGTCTCACAGTGAAGGACAGTCACTCACACTCGGTCAGTCCGGCTCTGTGTATCAGACAGGCTGAGATCCTCTGTCTGCTGTAACAGCGCAGACCGTTTCTCAGCCGTTCAGCAGAGCAGAGGAGCGGAGAGGAGAGGAGAGGAGAGGAGAGGAGAGGAGAGGAGAGGAGGAGAAAGGAGGAGAGGAGAGAGCGAGTTTACGCTGAGCTCCAGGCGCTGAGACTCGCCATGCTGCTCTGATCCGGAGAGGACAGACGAACAGCGTTCCTCACTGATACATTCACAACACAAAACATCGTTTAATCACGACACAGAGGCACGAATACACACTTACTGCAGCCTTCGGTCCGCGGAGCGAGCGAGCGAGCGAGCGAGAGAGAGAGAGAGAGAGAGAGAGAGAGCAGCTCCACCCACAGTCTTAAAGACACAGCTCTGCCTCTGCACGACTCAGTAGAAGTAAATGGGATTCATCAGCTCGATACAACTGCCTTATTTATGCTCCTCCTCCGTTTGCCTTCCTCCTAGCAACTGTTGCTATATTTTCAGGCATCACTATTCAAAATAATGAGAAACTGTGGTGCACAACTCAGTCCAAAACGTCCAAAAGTGTCCATACACCCAGACAACAAATGTGCACTGCGCCTGATTGGGGCCAAATGCAGCGCTGCATCTGGTCCGGATCCACAATGCAGAGCTGGCCCGGCGTCTTTCTGCACAGCGGCCCAATACCACGACTGATCCACTTTACGGATCTGCCCCAAAACAGATTAAAAACCAGCCCAGATGAGCAAAGAACAGCATTACATCTGGCCCTGAACTGTTACAGGTCTAAATATTATCTTCATATGTGGCCCAAATGTGGCACGGACCCAGTTCAGAAGAGGTTCAAGCTCAAGTTGATATCTCTGGAACGGATCCGGCCCTGATTTGTTGGATCTGCACCGGATCCGTTCCAGAGTCAGTCTTTCTAATAATTGAGCTGCAGTTCGTGATTCTGAAGAAAGATTGTTGATATTTCTCAACAGCAAAACAAAACAGGCCCCTTCAGTCCTCCTTCAGAAGCTCTGCCCCTCAGATAGAGTGCCAGGATCAGGCGTGTCAAACTGGGGAGCTTCTGGGCCAAAGTGCTGCGGAGATGAACGTTTACCCTCATCTAACGCTCTGAATTCAGTTCACGAAAACCTCGCTAACTAGCTGACGAGCTAAATCAGGTGTGTTTAATGAGGTAGCGTGGTGAAGTCTGCAGTCCCTGAGAGCAAGAGGATAGTGGACCACTGTCAGCCCGCTCATGGCAAAGCTGGTGGCCCACTGGTGTTTTGCTCAGCGTTTTCTGGGCGGCCCACGGGTGTTTAAGCAGAGTAATAGACAAAATTCTCCACTCCAATTTTCCAATCACAGTCTAATTTACTGATTTTTCATTCCTTTCTTTCTTTAGTTACACTTGGTAAATTAGTTTAGTAGATCATTTTAATCCAGCTCAGCGTCAGCAACATTTTTTATAAAATAATTTTAGTCATTATTTTTTTTCTCTCTCAGTTGTTTGTAACATTTGTCTTTATTTTATTTTCCAAAATAAAAGTCTCTGTGTTTTTAAAATCTATTTAAGGAGAATAAAAACTAGTTAGAGCTTGTATGCAGGACAGTAATCTGGGTGGTCCGAGAGTGGACCAGCAGTGGCAAACAGTCAGCAGGGTCTGACCTGATCAAGCCAGCGGACCGATATATGCTCACTATCTGGGGTGTTTTGGCCCACCAGGACCAGAAGCTTGACACATGTGGCCAAAGCGAAAGTCAGTGGGCTTGCAAACCTGTTTTTTTTAGATCTTTGTGGCTGTAAAATCCTTTGCAAACGTAGTGCAGGCGAATACCATGACAAAGTCAGAACAAACAACCACACAGCAAGCAATGTAACTAACGTTAGCTAGGCTGTGGGTTAGCAAACTGACGCTACAATTGCTGCTGTGAAGCTGATCAGCTGGGATTAATTATGACACCAGCAAAAGCATTAAACACAAGTAAAATGTTGGATACAGGCTCTTTAATTTGAACATTTGAATTCCTGATTATGTGTTGGAATATTTTGCCCCTCTTTGTCCGTAAAAGCTCCTGATTTTCAATCAACAGGCGCACAAACTGACCCTTTAAAAGCTGTATTATTTTCTCCTCTGACCGCACAGTTGGGGAACATTATTTCCATCTTCGTGGCGAGTGTTGGGGGAGGGAGGCAGGGCAGTACGGGTTAAGTGTCTCCCTAATAGGCTCCATGGCAGTGATCAGAATGAGGGCAGGAATATTAGACCCTGCAGCTCTGCAGGACACGGCTGATTTCCTCCAGCATCCCAGCTGAGACTCTACATACAGCCTGCGGTTGCCAGGCAGCAGCCCTGAGAGCCAATCTCAGGCCTTAAGAGGCTCTCTCTCTCTCTCTCTCTCTCTCTCTCTCTCTGCTCAAGTGTGAGAGGGAACCCTGTCAATCCTTGACACTAAGAACCATCAATAAACGCTTGAAGAGGTGCTTTAGGTTGACATTGACTGTTTTAAGAGTACATATAGGAATTTCTGGCACTTTAAATAGATGAAATGCTCATTTATAGAAACCGTGTTTTTGGTTTCCTCTTGTTCTCCTAGTCTTATGTTACATTTTATAGGAGGATCTGAAACCATTTAGTGTGACAAATATACAAAAATAGAGGGGCAAATACTTTTTCACAGCACTGTACATAATGAATCACATACACAGTAGAAGCGCATTCTGTATCAACAGGTTCAACTCTGCATTTTCCAGTCCTTCCAGTCTTTCCTGTTTGTTTTGATGTTAAATGAAGACAAACCGTGGCACAAATGGACTGTTTTTACTTTGTACACAACACTGAGGCTTTTGATCAAATTCAAATCATAATAAATTCTCTTCTTCTACTTAAAACCCAAATGTTGTCTGGAGTGAAAGTTTACAGTCTGCACTTTCCATACAGTTGCTTTATTGAGCTATGAGTCAGAAATGAGTTCATATATAATTATATAACACAAGCTGCCCCGTGACTTCTAAAGGTTAACCTAATCTTCACTGTTATTCATTTATTACACACACAGTGCGGCGTTTGACGCATCCCCAAGAGACACCTCAGAAAAACAAAAGAGAAAAAACCTGAATTGATATATTGTCCAAACAATACACAATATTTCTCACCTGACCGCTTTGGGATTACCTAAAATTGATCTGAAATCTGATATATGGTCATATATCACTGCTGTCAGAGCAAAACATCGTATCTCTATTTTTGTCCTTTTTCAGTTTTTGGCAAATTGTGAAAATGCCTGTTGTCCTTTACGTTGTGTATTAATTTTGTTGTTTATTAAGTAGCGATGATGTGAAGATGCTGAAGAAGTCTCCGCTGACCCCGCATTACTTGCATAAGATGTTTATTACAAAGTAAAACGGTATCACATCAAGCACTATAAAGTACCTGAGAGAGGATCCGTGCCAATTGTGTCCCGTCCAGAACAGGATAAACCAGCTGCTTATATAGGGTGCTTGTTGTTGAAAAAGCGAACTGAACATATGGCCCTTTTACATTGATCTCATCTATGTGGAACTAAGAGAGAGACCTTTGGACCAGGGGGCCTTTAACGTAAACATTTCAAATCCTGCAGGACAGATAACACAGAGCACTTCAGACCTCACCTTATACTTACAGAAGTTTAAGAGTGTTTTTACCTTCTTCTGTAAAACTATTCTTCTAAATACACCTCAATTTCATAATGAATGGACCAGAATTTCTTGGAAAAGTAAAGTATGTTTTTTCCTTCTCCTGTAAAGTTACTATTTTGGAGATGTGTAGTTTTGTTATATATGAAAACTATATATATATATATATATACATACACACACAAACACACCAGTGCTTTATATATTCTGATTTGGCCCAAATGAAGTTTCATTATTCATGTGTAAATATGTTCCTACATGGTTCTTGATAGTGATCAGTGGTTATGGATGTGAGAATCTATGAAAGACAATCTGAAGACTGTAATAAATAAATAACAGTGAAGACAGTTAACCTTCTGAAGTCACAGGCGGTGATATAGACATACTGTAAGTTTATATGAACTCATTTCTGACTCATAGCTCAATAAAGAAAGTCCAGAAACTGTGTGGATAGTTCAGACTGTAAACTTTCACTCCAGACCAAATTTGTGTTTGTAAGTAGAAGAAAAGAAAATATATTATGATTTGATTTTGATCAAAAAAATTGTGTAATATGTACAAAATAAAAACAGTCCATACATTCAACAGTACATGCATATCTATACATACGTGTTATGAATAAGTATACAGTATATAGTGTTGTGTTAGTGTTTAAATGCTTTTTTTAAAGCAAGAAATCAAAATGAAATATACCAGCAATAATAATATGTTTTTCTATCGTATGTTGTTAAATACACATATCTTTATACATGGTGATGTATGGCTGAAATATATGTTCCATTTTTTCAAATAAGTTGGCATACATGTCACATATATGTGCATATGTAACTAATATAAGTTGGATATTAGGGAAATCCATAAATGCTAATATATGTCATATATTTGAAATCCATATATTGCCATATATTAGATTTCCATATGGGTATGTCTGAAATATCCGGGAATAAAAGTATCATTCATTACTGTTTTTAAAGAAGTCAAAGAAAGTGTGCTTATTTTTTTAAGTTATTGTTTTGCCACATTAAACGTCTCTGAGGCGTTTCTGGTATACAGTGTAGTTTGCAGCTGTCACTACAGACGAGTGACAATGAAATCACAGCAGTATTGATAGAAACAGTGCAGAGATTCAAGTGAAAGTGGCTTCATACTGACACCCTGAAAAAGCCAGTCAGAGTTCAAATCTGAGCCTATAAAATGCAGCCAGATGATGAGCTGCCAGTTAACCCTTCAGAGCTTATATGAGCTTAAAATGTCTGTAATTAAACTAAAGCTGACATCAAAATCCAATACAGAGCCAAGCTAGCAGGGTTAACATGGTGAAACAAATCCGATCTGCCCTGCAGTGTGAACAAATCCTAACAGACGTAAAGTTGGGTTTGTTGTAACATGGGACGGCTCTCCAGACGGAGGATGTGGACCCAGGCCGTCCGAGTTATATTGCAGAGGCCTACCAGGTGAGCCACCACAGGTTTTAGGGAGACATGACTTAAGTGCCAGGCTAATGCACAACGGGAAGGATGAGCTCAGCTAAAAAATTTAAATAAGTGATGAGGCTGGGATTGAAACCAGGCTGTATCAGTGCTGCATGAAAACAGGTGGGAAAAATATATCTAAGCACACCTGTTTTGGTTTAGGCAGGTAAAGAGAACAAAGGAGGCCAGGATAAAACTGGCTCTCTCAGAAGTAGAGAGAAAAATTAGTAACTAAAGGCGACGAATAACTTTCCCAAAAGAAACAAAACCAAAACTGAAGAGAAGAAAGGAGGATTCCTCTGATTTTTTTTCTTCTTAGAGACAGAGAGCAGAGAAGAGAACCTCAAGAGGAGACTGGAGCACCTCGAGAAGTGAGGGAGAGCAAAACTCTCAGCCCTCTAAACCAAATTACCAGCTGCTTCTGTTGACTCCAAATTTGGCGAACAGTGTGTCCCAGTTCAGGGACTGCGTTCTTCGGAGGCTACATTTGAAGGCCGATTGCGTCACAGCGGCATGACTAGGCTGTCCCATTTCAAAGGCTCCTTCATATGTGGCCGAGAAATGTGTCCTTCTTTTCCATGGCAACGAAAGATCCAACGGGTGGATCCTTCACCAGCCAACACATCCCGAGGTTCATTGCAAGCTGGCGAGGATTTGAGAACATGGCAGCATCAACAGTGGAGTGAACGGGGCCTAAGTGTACATGTTTAAATATCAGTATTGGGTTTGAACTGAAGTGAATGGCTGACGATACAAATGTAAAAAACAAAAACAAAACAATCTCATCAGTAGCCGGCAGTGAAGCATCTCCAGCTCAACAGGAACAGGACACAAACAGGAAATCCACTGTAGAGCAACCCGTCTCATTCCAGTTCAGCCTTCACAGGTCTACACAGCCTTCGAAGGATGCGCCTTCGTAGATCGCGTCCTTTGAAGGATCCAGCCCCTGAATTGGGACACGCTGAAAGACACATGCAAAATGCGTCTCCTTCTCTGCCCTTATGAAGCCCTCTGCCCAGCTGTAGGACGTTTGGCTTGATTGGCCTTGGGAGGTGCATGTTGTCTCCCTCTGGTGGCTGGGAATGTGCAGCCCTTACATATGTACGTTTAAATCTCTAAAAAAATACCAAACTGATCACGTTTTTAAATCCATGATCCTCACTTAAACGTTTCCTGCTGCTTCTTTACTGCGTCAGCGCAAATGGCAGAGAAAACAGCAGCGAGACATGTTTGTTTATTTGCGTCTCCTAACAATGTGAGAGCGCAAGAGTTCAGTGAGCTCTGTTCGGTTTAGTAGCAGCTTAAAAGTTGATTTGTATGAGAACCCTAATCGTTTAGTGTGGATCCTCAATATTTCAGTCGCCCAAAAAAATCTGCATAAACCAGTCAGAAAGTGTGAGACGCCCAGTCTTTTATAATCGGTTAAGACTTTAAAAGTCATGCAGTGAAATGAAGGTTTAACAAGCTAGTCAAAGAGCCGGTTCACTTCCACTGGTTGTTAGCTAAAATAGTCTTATAGATCCAGTGCAAAAATTCGAGAACCAAACTTCGTGTCTCGGCTTATCGTCTACATTTGGGTCTGAGGTGGGAAACTGTGTAAGTCTGTTTTGTCTCTGAACTATCGCTTTAAGCGGCCTCCTCGTTCCGTCTGTATTATGATGCAACCCGTGTTGGTGGGGCTGTCAGGTTTGTGAAGCTGCTGTAAAACATTAAGTAATGTGTGGAGGCTGCGGCGCTGTGGAGAATGATGAATAGCGCTATCGCTCGGGGGCCACAGGTCACAGATTAATATTCACACCGTGACAGTAATTAAATTTAAAGTGCAAACACATCCCTGCTCTCTACACTCCCCGCGCATCAGAAGGGCAAACAGTGGCCGCGGCAGCTACCGGCGCTCGCAGCAGGTAATACAGCGCGCTCACCTGCGCAACGTCCAGCACAGCTGGACACACAGGATCACGACAGTGTCTGTCAGAGGGAAAAAAACAGCACTTTAAGCACACGTGACAGATCAGAAATCAGCTCTAAAATTAAACAAATAAATGATCACAGTGCAGGTTTACCTCACACAGCCTGGATAAAAGGAATACAAAAAAAAAATCAACACAAAAAGAATGAATGGATGAATGAATGAATGAATAGATGGACTAATTAATTATTCAAGAGCTAAATGAATGCGATCACCAACTGTTGAATGAATGAATTAATTCTCCACTGCTAATATGAATGAATGAAAGAATTCATCGATCACATCTATTAAGAATGAACCAATTCCTCAATCAATGCTAATATGAATGAATGGATGAATCAATTTATTACCAATCACTAATATGAATGAATTAATCTAAATGATCTCAGTGAATATGTGAGTGATTGATTCTAATCTATCACTGCTAATGTGAATGAGTGAATGACATGAATTACAGCTAAAAGTAGTGATTAATCAAACTACTAAAACGAAAGCATGAATTTATCAATGACTGCTAAGATGAATGAATGAATGAATGAATCACTAACTGCTAATATGAATGAACTTATTCACACGCATGACTGAGTGATGAATTCCTCTATCGCTGCTGATGTGAACGAGTGAATGATTTTTTTATTAACTAATATGGATGAATTAATACATTTACCATTCACTGCTAAGATGAATGAATGAACTCAATAGTCAATGCTAATTTGAATAATTGAATCTCTGCTCAGATGAACAACTTAATGAATGGCTGAATAAATGAATGAATTAAATAATGACCTGCTAACTGCTAATGTGAATGAGTTATTGAATGCATACAAAGTCAGTGAATGAGGATTAAATGAATCATCAGTAGTTAATATGATCTAATGGATGAATGAATAATTACTAATATGAATGAATGAATAATCAAAGACTGCTAACCTGAATAAATGAATGTGTCAATGAAGGCTTATATGAACCAATCAATGTTAATTTGAATGAATGAATGAATTTTATCAAACTTCTAAAATGAATTGATCATTTGATCATTGGTCATTGCTGATACGCTCATTCTTTACCCCACACACGTTTATGATATGGTACTAAAGAAAACAAAACAAGACCAGAGATGATTGGTTTAAACTCACTAAGAATGAACAGAAACTCCACCTTAAATCTGTCTGTCTCTAAATATCTGCTCAATATTCATACAGTAGTCTCTCTCTCTCTGTCTCTCTCTCTGGTCCAGTCAGGTTCTCAGTATGTCCCTCAGTGAGGACAGTAGATAAATCATGATTAGACGGAGAGTCCTGCTGAGCTGTGTGTGAAATGACTTTAAAAGATGAATTAAAAGTGACGAGTTCACAGCGTTCACACTCAAAACCGCTTAAACTCAGCTCAGCCTTAAACCGAAATGACACGCTTAACTGAGGGATTCAGGCTAAACAAAAGATCTCTGTAATTCAGCTGCACTGGAGAGTCTGTGAAGGAGCTGCTGGAAGAAAGGTGAAGAGTGAAGAGTGAAGATTGCATTGGCTCTCATTATAAAACGAAGTTTTAAAAATGATGGCTGTGCTACTAAACTGCAGATATTTAAACTGCTGAAGTGATTCTAGCATAATCTTCATACAAACCCAATTCCAAAAAAGCTGCAGCAATATGTGAAATACGTAATAAAAGCAGAAAGCAGTGATAGTAAATTCTGTTTGACCTGTATTTATTTGACAGTGGCTCAAAAACTTCATTGTTTTTTGTAAACATACGCTTGTTTAAAATTTCATTCCTGTGACCCGTTCACCACTGTGTTACCTCAGCTTTCCTTTAACAGCACTTAATAATCATTATACAAGTTATACTGTTATACACGACTTCAGCTGTGCAACCATACAGGGCCTTCACTGTCATATTTTGAGCTTAATGAGACAGTTCTGGACTACAGACAGGTCAGTCTAGTATCTGAACTCTCTGATTACACAGCCATGCTGCTGTAACACAAGCAGAATGTGTTGTCATGTTGAAATAAACATAGACATCCTTCAACAAGATCATCTAAAGACAGTATATGCTGCTCCAAAATCTGTTTCTACATTAATGGTGCTCTCACAGATGTGCAGTTTGCCCACCAATTCCCACCACACCATGACAGATGCTGGATTTAGACCTTTATGTTGGTAACAATCTGGATGGTCTTTTTCTTCTTTGGCCTGGGGAACACAACGTCCATTATTTCCGTAAACAATCTGAAAGATTGACCTGTCAGACCTCAATACACGTCTCCACTGATCATCAGTCCTTTTCAGGTGAGCTCGAGCCCAGAGAAGTCGGCGGCGTTTCTGGATGTTGTACATATGTGGCTGCTGCTGTTCACAGTACAGTCCGAATTTGTGGATGCAGCGATGGACGGTGTTTATTGACAAGAGTATGTCAAAGTATTCCCGAGCCCATGTGGTGATCATCACTGTACTGTAGTCTGAGGTGTCGAAGGTCACAGGCATTCAGTCGGGGTATTTGGTCTTTCCCTGTATGCACAGAGATTTTTCTAGATTACTTAAATCTTGTGATGATATTATGCACTGTAGAAGGTGAAGCACTTAAAATTCCTGCAGTCTCTCATTGCAGAATGTTATTTTTAAACTGTTCAATTTTTTGCTGATGCACTTTAGTTAAAGTGGCCTCGACCCATTCTTGTCATATCTGCTCCTTTTATACTCAAGCATGACTGTATCACCTGTTTAACATGTTTTACAAACATTTCACAACATTTGTAGTTTTAAATTACTTCTGTCCCAACCTTTTTGGAACATGTTGCAGGCATCAATTTAAAGTTGATAAGATGAAATGTTACATATCTTTGTGCTGTTTTATTTCAATACAGGTCTAAGAAGATTTATAAATCTCTGCTTTCTGTTTTTATGTGCATTTTTACCTACTGTTTTAATGTTTTTGGGTTTAGGTCTGTAATATGTAATATGTATGTAACCCAATCTAAACCCACCCTGAACCCAATCCAAACACAGCCTGAACCCAACATGAACACAACCTGAACCTGAACACAACCTCAACCTGCACACAACCTGAACCCAACCCGCACACAACCTGGACCCAACCTGAACCCGACCTAAACCCAACCCACATGCAACCTGAACCCTACCTGAACTCAACCAAACACAACCTGAACTGAACCTGAACTCAACCCGAACACAACTTGAACCTAGTCTGAACCTGAACATGACTTGAATAAAACCTGAACCCAACCCAAACACAACGTGAACCCAATCTGAACCTAAACACAACCTAAACTGAACCTGAACCCAACACCAACAAAACCTGAACCCAGTCTGAACCTGAACCCCCGAACACAACTTGAACCCAACTGAACCTGAACACAACCTGAACTGAACTGAAACCCAACCAGAACCTAACTTGAACCCAACCTGAACCCAACTCGAACATAACCTAAGTCGGCAACCACTGAAACAAGCTGTAACAAAACCTGAATAGGAAACCTCTGAAACAAGCAGGGACTGAAAAGACCTGCATTATAGGCCTGTCAACTCTTCAGCAGACTCAGAGGAGCCTGAATGACACCCCGGTGCTGTTACTGCAGTGAAATAATGACTGCAGTAAGAGTAGAAATACCTTTCCAAAAACAACCTGAGTAGAACTTCAAAAGCAGCTGCTCACACTTAAGTGCTGAGTAAGTTCTTGACATGCAGCGTCTATCAGGAGCGTTAGTGAAGTTTATTAGACTCAATTCTTCTCTTTTTAGATCCTTTGGTCTAACATAAAATAATAAAGCCCCTAAGTGAGGGAAGTGATCAACAGTAAAGCCCCAGTAAAGTCTAGTGGACAGGGTTGAAGTCTTATCTCATTACTATACTTTAGTAAATGTATTATCATTTGAGAATACTCAGGAAAGTAGAAATCAATCAAAATGTTACTTTAGTACATATAACTATTAAGAAGTAGATGGAATTAGTCACTACTCACCTCTGATCATCAGCAGAGAAGATACCCAGCATCTGGAATGAATGAATATGGGTTGCAGACTTCATATAATTGTAAAGAATCTGCAACCAAATGATAAACATAATTGTTTTATTTAGGATTAGGTGAATTTATCCAATTAAGTTTGAAAGAGGGTACTATATAAAAGTGAAATCTAACCAGTTTCCATGCAATATACATGTAAATTCCCTCTAATTAAAGCTGACAGGGCTCCTGAATGGTCTACACAGTCTTATTTCATTTGCAGCCAAAACAGCCATTAAGTGCAATAGTTGTGAGGAGATTAGATATAAAATAATCCACTTGCATTAGGAAGGAGAAAGCGGAACAACAAGTTTCCAAAACTGGAGTTCAAAAAACTGATTTAAAGCTACAGAGAAAATGGGGGTCCTTACAACTACCTGTAAAACCACCAAAACTGCCCCTATCAGATAAACAGCACTTAAAACTTTCACCTTTCAGAGAGAGGAGAAAATCCGAAACCAACTTCTAAGGCCCGATCCCATTTCTTATTTTTACCCTTAACCCCTTGGAAATAAGTTATAAGGACGATTAGTGGTTGAATCTTCCCTCTGAAATGGGACCCTCAAATAAAAAGAGCATCACTTCATTAACAGCTACCAGCGCTGCTCTGTAGGCGACCCTGCCAGTCTGCAGTGACAGCAGAGGAGGGTAAAGTTCAGCTCCTCACTGCTGGGCTTTAGTTACATTTAGGGACTCATATGCCTTCAAAGAGGGGGGCAATTATTTATTATCACCCCCCCCAATTCTTTAGTGATATGAAGCTGAAGTCAGATATTCACCAGCTTCTCGTTTTCCCATTCCACCTTAAATAGTGCAGCAGTTACATTCTGGCACCTCAGGTGTCAGAACTGCTGGACCATTTAAGGTGGAACGGGAAAGTTAGCTAGCTAGCTACCGAGACATTAGCATACTGTTAGCAATTTTTTATGCTTGTTATGAAGAAAACGACCAAAATACACTGAAATTAGATTAAACTAAGATAATAAAATGCTTATCGTAATTTTTAAAAGAGAAAATTCTCATATTTGTGGGTTTCATGGTCTCTTCTTCAGCCGTCTTGCCAGTTTTTCTTTTTTCTCATAACTCTCTGTTTGGAATCTCTGAAAAACCTCCATTTGGAGGGACATGTAGCCCTAACAGTCCACACTACCCCTCTATCTCAACAAGAATCGGGACACCCTACCCCTAGAAGTGAACACACAAAATGGAGGGGTAGGGCTAAGTGGTAGGGGGAAAGGGTGAAATGGGATTGGGCCTAAGACCGAACTTTGGAGGTATGGAAAAATGTCCCTACAGATTTCCTTGAAAAGCTGAAACTCTGTTCAGTTGCTGAGGCTTCTTTGTTGTTTCAGTTAAATATGTACACTGTTAAAAAAGACAGGTTCTTTAGTAAAGACAGTGGTTCCATATGGAATCATTAACACTCACTGAACCATTTGCAAGCTTGTAACAACAGAAGAACCCTTTTTGGTACTATATAGAACCATATACAACACATTCTCCATCAACTTGAAGAGCCATTTCACAATGCAAAGAAACATTTAAGCATGCAAAGGGTTCCTTGAGTGTTCATGGCTCTATACAGAACCAATGTCTTTTTACTAAAAAACCCTTGAAGAACCATCTTTTCTAAGAGTGTACTTAATTGGCATTTTAGATTTTGTCAGCTGGGTTAAAAATAAACTCAGAAAACAAAACTCTTCACATTGATCAGAGGCTGCACAGTTTCTGAGGCACTTTCAGAGACGGATTCATTCACAGATGAACTCATATTCCGCACTATACAGAGATGTGCAAAAGTTTTGGCACCCCGTCAAATTACATTTGGACTTTTTTTTTTTATTTCTTATGTGAAAATAAGTCAACACGTCTTCTACAGAGAACACACTTCTACATATTTTAATGTGTTTATTTGCTGAATTCAACATACTTAGAAAGTAAAACATCAAATGTGGCCAGCGTAAAAGTTATGGCACATTTAATATGTTTTATCCTTTAGGTTAAATTCAGCAAGTAAAGAGAAATTGTGCTCTGAAATGAGCAGAAAATTGACATATTTAAGTGTATTCTCTGTTTATTTTCGCGTAGAAAATCAATAAAACATGCATTTGGTCCAAATCTTTAAATGCAACTGTATACGACCCCCTGCCTCCTAAAAAGCCAGCTAACAGTGACACTTTAACCTCGTGTTTAATTTTTAATCCAGTGCTGGAGTGCAGAACCATGGGTCATGTCTGGGTAACAGTCTTAGCAGCTGTTCTTGTTGTTCTCAAATAAATGACCAGTGTTTCCCACAGAGTATCACAATTTATTAGCATTTTCGTTCAGTTCTTCAAGTACACACAGTAAGAACAGAAAGCACACTGTAAACTGAAACCCAGTGTTTTCCAGGCAGCTGTATATTCGGAGCATATTTAACACTACAGAAGAAGCCATGTAAACAACATCATTCAGAGCAATAGACAGTCCTGACAGGGGAATTCCACCCATCTCTCAAAATAAGCTTAAGTGGTTGAGATGTAAACAGAGTCATTCAGAGTGGTTTGGTGTGAAACACTCTGTTCTTGAGAAACTTACAGAGTCAGAACTGTTCACAGTGGTGGTGATAGGAACCAGACGTCCACCTCTAAAAGCTCCCTCACAGAAAGCTACCGAGACATTGTTTTATGATAGTTTTGGAAGATTTTGGATAGAAATGTGGTTTTACAATCCATTCATAGTGGAGAGGTAACATGTTATAAGGCAAAATTGTACCCAAAGAGTCTATATAAAAGCTCAGAAGACTCGTGTAGGTTCACTGGTGGTTTTGGATGGTAAATAAAATGTCTATATTTGTGTTGTAGTCATGGCGACCCCTGGTTCCTATCACCATCACTGTAATGAAATCTGAACCATTTCATGCCAAACCACTCTGAATCTCTCTGTTTACATCTCACTGAATGAACTGGTGGAATTCTCCTTTAAGGAGACTCGCTGTCAGACACGCTCATTAAAACGCAGATGAAAATAAAAGATTCAAATAGCTCATAAATGCAAGGCCACTTTTGGAATAAATTCATGATAAAATCAACCAAGCATGCATACTTACAATTGGGTCCCAAAATATACTAATATTGCCGTTTTGTCAAAATTTTGTCAGCTGGGTTTGAAACAAATGTGTAAAACAGAACTTTTTACACTGATCAAAGGCTGTACAGTTTCTGAGGTACTTTAAGAGATGGATTCATTCACAGATGAATATTCTGAACTATATGTGCATCAGATCAGACTGAAAAGATGCAGACGAGTGCTGTAAAACTGGACTCGACTAGTCAGCATATTACCGCCTCACTGCTGACCACATGACTGGTCACAGAATGGGAAGTAGCTCACATTTCACCCTGGATTTCGTGGAAGTGAGACAAAAGGAATCAGGAAAAAGCATAGCAAGCACATATGCAGTTCAGCATACATGGAAAAATAAATAAATAAATGGTCAGTTTGTCCATTAACTTTTGAAACGTGTAAAGGTCAGTCATTTCTATATGGTTCATCCAACACAGCTGTCAGTCTCCTCAGGATAAAGCTGAAATTCTGCACTTCAACCTCATTTTTTCATTTCAAAATCAATGTGCTGGAATTCGGAGCCGAATACTGATGGACTTCACTGCATCACTTTTTTTTTGTTCATGTGAAAATCAAGTTCAAAGTCAAAGCACTGCTTTTTTTCCAGTGTAGCACGTTAAGATTCCCAAGTATCGGAATACCCGGAACACATCCGCTGGTCTGTAACAACGCTATGATACAATACAGATTTCAAAAAGAACCTACACTACAAAAAATAAAGGTTCCTGCACCCTTAAAACGGTTCCTTTAGTGAAGGCTACAGTCACATATAGAACCATCACAGCCCAAAGAACCCTTCGAAAGTGTTTATATTTGTATCGTGGGGCTTCAAAGTTTGTGAACCCTTTAGAATTTTTCTTCTGCATAAATTTGACTTAAAACTTCATTTTCATTGGATGATTTTCATTTCTTCAATACATAAATGATGAAGTCTAATATTTTTGTCTCATTTGTTTAATTTGGTTCTCTTTATCTACTATTAGGACTTGTGTGAAAATGTGATGAAGTTTTAGAAACCTAAAACATTCTAAAGGGTTCACAAACTCTCAAGCACCACTGTAAGTGAAACTAAACACACCCTCCACAGAGAACACGCTTAAATATGTCAATTTCCTGCTCATTTTAGAGCACGATTTCTGTTTACATGCTGAATTTCACCTAAAAGATGAAACATAATAAATGTGCCTTTTGCACGACACATTTGATGTGTTACTTTCTCAGTGTGTTGAATTCAGCAAATAAACACATTTAAAATGTGTAGAAGAGTGTTCTGTGTAGAGGACGTGTTATTTACACTTAGAAAATCAACAAAGCATCAACAATCAACAAAAGATTTAGGTCAAATTTACGCAGAAATACAGAAATTTCTAAAGAGTTCACAAACTTTCCAGCACCACTGTAGTTGGGTTCTCACGGTTCGGGGCAAAGCTAAAAATAATGCATCGTTGCATTTAGGTTCTGGATCACTTAGTGTTCACACTGAGACATTTGACACGGAACCAAATGATATAAACAAAAGTTAAGGGTAAAATATCACATTTTGTGTCATTACTTTTGCAGAGGCCTAGTTATTATTATTATTATTATTATTACTATTATTATTTATCACTGTGTTAAATTGAGCACACAGACAGTAATTGCTTATTAAAATGTTAACTTATTAACACTTACAAAACAATGGAGATTCACCGGGGGGCCAAAACTTTTGCATACAACTGCGTGTTGAGTATTTTATAAAGGTGTCAAAGTGGCTCATTTCAAAACTGTAACTATTTGACTATAATTTACAATTCAGAGCTTATAAAGATATAATAAATGGACCAAACCAGACTGAGACCAACTTCCTCAGAGGGTCTCGGTTCTCTAATTTGGTGCTCCAGGGTTCTAACAGCAGCGTTCTCACTTGTTCTAAACAAACCGCAGTAACAGAGCAACCACACCAAACCTGCCAAGTCTGAACACACCCTAAATGGTTCTTCACATGATGGAAACCCTGTTGTACATGGATCTTTAAAGAACCTTTTAAATATGGTTCTATATAGCACCAGAATGGGTTTCACCATTGTCAAGTCAATAAACGGTTTTTGCTCCTTTATAGAACTCTTTTCGAGTGGAACAGTTCTTGGAAAACAAGATAAATAAATAAATAATTGGTATAGAACTGTTACATTACTTCAGAGTAGTTCTTCACACTAACAGGTTCTTTCAAGAACAATCTATGAGTCTTTAGATAATCAAAAGTGGTTCTTCAGAGTAATCGCAGTCCATTTATATTGGTGTTCATCAGGGGCCGTTTTACAGAAACATCTTAACTCTCATCTCTGATCTGTTTAGTCAGGGTTAGGACTGAATTTAGGACAGCAGCTATTCCAGAGTAACAGTTCCTAACTTCATAATCTCATCATGAACTCCAGATAAGAAAACAGCATCACACAAACATCCTAACTAGACTAAACCTCCTAAATCCTGTCCTAACTTTAGGATGAACCCCAACAGGGTCCTCACTTCTGTTTAAGGTCCGTTTCTATGGTTTTTAGGCAGCTGTGTCAGCAGCATAGTTCACTACCAGCATAATGAGCTCCATTTATTCCTACTGTAAAACGCTGCTTTCACTGTGAGATGATTTTCTTTTCTAACTCTGCGTTTTAAAGATCTCAGACGCTGCAGACTCGATCTCCACCGCCCCTCTGATCACCTTCGTGTGTTAATGTTGATGATGAAATATTACAGTGATGGTGGTGAATAATGAGGAGACGGAGCTGAACGTGTGTCTGTTCATTAGGAGGAGTAACGTTAGCGCACTCGGCTAAAGCGTTTGGGAAATGGAGACTGAAACTGGGGAGCGGCGACGCTCTGATAAACAGCAGGGGGCGCTCTCACAGTATTCACTACTTACAGTTTATCACACTTTGCTTTTGTTTGACCTTTTTTTTTTACATCAGTAACAGCAGCTGTCTGGCTCACTAACTTGATCATTTTGATTACATGTTTACGTTTCAGTTGTGTGTGTACGGTCTGTTGCTAGGCAACAGACATGACAGTTGATTGTCAGCTATGATGGAGTAGGTTAGGATTTCCTAAATTGATAAATTAAGATCAGATTTGCTTCTTTAATAGGGCTGTGTGAAAAATCCCAACTTGACCTGTCAGATTTTAAGACAAACAATAAGAAGGGTCTGTAATTCAGCCCCAATCCAGACCATGTTAATTAGTTAATGAGTTGAATGAGGTGTGCTCAATAAGACAAAGCACAAAAATGTGCACAGTGTGGGGTCACCAGAACTGCGTTTGGGAACCCCTGTTCTATGACATCACTCCAAAGAACCTTTTCTGGCACTTTTATTTTTAAGTATATCACTGCTGTTGGATCAAAACCTCGTATCTCCAAAACGGTAACTTTACGGGAGAAAGAAAAAACGTACTTTACTTTTAATGTAAGTCAATGGAACCAGACTTTTTTCCAAGTAATTTTGGGCCGTTTCTTTTGGTTGATTCATCATGAAATTTACACACAATGTAAAGAGCAACAGACATTTTCAAATGATGTCAAAAACTGGAAATCGGCAAAAATGGAGATAAAAGGTTTTGTTCCGACAGCAGCGATATGCTTGAAGGTAATATTATACACCTACAATGTCTAAAGAGGTTCTCACCTGTCTTAAAAGTTCAAGTTTTAATGGAAACATTTATTTACAACTCCTTTAATTAGATCAATCAACCAAATAAATAAATGCGTAAATAAATACAACACTAGACAAATAAGTATGTAGAAATGTACAGATGTATAAGTATGCAGTGTACATTAATACATCCATACTTAAAATACATTCCACTTGCCAAAGGCCTAAAAATTCATAAAGACCTCTGTTAATGTCTATGATAATGTTTTGCCCTCTACTGCCTGAAGGTTTGGTAACTGGCCCTGGATTAGGACCTTTTTTAAAATTAAATCGATGTAAATATGTAAATGTGCTGCATCTTGTGGCACGAAAAAAGTTCTAGAAATGTCTCAGCCTTAGATGCTCCACCCACATGTACAGTGTCTGTTATCCATCTAATACTGAACTGACCACAGCTTTAGGGATTTTGTGAGTTGCGGTCTGATTGGCTATCCATACGTTATCGTGTACACGCTTCAGTTGTTTTGTTTATCAAGCTATCACCAGTTTCCTTCAGGCCACTGGTAAGTCTTCCAAAGCAAAATATATTGGCTGGATTGAAAACAACTGGAAAAGTTCACAACATCACTTTTTAAAAGTTGTTCAGGAGTGTTTTTCAAGGCATTGATGAGATTTAGCCGTGTAACATCACCAGACATACCACTTTGTTTCTTGTGGGTGTGTTTTTGTTGTAGCACCATCGTGATAATCAGCTGCCCCTCTACATCACTCTATAAAGGACAGTTTGTTTTGGATGCTTTGCATGTCAGTCAAATGGAAACTACCTGCTGGCACGTACACAGATAGACCCCAGGGTCAAATCAGGGGTGTTTGATTTCCTGCCCCTTTGCCCTCAGGTACTACAAGTGCCCTCTTGGTTGGTGTGTCAAAAAACTATATTTTATATTGTCTGAGATTCAGAAAAACATGAAAACGTATCTCTATTTTTTTGCGATTTTTACTTTTCTGCATCATTTGAGCTCAGCAGCTGTCCTTTACATTGTGTGAAAATTTCATGATGATCAGTCCAATAGAAATGCTCCAAAACTGCTTAGAATAAAATATCTTTCCATTAACTTACATTGAAAGTAAAGAATGTTTTTGCTTTCTCCTGTAAAGTTACTATTTTGGAGATACCGGTTTTTCTTTGGACAGCGACGATATATAAGATACATTTCTGTGCGATCTAAAGACCCCCTGGAACAAAGCTTGTTGGTCAGATGTGGTTCTACTAGATTTGTCACTCTTGGGTGCCCCCTGTGGTGCGTCAACACAGCGCCGGAAATCCCACCAATGAAATGCCTATAAACTCTTTACGAAAGCGTCACATTCCGTAATGTGGTTATTCTGAACAACCAAACATGTCAGGGGTGTTAAAGTTCTACACCTAGTTTTCATTACTGTTAAAACCTGGGATTTATACAAGACTCCATGGAGCTCTTGTAGCTACTTTCTATGAGGTGGTTAAACAGTGTAGTGAGTAATACTGTGGGTTTGCACGCTGGCAACTGGGGTTCGAATCCATGCAAAGAAGGTAATGTTACTGTTTTTGACAGCCTTTGGAAAAACTCTAGACACTGTGTTTTGTTTTATCTGAACACTCTCTCTCTTTATAAGACTGCAGTATTCCCCTTGAGGTCCCGCTCCCAAAATGTCTGTGCACAGGCCTGCCTTCCTGTCAAAGCAGGTGGTTCTTGGCTACACCTAGCAGTAAAAGCTACCAGAATTTCTGCCAAGAGCCATAAACCTGGCTTGCGACAATAGGTCTAGAACAGGGGTGTCCAGTCTTGTCCTCAAAGGGCCAGTGTGGCTGCAGATTTCCATTCCACCCAAGCAGGAGCTCACATGATGAGTCGTTTGAAAACAAGTAGAATCAGGTAAATTCATGGTTGTGTGGAATGAAAACCAGCAGCCACACCAACTCTTTGGAGATAAGATTGGACACCCCAGGTCTGGAACATCACTATCTTGTAGCTTCATCCAGGGACTGTTTTGTGTTTCAACTGTCTTGAGTAAATAAAGAAAATACAGCACCATACGTGGTTTTAAAGGGGTGGCCGCGGTGGTCAGTACCCAGCCTGAAATCTGATTGGCCGCCCCAGATGCCAACATTTCTGCCATGTCATTGGCTTCCACTTCTCTTTGGGGCAGGTGTTTGTGTCTTTAAGAGGAGAGTTGTTGTGCTATTGTCCCCCACCAAACAGACATTCTCCTTGCGAGTACATCTCTTCCGTCCCACTTTCCCAGCTAGCAGGGAACGTTCCCATAATTTGGCCAACATTACCTATGAGTTCTAATAATGTTTAAAGAAAACCTTTTAATCTAATGTTCAAAAAATGTTTTAAGGATGTTTATCATTTCAAATGTTCTTATAAGGTCACATGTTAAAGACATAACGTTTTAACTGCAACATTTGGAGGATGTTGTCAGGGATTATGTTACATGATGATCCCAGAGGAACAAACTTCCCACTGAAAACATTAAAAGAACATGTGTGCAATATTCTCACAACATTATTAGAACAAAAAAATTCTAGCTGGGTTGGCTTTAAGTTGAGGAGTAGTTTCGTTAGTGACGATCGGCGAAATGTGTTCACTTTTGCTGTTTATAGAGTGGGAGGTTAGAGGGAGCTTGAGACAAAAATATCTCATTTAATGTCCAGCCAGTATCAGGAGGGGAATGTAATGTCCCATTAACCATTACATCTAAAAATGAATTTAAAAAGGCTGATAATAGCCATACTGGCCAAATCAGTGCAATGAAGGAAGAGGCAGCCTGAAAATGACTGAGTAAAGACGTCAGTACAGCTGATGATAAAGACCTCCTTTAAAAAGAGTTTTCTCTGTGCTAAAGTACTCATGTGGGCACTGGGCAGAATGACCAGTCACCAGTCTGGTGCTGAAGAAGACAGGATCAAATGACTGCAGGGAAAAGGCCAAATAAAGCCTTAAGGCCCAGTCACACTAGCTGATCATAGGCTTCTGTTAGTGAGTAAACTTCGCAGTTGAAACTTCACATCAAGTTCAACTTTGGTGAACTTTGACATGCGACTTTGCCTCCTCGACCAGTGACACTGCTGCTGTGGCTGTTGACCTCTGAAGAGGCAGGGCTTCATATAGTTCACGACAACTGGGAACTGGGAATTCTCCAGCTTAGAACTCCTAAAAGCCTGACTTCAGCTGTCTGAGGTTGGGAAAAAATCAGTGCTTTCAGTCAAATAGTGTTTGTCTTAAATAGCACTTACATTGGAATTAAAGAGTTGCTGGGTAGTTTTAGCTGATTTATTTTAAAAGCGTGTGTTGGCTGTGACATATAGACCTCTAAGGTCATGCGTCATATGGGAGCTGGTATCATTCTCATATTAGGAACTCAGAGTTTAAGCTAGTTTTCTTCATCACAAAAATGAATGGCGTTTTGGAAAATCACACCTTGTGGTAAACTAAACTCAGTGCACACTTTTAAGAAATATTACAAAACATATCTTTTATTTAGTGTTTAATTGAAATCCTCTACTTTTGATATTTATATTTTCAATATTTATAATTTGATCTCTCTGTCTTATAGAACTTCAATTGAATACCGATAATTTCTTCTATTACTGTTAAGCTTTATCACCTGTCTGTAAAACACTCTGAGCCGCCACCAGTATGAGGATCCAGTGACACTCAATGACAAAACAGAAGAAAAAGTTAATCGGCTTTGGAAAAGTTCTGTTCACTACAGGACACAATAGTGGCATTTTTTTGAAAACACCATTCATTTTTCCAAATAAAGAAGACTAGCAAATATGGGCATGACACGGACTGCAGGATGACACATGACTTTAAAGGTCTATTTATCATTAAAAAACATGAAAGTGTGCAATTTAAATAAAAATTGCACAGAGCATCTTAACCTTATAGTTATCTGAGTCTGCTTCTGTGCTCAGCAGTAAGATTAACACATGATAAACACATAGAAATTTACACATCTGTTTAAAAAAGCTTAACACATTCTTGTTCTATGGTCATGTTGAAACGATATCACAGAACAGCAACTCAGAAGTTGGAATTACGAGATGGATGAGCGATCAAATGGATTTTTTCCACTCGGAGAAGTGGGAAGTTTGGGACGTTCCTAATTCACACTTGGTCATGAACGCAGCGTAAGCACTTTCAAACTATTTTCGGCCACAGGCTGCAACAAAGAGAGGCAGCATGATAAGCAGCCAGTCCGTAGACTATATCACTATTAGTGATGCACCGAAATTCAATTTCCTGGCCAAAACCGAAATTTAACACTTATTATTGATGAGATATGATTTCAGAAGGACAAAACTGAAAAACAGCTTTTATAAACTCACTCGCTGAAGTGATTATCTAGGCCACGGTGTCATGAAATCCAGCATGCTTGACAACAGAGAGTGGTTGGCCATTCAAGATAAGGAATTATTATTTATTATTGTTAGTTACTCTTCGCTCTTCGTCTGTGGTTTGAGGACATTTTCATCGTTACGTAAGCTGAGTGTACCGATGGTGTCAGCAGGGTTGCACGGCCTTTCCTTCCTGCTTCTGTTGTTTGTCTTCTGCGTATCGAGTTGTGTTTTCGGGGGCTATCAGAACTGCAGTGGAGACATTCTTGGGCGTCTTGATGCTCCACATGAACAGAGATTATTAACCTTGAGGCTAACGTTCCTCATAGAACCCGTGAGATGGTTACACGTGGCTGGTATTTTCAGTGTTGATCCGCTGCTGCTCGAACTGTTTGAATGCAGCTGTGCTGGAGAGTGAAGGAAACAAAAAAACAGCGTTTTTCTTTTTCATTATCATTTAAATGATTTAATTTTGACACTTAATAGAGCTTTGTAGATCTATTTAACCTTTTGTTTGTTTATCATCTACAATTATTGACTATTTAAGGCTGAAATGTTTTGGTGGCCAAAATTTCGGTGCATCTCTAATAACTATCCATACTTTTGTGTTCTTGCTGAGTCAGACAGCTTGCTAACTGCTCTAGCTGCCACTGCCACCAGTCATGGCGAAAATCTTTTTTTTTCTAAGAAAAAAAAATCAAAATAGTGGCGATTTTTAATTATCTGGCATAATTATGTTTCCTTTTGTGTTTTCACTGTTTGAGGTTGGTGACTTAGCTTGTTAGTTTGCTAACTGCATCTAACTGGAGGGTTTTTTCTCGCTGCCGAGCTTCCAGTCCAGCTTTGTTCAAACCTTTTTCAGCTGATTCAAACTGCAAATTTCTAATGTGACTGCAGGTTTATAGACTGACCACTACTGAGGCCAGTCCAGCAGGTTTTGGTTTATGATCAAAGTCACATCTGCATATACACATTCATATGGATGAAAAACACCAGTTCACAGCAAAGTTCTTGCATTACACTGAAAATAAACACAAATAAGTTGTAAATAAATAAATAAATAAATAAATAAAATAATGAGAAAGCACTAATATAGTGCATAACACTTCCTTTGTTTTGTTAGTTCGTTTCCTCTGCATCAAAGTCAGTTAGAGTTTGGTGGTTTTGTGCAACAGACAGAAAATAGAGTAACTTGGAATGCCCTTCCTACATTATTCATATTTCTTTTTTTTTTTTTGTTTTCCTTTATTTAAAAAAATCAAATGAAGTTTCAGAGACTCTCCTGGTCCGTGGAATGTCACCGGCCCCGTCGCTGTAACCTCTCTGAATGTCGTGATATTACATCTTTACGCTGATCCTCAGCTCTTTTTTCCCCCGCTGGCCGTGTAAACAACAACTCAAGCTGTCAAAACATCCTCCTAAAGGTTAGCGCTCCCTTTTTTGACGTCAGAGGAAGCTTCACCGGGCCGCAGCTTCACCGCCGCTCCAGCGCTGGGCTATTTTTGGGCACAAACGCAGAAGGTCTCCTGGGAGAGAAGGATGGTTTGAAATGCTCCCTACGGTTCAGTGTGAGTTTTTTGAGGCCCGTTGGCTGAAAAAACGTCCATCACATGTCCACGTCTCCGTCGTAGGCCAGAGCCAGAGCCTTCTGAGGAGGAGACGGGTTTTTGCTCTGTTTGACCGGTCTGCTGCTGGAAGGATAAGAGCAGGAAAAGAACAACGTCAGACAGAGAAGCTGAGCTTCCACTAAGAAGCTGATTCATGCTGTTGTCTTCTCCTGCCTGGACTCTGTCTGAAAAGGTTTACTAGATTACATTAACACATTTACTATTACATTACATACATCAGGCTTAAAGTCACAGTAACAAAAACACTCTTAAATTCTCAGGGATAAAGAGAGGCTGTAAAACGGTCATCTAAAAATGAACTATGACTGGTTTGGGTAAATAAAACCACACAAACTTTACAAATGAACTCCAGAAAAAAAATAAAATACAAGAAAAATATATGATATGGGGCCATTTAGTAATTTTGCGCTCACAGAACTCTTGAAATATTTAATAAACATCTACAAAATGTTTTGGAGAATTTTTTTTGATTAACATTATATAAATTATTATTGTATATAAAATAAAATCTGTAAATATGGCAAGTGATTTCAAACTTTTGAGCCTTTACATAGATAAATACATAGATAGATGAACAGACAGATACAGTAGACAGACAGACAGACAGACAGACAGACAGACAGGCAGATAGCACTGACGTCACCAACAGTGACAGTGACACCAATAGTCTCTGTATGTTCAACCAATTGGCATTTATATCATATATAGCATATATACAGTCAGTAGTGTATACATCATATGCATCATATATACAATGAGTGTATATGTCATATATATCTTGTATAAAGTCAATGAGTATAAATACATATCATGTATACAGTCAGTGAGTGTATATATCAAATTTACAGTCAATGTGTGTATAGTTCTTGTTGGAGGATCTTAAGGGGAACTGAAGTTCCACCCAGCTGCTGCTGCTGCTATTGTTAGTTTGCTGCTCATTGATTTATCCATAGTTCTCCTGTGAGTGTCTGTCCAGTGTAGTCTGTAGTGCTGAATGTTTTGCTTTAAAAGACATTTAAAAGCTGTATTTGAATGAGAGCTACAATCACAGATTCTATCTAAGCAAAATACAGCACTGCAGCTGGGCTTCAGCCTGGAATACTACAATGGGACGAAGGGTCAAACTAAAAAAACGCTTTTTTAAAATGAATGGCGATAGTCATTTAACACGTTAAGCACTTTTAATGCATTATTAATATGTAATGCACTCGCTTTGGCAGCTCTAATTTCTACATACTTCAATTACCATTTAGCTAACAACATTCTAAATCAATGATATGGCGGTTAAAGACTGGCCTATTTGTTGGATTAGATGAACATCCTTTCATCAAAACACCCACAGAAACTCATGCAGAGCTGTGATTGGTCAGGATAAACAGTAAGACAAACTGTGATTGGTTAGAGGGCTCATTTGCATATTGCTGCCTTCTGAGATATCAGTATTACAAAGGCCAATACTGCAATAATAACTAAAGAGGAAATTTTCATAATTCAGTGTGTGAGATGTAAACAGAGTGACTCAGAGTGGTTTGGTGTGAAATGGTTCAGATGTCTTTACAGTGGTGGTGATAGGAACCAGGGGTCGCCATGACTACAACACAAATATAGACATTTTATTTACTATCCAGAACCACCAGTGAACCTACATGAGTCTTCTGGGCTTATATGGAATGTTGATGATGGAAAAGTAACCAGGAGGTTTTTTCACAAAGCCTGTCCAGCAGGAGGAGAAATCAGGGGTCATTCCTATTGGACAATCCTCACTTTTGGTCTTGAATTATCCAGCTTTACTGATAAACCTGGCTTTTTTGAGATTCCCTCCTCTTCCTGCACCACTGCACTGGATGCTTCTGTCTTCTAGAAATGATTTAAAAGTTTTTCCATTAGTGTTTAAAGCTGTAAATCTAAAGCTCTCCATGTACTAAAAGATATTTTGACAGACTTTATTCCAGATCACATCATCAAATTCTGGGTAGTAAACAGAAGGAAAACTAGAGAAGCAGCTGTTTGTTTATGCTTCAAAGATTTGGAGTTTTTCTTTCCGCCTCAGATCCGTCAGGCTTCATCTGCCGAATGGTTTAAAAACAACTCAGATCATATTTATTCACTTTAGCTTTCAAGTATATTCCTCTCTTTTTCGTTGCTACTTCATTTCTGCTTGTTCCATGTGCACATTTTGCAATATTGTACTTTAAGGTTCATTTCTGTGCGTGAAAGTTGCACAAAATTCATTGTCATTCATTGTTATTTTTGTCCACGTGTTCCATTCAGGTTTACTCCGAGTTTGGAGGGTAAGAGAGTCGATTTAGGCTCAGTTTTCCCCTCTATGCTCTAATCCACAATGACAGATCCAAGATTAGCGCTCAATATCTTTCATGCTTGAAGCCTCTGGAGTTTCCTTCCACCACTTTCCTCCTCTTCCACCAGGTGGCAGTGCCGCGCTGTATTTCAGGCCGCCAAATGCGCCAGAGCATCGCAGCCAGCATGGTAATTTGGATGCAAAACCCACACATCATCAAATCAGATAACAATGTGTGACAAGTGCTATTAATACCCTCAAAGCCTTCCTGCTTGGAATATGCTTCCAAGAGATGCGCACATCCGAGGAGCAAGCGCCGTGTTTTCCATATAATGATATGGTTTAGGATGTAGTTATACGTACCAGAACAGAAAGGACACGGCGATGATGAACAGGATGAGAATGAAGCCTCCAGCTGTGGCCCCGTACACCCACATCTTTATCCTTCCGTCTGTATGAACACACACAAAAAAACAAACCGCGTCAGGCTGACAGACAGCAGCGGTGACGTTCCCCTCCAGCCTCTGACCTGACAGTGATTTCTTTAAACCGCAGCTGGACCATTTTCCTCAGAGCGGCTGAGACTTTCCTGGAAAACAATTCTTATCTCTCCAGGGAGCGAAAAAGCAAACAGAGGCACTTCGGTGCAACCAGACGACAGCTCAGATGCTAACATGCTAACAAACAACTATAGGTCTTTTTCATCTGAAAGAGATCTGAAGAGTGTCCGGTATGCTAATTATGCATGCATGATTGGGCTCCTCTGGGGAAATAATACAATTTGTGTACATATAAAGCAAATGTTAATGTAGAGTCACTTTATATTAGACAGAATAGATTAGATTTGAATTTCTCAGCAAATAAACAGTAATTATGCACTAAAATGTGCTGAAGTGTGTCGTCTATAGAGGATGTGTTACTTACCTTGTGCTTCCACTCACTGGCCACTTTATTAGAAACACCTATCTTGTACTTCCACCTACTGGCCACTTTATTAGAAACACCCACCTTGGACTTCCACTCTCTGGCCACTTTATTAGAAACACCCACCATGGACTTCCACTCACTGGCCACTTTATTAGAAACACCCAACTTCTATTTCCACTCACTGGCCACTTTATTAGAAACACCTAACTTCTATTTCCACTCGCTGACCACTTCATTAGAACACCCACCTTGGACTTCCACTCAGTGGCCACTTTATTAGAAACACCTATCTTGTTCTTCCACTCACTGGCCACTTTATTAGAAACACCCACCTTGGACTTCCACTCACTGGCCACTTTATTAGGAACACCTTTCTTGTACTTCCACTCACTGGCCACTTTATTACAAACACCTACCCTGGACTTCCACTCAGTGGCCACTTTATTAGGAACACCTTTCTTGTACTTCCACTCACTGGCCAATTTAGTAGAAACACCCACTTTGTACTTCCACTATATGGCTGCTTTATTAGAAACACCTACCTTATAGCTCCACTATGTAAGTGTACAGTTACAGAGTGTAGTCCATCTGTAGTCCAGATATTATTTGTGTAGTGGACTATTCACAGCAGTAACACTGACATGGATCATCAACTGACCTAACCTGATGAAGGACTAGAGGACGGCTACCACAAACTGCATCAGCAGATGAGCCACAGTCTCTAACAGTACACCAGCAAGGTGGAGCTACAAGGGAGGGGTTTCTAATAAAGTGTCCAGGGAGTGAATATAGTCACAGTCATGCTCAAAAGACACCACTGACTCTGAAGTCAGGCTGTTCTGATGGGATCCCCAGCGTTTTGGACAATAAGGCTGACTGGGGGCATCTGAAGCTGCAGCGCAGAGCACTAAATTCAGATCTAATCAGGAATGGCCCAAAGCCAGTGGTAAAGCAACACTTTCATGTTACGTTATGGCTGATACAAATCACACTGTAATGAAACTTTGGCAGGAGGACGCGGGGGATCCCCCAGCCTCCATACGTCTCCATCAGGTCTAAACTGCGGCGTAATAAACCCAGTTCTATATCAGCCGCCCTCTCGGGGCGTCATAAAGGCGGCAGGCTCATCTGCCATAACTCTGAACCCTCAGCCAGCAACCCGCACTGAACTGCCACAGCAGAGCGCCGTCCTCATCTGCATCTGAAACATCTGCGTAGGTGGCATCGATTGACTTACTCTGCAGGAATGGTCTCGGAAATTGTTAACATATTCAGATAAATGCTTTCTGTACTAGTTCTCTTGAAACTGCTGCTCACACGGTGAGTGTGTAAAACTCTGGTAACAGCCTGCTGTTACTTTGTGCCAACTTACAGTGTGCATTCATCAAAAATATTCAAGCCTTAAAGCATCAAGTAAAATGACTTATAAACGTTTAATGAACTTTTTTTGCAAACATGCATAAACATTAAAATTGTTCATCAATTTGTTTCGTGTGGTTGTGTTTTTGTTGGAGCGCCATTCTGACAATCACCCACCTTCACACACCACTCACTGGCCACTGTATTAGAAACACCCACCTTGTACTTACACTAACTGGGTACTTTATTAGAAACACCTTTCTTGTATTTCCACTCACTGGCCACTATATTAGAAACATCCACTGTGTACTTACACTAACTGGCCACTTTATTAGAAACACCCACCTTGTACTTACACTAACTGGCCACTTTATTAGAAACACCCACCTTGTACTTACACTAACTGGCCACTTTATTAGAAACACCTACCTTGTACTCACACCACTCAAAAACAATGATTTGTGGTTCCTAACATTTTATCTCCTCAGAGCTGAACGTACTGAGCCCCTGTGGTGTTTTCAGGTGCAAATCGGATGCAATCTGTCTGCACGTTATCTGAGAAAGTGCCAGTTTATGGGCAATAAGCGGTTAAGAAAACCGAACACATCAGAAAGTGGGTGGAGATATGCTGATTGCATATTCCGCTTGAGTTAGTATAGTTTGAGGGCAGTTTTGCTGTGGATTTTTCTCGACTCTCTGTTAAAACCAGGCAGCAGCAGCGTCTCAAAGACACTGTTGTTGGGAGACTTTCTTTACCAATCACAACAGACATAGCAGCTAGATGGAAACACAAGTCTCAAACATGAGCTCAAAGAATATCCAACACTGTTTTAGCTCTTAGAATCATATGGAAAAGTGAGAGAAGACGCAGTGCAAAATAAGCTGTAATGGAGCCACAATATGTGCAATAAATGAAGTTCTTTACTACCAAAACATTATACATGGATATCCAATTCTATTTTTCGTTGTTTTTGACACGTCTGCACATTTTAATTCACAATTACTGTTTATTTGCTAAATTTAACATACTGGAAAAAAAACCTAAAACCTAAAATGTGGCCTGCACAAACGTTTTAGCACATTTTATGTTTTATTTTTCTCCCAATATGTTGAACTCAGTAAATAAATAAAAAATGTGCACTAAAATATGCAGGAAAATGTCACATTTCAGAGTGTTTTCTGAAGAGGATGTGTTAATGTTTCGCTCAGAAAATCAACAAAACATTGACTAGAGTTGTTCAAACTTTTGCATAAGACTGTATTTTGTTTACTAAACAGGTGTGGAAAAGCATGAATCAGTGAATGAAATCAGACACGTTCTCATCATCAGCCTGCATTACTATTCACCAGCCACATAAACATAAACATAAACAAACCAACATCAGCTGCTTATTCATAGCTGTAGACGTGGGCGTAACATTTCGGAAAGTGCTGGGGGAAAGTGCTGGGGGCTGGGGGAAAAGCACAAAACTTGACTGGACTACACATTAATTCTTGGTCAATAACTGCAGTAACCTGCAGTTATAGTTAGTGTTTTTGCTGTATGATGCTGATGCAGTGATCTGTTATTCACTTGAAATAATGAGTGCACTGTAGGAGTTTATAGTGTCCTCAAAATCACTCTGGAATTCCATTTTACAGCTCAGACACTAAGAGAAAATTGCCCAATGTGCTCAATAGTGTCCTTAAACACAAACAGAGATTAATTTCGTTCATAGCCAATGTGTTATTATATCCTGAATTCTATTATATAGCAGAGCAGAGTCCCTATAGAACAGGGCTTCTCAACCTTCTCCACCTCAAGGTTCACCTATTTACCACTAGAGAGCATGACGATGCACAGCAAAACAAAACAAACAAACAAAAAAACAAAACATTTTGGGTAAAAAAATCATTTTTGGTCAATTTTCAACACTTTTGGGTGGCACAACATGCCATGTATCTCACTGAACATTAAATAATAACAGACAAGGCAAACATAAGCTCAAGACCGGACAACTGACACCTCAGGGCAGTGTATTTCGTTTCCAGAGACGGGGCACAAAACGGATAAAGCTGCCTTGTGCACCATTGTTGCATGACTTGTATAAATATTGTTTACCGTTTGAGAACAGTTTGTATTTTTCTTATCATTAAGTCAGTTTTTCACTGTTTTTTTTTTTTTTATTACAAAGTACCATCACTGGTTCACGATGGACCACTGGCTCCTCCTCAGTACTGGCCTGAGGACCACCAAAGGGTGCTTTGCAGCCCATTGTGGTCAATGGCCCAGTGGTTGAGAAACCCTGTTGTAGAATGTATTGGTTAGAAAGAACTTGATTTATCAGCACACTTTCTCCTCATCACTGAACTTTCACTTTCTGTTTTGTCTTGACCTTGTTGATGGCTCCACTGCTTCACTGCATCTTTTAAACCTTGCGGCTTACGAGACAGCAGATACTGGGATGGGATGAGTTGGAGTGATCCAGAACTGACCCTCCAACATCAGTATCTGACCTCACTAATGCTCAATCAAATCCTCACAGCAATGTTCCAACATCTACTGTAAAGCCTTCCCAGAAGAGTAGAGGCTGTTACTGCAGCACAAACTCACTATTAACACCCTTCATTTCAGCAGAAACGCTGGATCTACAGACTTTTGGAAACAGTGTACCTGGGCTGAGCGGCTGCAGGGACCACTCGCTGAAGAAGTCCTGGATGTGGGAGGGGCCTGGCTTTAACCTCCCCGAGCTGGTCTTCACATCCGCCTTTCTGGTGTCCCCACCAGGGGTCTTGGTGCAGTAGTCCAGGAAGCCATGTGTGGTCATCACCTCCGTGTAGCCCTTCTCACAGCCACAAACACCACTCTGGAACAGAAAGGGGGGGCAGTATGAAGGCCTGCTGGTACCATCACTGCTACTGAACCAGGGATGGGCAGCTTAAACCCATATTCAACTAAAACATTGCCAATTCAGTGAAATAAAGTAAGAAAACAACTTGAGTAGAAGTATAAATAGAATTAATACCTTCTATTCTAATGTATAGGTGTTCACTGAAGTTTTTATGGGCTAATATCTCCAATTCTAGCATATAGGATAGTTTATTAAAGTTGTTAGTAACACTTTCTATGAATGTCACCTTTGTAAGCATCTATAAACACATTTATAACATGTTATAATGCATTCATATGGCATTATAAACATGGTTATAAATATTTATAAAAATGAATTACAATGAATTACACTTTATAGCCATGTTTATTATACATTATGAATTGTTAATATAATGTATTATAAATAGTGTTAATAACATGTTATACTGTCAGTGCTAAAGAAGTCAGTCCCAGCCTGGAGAGCTTAAAGACAAATACAAAGTTTATTTACACTCTGGGATTTCCAGTATTTTGTTTCTCAGTGCTGGTGCTGTTAGAGCTGCATCTTCAGGGCTTCAGTCCTGAATATTCAGATGCTCCAAACAGGCTGACCAGCCTAGAATCACTGCTACAGTGAGCTTTTCTTACCCAGCGTCTCACTTTAAACACTACTTTACATCACAGCAAACCAAGTACCCATCAGCCCCTCCCCTGAACCCCCTCTGACATCACACTGAGCGTGAAGTCACTGTGGAGTGAAGGCCTGGAGAGGGAGAGTCATTGTAATTTGTTCCCCCACTGGTTCTAATGTCAAGCACTAGAACCCTTCACTCTGTAACACTACACTACAGTACAGTAATGCTAATGTCTGTTAACATTCTATTGGATATGCAGTGTTAAGTTAGTGCCAAGCTAACGGTGGTGTACATTACCTTTCCCACATTGGGTAAAACACTGAGGGCAGCTCTAGTTTAAACTCTGACATTTGAAGCCTGTAATGTGCTTTACTGTGTATGTTTTAGTGTTTCAGTAAATCCTTCAGTAAATACTTCAACTTGAAGCCTCACTCTGAACACTGGAGGAGGCTTTAGTACAGTACGCTTCACTTTACTTAGAGCAGACAAATACCACTTATGAGCTCTTATAATTTGTTATGAACAGTACTTATAATGTATTATGTAAACAATTCATAATGCACAATAAGCATGGCTGTAACATGTAATGCAATTTTATAAATATTTATAGCCATGTTTATAATGCCTTAGGAATGCATTATAACATGTTATGAATGTGTTTATAGATGCTTACAAAGGTGACATTCACAGAAAGTGTTACCAAGTTGTTTATGGGCAAATACCTCATATATTTGTGTATATAGGAGCATTTGATTAGGTCATTAATTGACTAATATCTTCTATTCTTGCAGATAGGAGTGTTTATCAGGGTTGCTTATGGGCTAATCCCTCTTATTTTAGTGTATAGGAGCATTTGATGAGGTTGTTTATGGACTAATATCTCCTATTCTAACATATAGGAGTGTTTACTAAAGTTGTTTATGGGCAAATACTTCCTATTCCAGTGTAAATGTGCGTTTGATGAAGTCGTTTATTGACTAATATCTGCTATTCTAGTGTACAGCGGTGTTTAATGAGATCTTTTATAAACTAATATCTTCTTAAAGGCTTTCATGCAGGACTGAATGTTAACACACATTGTGTTGCCCATCAGGTTTGAATATGTGTGCTGCTATTGAAAGCAAACATGCAAACCTACTGCTTTTTGCTGATAAAAAGGATCCAAGTGTAGCCTTAGATCTGACAGCCTGCATAGCTTAGTTGATGTTCAAATACAAAACACTGTCAAAAGGACTTCAAAACTCAGAGTAGGGCTGTGTTCATGTGGGTGATTTATCAAAACTCTGACCAAGGCTCTTCCTTTGGTGCTTACTGTGATATAAACCGAGTCTGTTCTACAGTTTCTCATTAGGTTGAATGAATAACCGACTCTAAATGTAGGTATTGTGATATAAACTGAGTCTGTTCTACAGTTTCTCATTAGGCTGAATGAATAACCGACTCTAAATGTAGGTATTGTGATATAAACCGTCTGTTCTACAGTTTCTCATTAGGCTGAATGAATAACTGACTCTAAATGTAGGTATTGTGATATAACCCGAGTCTGTTCTACAGTTTCTCGTTAGGCTGAATGAATAACTGACTCTAAATGTAGGTATTGTGATATAAACCGAGTCTGTTCTACAGTTTCTCATTAGGCTGAATGAATAACTGACTCTAAATGTAGGTATTGTGATATAAACCGAGTCTGTTCTACAGTTTCTCATTAGGCTGAATGAATAACCGACTCTAAATGTAGGTATTGTGATACAAACCGAGTCTGTTCTACAGTTTCTCGTTAGGCTGAATGAATAACCGACTCTAAATGTAGGTATTGTGATATAAACCGAGTCTGTTCTACAGTTTTAAAGACCTAACAGATGACTGAGATCGGCCAGCATCGGTGTGAATCACAGTGTAAGCATTTGTGCCGAAATGGTCTTCCAGAAGATGATCTCTGTGGCATTACTGGACGTCAGTATCAGCAATGAGAAGCAGCTGGTCAGATCATTTCAGAGCCAAACAAAGCTAAAGAGGCTGCAGCAGAAAATCAAAACAACACGCTTGTGGTAACATTCATTGTCTGCTTGACCTGCTGCACGTCGCTTGATAATTGTGGTGGTGGGGGGGCAGTGAATGGACGGTCTCGTGGGTTTATCCCTTTTTATTTGTCATATTAGTCTATTTGCAGCAATTATGGAAATTCATTCTCCCATGAATCATCCCTTTAACCATAACAATAGCGGCATGCTGTATTACTGCACACTGGTCATTATGTACATATTAAAAAAGGATTTATGCTACAAACAAGGATCAGTCATTTCTCAGAGCCTCTTGGTTTGAAAACAGATGTGGCTGTTTTGGAAAAAGGAGTGCAAGAGCTGAAATGGGCAGAGCCTACAAGCTAATAACATTAGCATTAGCTACCTAACTAGCAAATACAAACCTAACAAGCTCTTTACAGTAATAATTAACACAAACACATCATTCTAGTTTGTGTACTAGAGCTCATACTGGTGATGTCATAGCGGTTTATCCTCATCTGGAAGACCAAAGATATTGTGGTGGTCATTTACAAACGTCAAATAAACAAACATCAAATAAACAAACGTCACTCAGCGCCGCCCTCTAAAGGCGTCATTAACAACCATCAAATACACAAACGTCGCTCAGCGCCGCCCTCTAAAGGCGTCATTAACAAACATCAAATACACAAACGGCGCTCAGCGCCGCCCTCTAAAGGCGTCATTAACAAACATCAAATACACAAACGGCGCTCAGCGCCGCCCTCTAAAGGCTTCATTAACAAACATCAACTAAACAAACGTCGCTCAGCACCGCCCTCTAAAGGCGTCATTAACAAACATCAAATAAACAAACGTCGCTCAGCGCCGCCCTCTAAAGATGTTACTGCACCTGTTAGAACTTTTCTTGTTTTTTTATGCTCTGTTTACATGTTGAGGGAATAAAATCACTTTTCTGTTCAACTCTAGAGGGGATGTGTCCTCCTATGCCTCTTAGATGATGGCCCTGTGCAGGCGTGGCTCTGTACTCACCTGTTTGCAGTGAGAGAATGGTTTAGTGCAGGGGGGATGGCAGTGACGCACGGCCGCCGGCCTGCTGGGCAAGAAGCACCCGCCTACCAAGAAAAACAACAACAAAAAGTAATTATTGCCATTTCACCATTGATAACCAAACAAATGTACTGTCAGAGCTGATGAATGGCTCGGAGAGTCTATCGCAGCCTCAGATCAAAATGCGAACATTGTAATTTTGGAATGGGAAAATTAAGTGTCAAAACTTGGGAGAGTAAGCCTTTCTCCCAAAGCCTGGGAGATTACCTGCGAGGAGCTTACATATAAATATATATATATATATTCGCAGAAGCCGATTCCCTCAGATAACATCACCTTTACGTGTTATTCTCAGCACCAGCCACTACCCACAACCCCCCCACCCCACTCTCAGAGCTCGCAGCCCTAGGCGTGTTCATTTTGGAGCGAGGAAAGCAGTTTTATTACGTTTGTATAGATTGTGGAGGTGAACACTGTTTTATTCATGACTCTGCTGGTGAAGGTGGAGGGCGGAGTGATCAATACACTCCTTTTACTCCGTATCTCCAGCTCAAAAACACTGCTTTACATCCGAGATCAATTTTTGAAAATTTAAACAGGTGTGTGTTTACAGTAGCTGCCAAACGTTTGGGATATAGTGAATGTTTGTTTTTTTGTCATTTTAATCTAAAGTGCTTAAGACAAGATATGCTTAAGAAAGTATTATGTTAATAATACAATTATGTTAATGCCGATATATGAGTTTATTCCCAAAACAAAACATTTAAACATTAAAATAAATGTTTGGTTTTTCACCCAGCAAGGAGTTTTTATTTTTAACTTTTTCTCAAGTTTAAAGTTGAAAAATTTTAAACCACAATTATTATGGGTTCGTTATTAACCCCTTAAAATCCCAGGCTTATTACATACTAACGCTTATTTTTCAGTAACTACAGGGACATTAATGCTTGAACTACACTCTTAGAAAGTATGGTTTTTCAAGGGTTCTTTAGTAATGGTTCTATATAGAACTATAAACACTAAAAGAACTGTTCGCATGATTAAATGGGTCTCTGCATGGTGAAATGGTTCTTCAAATTGATGGAGAATGTGTTGTATATGGTTCTAGAAAGGCTCCAAAAAGGTTTCTTCTTTTGTTACAAGCTTGATATTGTAACAATAGCAGAACCCTTTGTGGTGCCATATAGAACCCTTTTCAAAAACCATCTATAGTACATTCTCCATCAATCGAGGAACCATTTCACCATGCAGAGACCCATTTAATCATGCGAACGGTTCTTTAAGTGTTCATAGTTCTATATATAGAACTTTTCTTTACTAAAGAACCCTTGAAGAACTAAGCGTTTTAAGTGTGTATTCTTAGGGTATCGATGTGTGTAATAAAGCTTTGTGCCCACTGGGGGGCCCTGGCCATTTAAGGGGTTAAAACTCAAGTAGTGGAAAGTGTGTTTGCATTAATGTATCTGAGCCAATCAGGTGTGTTGTGAGGAAGATCTTAATGGTGAACCGTTATTATTCTGAACAGACCTTCAATGCGAACAGACCTTCAGTGCAGTCCATGACAATCAAAACGTGGTCAAAAAAATGAGAATTCAGTATGTTTGTGCTAAGCTAACGCTTCTGTACATGAACATTTTTGGCCTTTCTAGATGAAACACAAACATTTGAAGCTTGTAAAATCATTCCCTGTGTTTTATTTGAAGTTCATAACAGACAGTATCATATATCTGAGTTTGTATCAGTTTTAGTGACTCTTTCAGTAAAGAGTTCTGACATAGAGCTGCCGCCTCTGTTTTACATTCCTAACAACTAACCGGAACCGGCTTAGACTGTGACTTGTATTCATAGTCAGTGATGTATCTAGAACCTCTTGAAGGACTAGAGTGCTGTTTCTTTAACAAAAATGTAAATCAGAATGTGATTGGTTGATTCCTCTGTCACTTCCTAATTATGTTGGTAGTTAATCTAACATGTAAGGACTTCAATCCAGCTCCTGAAGTCCTAACCAATGAGAGAGCAGCTTGGCTGTATCTACCTAGATACCACCGAGAAAACAATCCTGATTGGATAATTCTCTATTAGGTGTTTCAAGAACTGAACCCTTTTGTTACCAACAAAAACTTAACCATGAAATAAGAGTATTACTACAATAACTGTTTAAACCCCATGATTACATCAAATAAAAATGAACTGAAAATTACAGATGTTTTCTTTTTTTACTTGCTATAAAACCTCAAGCCTTCTCCGGAGACCTTGAAGGCTCTGAGGGTTCCCCAGTGTGGGTTCTAATTAACCATATGTTGAAGATGTTCAATGATTTCTTCCTCCGACTTATTTCAAAGTTGATATTTTAACTATCATTCTAAAATGCAGAAAACAGTAAACAGGGTTGTAACAAAGTTGTTATCTTGACATCATGACTTAATTATCTAGTGATCTTAAGATAACAAACATCACAACACAACTAAGTTGTGATCTCAACATAACAATCCGGAAAGTTCCACAGATCAGGGCCTCTCCGGACTCCCGTAGTAACTAAAGTAAATGTTAAGCCTTTGAAAACTATGTCACTCATTCCGTCCTAGAAGACTGCAAGTTCACTGAGGAGCATCTCGGCCTTTTCTTGTGTAGTAAATTTTATCCTTTGATGCCAAATGTACTAAATTAGGGGCCGTTAAGAAAAGAGAAAACGAATCTAGCTACCCAGATCACAATAACAGCAGCTAAAGAACAATAAATGGTGGCACAAGCAGCCATTTAAACCGCTGTTAGCGTTAGCTGGCTAGCTAACACAGCTGGTTACAGAAACGCTAGCTTTGAGAAATTCACTTTGATTGTTGTGTCTCAGTTAAATAACAAAATGTAAAACTATGACTGAGTTGGGGGCGGGGTCTCCTGTTCAACCACCCAATCACTCTAAAATATGCCGTTTGATATAAACACGTGATGCGTTACTGGCGTTTTTATTGGCTGTTTCATGAAGCACTTTCATGAGTCACTTGCTATGCTTGTGGGGCGCTTTACTTTACACAACTCGAGCGCACTTTAGTTTCATGCGGGTTTCAAGCAACTAAAGTTGCATGAAGGTTTCATGTGCATAAGCATAAGGTGGCAATCGGGTGGAGCCTGTGAAAACTCCGCCCACATCACTTTCTTTCAGTTCTTTGCTCTGGAAGTCTAGTCCCATCTCTGACAGACCCACTTGTTCATATTTACAGCTTAATTTACAAATAAATCTGACTGAAGAATAACAAAGTTATTAATTTTTGAATTAAGCTTTACTTACATAATTCAGGAATTGGCCATTGGAGTTTTAAGTGAGGTTTGAATTATTGTTTTAGTCGACCGCATACGACAGATGCAGCATATAGAGATTAGTTGGAAAAAAGTATTCCTCTAAGTGATGGAATTCAAAGGCATCTACTGAAATTATTTATTTTTTACATTTCATATTTATTTAATCAAAAGCTGTTTGACTGTTGCCTCTTTTTTATTTATTGTCTGTGTATTTTCTTGGCCCCTGTGTTCAGGTCTCTGCTGGAGAAGAGAACTACTGACCTGAGTGGTGAAAGCAAAGTGAAATAAAGGTTAAATAAATAAAAGAATAGGAGGATCAAACAGTACAGAGCCAGTGTGAGCTGCAGCAGAGCCGTGTCTAGGTCAGGTATGCATTTGATGCAGTTCAGGAGAGTCCATAAGTACCAACAGAACAGGATCAAAAGCTTCCAGCAGAGAAACCAGAACAGCGGAGAATAAAGGAGCAGAAGTGCTACTGAACCATTTCAAACCTTTTGTCGTTACATCGCCACATTTCAACTACAAATTCTGAGCAGAACATAACAATTCAGTCCATACTCACTGGCCACTTTAATAGAAACACTGTCCTTATACTTCCTCTCACTGGCCACTTTATTAGAAACATCTACCTTGTACTTCCACTCAGTGGCCACTTTAGTAGAAACACCCACTCTATACTTCCACTAACTGGCTGCTTTATTAGAAACACCCAACTTCCACCTCCTGGCCACTTTATTAGAAACAACTGCCTTGTACTTCCACGCAGTGGCCACTTTAGTAGAAACACCCACTTTGTACTTCCACTACCTGGCCGCCTTATTAGAAACATCCACTTTGTACTCCCACTCACTGGCCACTTTATTAGAAACACCCACTTTGTACTTCCACTCACTAGCCACTTTATTAGACACACCCACATTGTGCTTCCAATCACTAGCCACTTTATTAGAAACACCCACTTTGTACTTCCACTACCTGGCCGCTTTATTAGAAACATCCACTTTGTACTTCCACTCACTGGCCACTTTGTTAGAAACACCCACTTTGTGCTTTTACTCACTGGCCACTTTATTAGAAACATCCACTTTGTACTTCCATTCAGTGGCCACTTTATTAGAAACATCCACTTTGTACTTCCATATAGTGGCCACTTTATTAGAAATACCTACCTTGTACTTTCAGTCACAGGCCACTTTATTAGAAACACCCACTCTGTACTTCCACTCACTGGGCACTTTATTAGAATCCCCTACACTGTGCTGACTGGGGTCAGTACCTGTGACGTTGACCCCATCGGAGCGCTGACACCACACTGTTCTCTCATTGTTGTTCCATGTGCTGGTTCTCCATTCGTAGCTGTGGCACTTTCCTCCTACAGCAGGCAGAGAAGGACAAACAGCCTCATTAACTTGGGCAGCAAGTCATTATTTCAAGCAGCCCATGTTGAGGGTTTATCAGGGTCATTTTCAGTGTTCAATAAAGCCCAAATTAGACACTTCTGAATGGTTTATTCACTGTAATCTGTATTCATTATGATCTGTATTAGTATATAATTGGAGGTCTGAAAATCACTAATAATTGCATTATTAGTTGTAATAAAGCACAACAAACACTTTATTAAGGCCCTGTCTTACAAATTACTGAAAATCATAGATTTATCACCCAAATTTACATCTTATTAGTGTATAACTGCAACATCTGATGCATATAGATTATAAGTAGCGTCAAGTTTTTTGCTTTATTTAAGGTTTATTATTAAGGAGATAGTAAGAGCGTTCTGAAACGTCAGGACTGGTTCCATATTATAAAGTGCAGTTTTACTCATTGCTAATTAGAGGCAAAAAAGACAGTTTGGATCACAAATCAGATATAAAATATTCATGATTTTCACCACCAAAAGTCATGAAATTATTCTTTTAAATTAATGTACACAAATTGATTTGGTGAAACTTTTAGTGATTTTTAACTAATCATGAACAAAACAAATCCTATCATATTAGTGACCTATTAAACTTTTATTAACTCTTTAATAATAAACCAAAATAAGACAACCTGACACTACCTAGAAGTTACAGAAATCAAATGTTGCCCATTATACATTAATAAGACTTAAATGTAATTAAAATCTGAATTATGATGATTACTTCATGCTCAATTTGCATAACAGTGTATTAACAAAGTGTTTGTTGTGCATTATCACAAATAATAATCACATAACAGACCTGAAAATTAGGTACTGATATGGTCCATAATGAATGAGCTCTTTAGTGTTTCTTTAAATAAAGTGTTACTACTTAAGCCAGAAAGCCTGTCAGTACAAAATGCAAATGGAACATAAATTTAATTCTTTGGGTTAACACGTAATTTATTATGCAATTTTATATGACATATAAAGAATGATGTAATGTCAATTTAATACACAATAAACAGCCAATAAAACTCCAGACTCTCTAATAGTAAAACTAAAACACTTCACTCTGCAGTAAGGTTCTCCCTGGTGTTCAGTACCTTTACAGGGTCGTGTTTCAAACACCTGGCTTGGGCAGCTGTCCTGGTTCTCCAGGGCCTGGATGACCACGGCCCGCGATCGCGCCTGCTGACCCACTGACTCAAAACTGCGGCCCTCCAGACAGGTCAGCTGGCACGAGCTCCACAACGACCACTCGGTCAAGTGACAGTCACCTGCAGCAACAATAAATGACAATTTTTAATGTTTAGCTTTATGTATGGCTACAAAGACTAGTAAATAAATCACGAGAAAGGTTTATGCTTCATAGGATCCATACAGTCCAGACATGTTCTGGTATTAAAAAAAAAATAATAATAATTATCTAACATTTTATCATGGTTTAAGGTATTTTCATGACACTGAAATACAAGTAAAGACATTTATCTTATAAAAATGTGTCTTTTTTAATAGCAGTATTCATGTGCAATATTTATAAAAACTGTCCACATAATGATGCTCACTGTGTATAGGACCATGAGCTGTCAGGACTGGACAGCCAAGGTAGGAAATATACGGGGCCTGGGGGTTTGGCACCCCCTAATTGCCCTCTTGGACCCCCTGAATGTCAAAAAATACTAATTTTGAGGGGTCCCAGAAAATAAACTTCTGACGTTATGCTGTCTGTTAAAAATAGACCCTCAAATCCAGATTCACTGAAGCTCATTGTTTATCTGCTTCACCCACAATCAGCTTTTGTCTTTGGTGTTCTTAACTAACTAGAGCTGCAGCACTGCTCTGCCTCAGGGTGGCGCTGTAGCTGACTGGTTCACCCAGTTGGTCCTTCATAGCCTAGAAACTGTAACTCTGCCCGGATTCCTCTGAAACACTTTACAATGAGCTGCAGCAGATCTGTAAATCTGAAAACTCGCCCCGTTTCCCAAGAGTTTGGAGTGAAGAGTGACTGTTCCTCATTTCTCACACTGAAGACAGAAGAGGAGACGAGGAAGATCTCAGTTAATGAGAGGAAGAGCGCAGAACTGCACTTTACAGGAGAACAACTGGTAAAACAAACATATTGTTGCAATTAAACTAGCACCACTATGGTGAGTGAGTTAGCAGCCAGACAACATGGGACCCCCCAATACCTGGGGGTATTTTAGACACTGTGGACAGCCATAGAGCATCTGAGACTTTAACTAAGAGCTGTGAAGCTGCTCCAACAGGAAATATAGCATGGAACATATTATTAGTTCCTGTACTTTATCAACATAAGGGCCATATATGGCACTATATCATAAAATCATAAGAACCATGCCATAGCAGTCATTGTATAAAAGAGCTCAATGTACAAACCTTTACTTTAATAGCAACCTATGTTTATCAAGAAAATAACAAGCAGAATGCTAATTTCTGCTAGCAGGACTGTGAGATTTTCCCATGTATGTTAGCATCAAGCTAAAGACTGTGGAGTTTTTCTCCAGTACTACACAGACTTTGGACAACTAAAGCTTTGTAACAGTCATCCAGGTAACTTTTTTTTACTTCAGATGTTCCAGTTTTTAAATATTTACATAAATAAACATAAAGCCCAACTCTGAATATTACTGAATTTACCTGTTAGTCTATTAGCAGTCTGCTGAGCTGCTTGTTAAATAAAACCATAGGCAGTTTGTGACTTCAAACATACACATATTCATGCATCTTTTTCCTCCTCCATGCTGGATAATACACAAGTTTTCACCTTTTTGGGGGAGAAAAGTTCTCTGTCTGCTCCTCCTTCTGCCGTGCTGTGGCTGTAATGACTGTTTATAAGCTCGGCTCTGAGGAGGGACTGCATCACATGATCAGAACATTGAGAGCTAGCAATAACGTTCCTGTGTGTGTTTAACCCTTTTGTTGCCATATGAAGGCTAAAGCAGAGATAATAGCAGGTTTTACAGTGATCTGGCTGTGTGTTTGTGCTGTATTTCTGGGTTGTAGAGCGTGAGAGCTGGATTGCTTTGGAGTTGGATTGCTGGCTGATAGATGGTCACTCTGGATGGTGAGGGTAGATTCTGATGAGTGACCTGATGAGTGTAAATCATGTTGCTGTTTTAACACTTTGTTGGAATATGAAGGCCAAAAAACAGAGCATGACATCAGGATGTTGGGTAATTTTCCGAGCCAGATTATTCATTTATGCTGACGTCACAGCTCGATGACATCACACTAGCAAATGACGGCCGGGTCAACTGAATGGTCTGATATGCGGATCATGTCTGTAGCTTAAACCGCAGTATACCAGATTACCATTTTAGCACTTTATTTCTTTAAAAATTACTTATTCAACTATTCTTTAAATACCCTTAATTTCAGAGTAAACACTGGATGAATTTGGACACAATGTATGGGTAAGCATATAAATGCCATAATAGGCCTCCAATGTGAAGATAGCTAGGTGTTTCTAATAAAGTGGCCTGGGTGTGTAAGCATATAAAGGCCATATAAAGACTCCAGGGTGAAGACGTTGCAGTTTCCCATGCAATTATATAGCAATCAGGTCACTATTCTCCGAATGACCTTAACCTTCTAACAAGCGATAGAAGGCATTATGCCCAAGTGTGGATACATTCAGGACTTTCTCCGCTGAAGGTCACATACATCAATGCCCTGGTAATCCTCAGAGAACAGCAGTGAAAGAAAGGCACCCCACCAAACTCTTTACAGCCACTCAGCTCATGCCTTTGCTTCAGCAGCAAGGCCGGCTATTAGACACAATCTGTGCACTCAGGCTTTTCATTACCCTCCATCTTCATGAGGCCAGACTGTTTTCACCCTCACTAGAGCTGGTGGAGCTCCACATTCACCCTTTTTTTGATCATTTCGTCACTCTCCCACTTAATTTCTCCACGTCTCACTTTTTTCTCTCCCTCTCGTCCTTTTGTGTCTCTCTCACTCTTACATTTGCTTGATCTTTTTCTCTTATATGTCCTCTCTCTCTCTCGCTCTCTCTCGTTCTCCCAGATTCCCTGCCCCTGCCGAGAGAACGCCGCTCCCCCGAGTGCAGGGCTTTGTGCTTGGGCAGTGAGAGGAGCAGCACTGAGAGCTGATGCACTTAAGATTTCTGAAATAGAGCCGGGAACGCAGAGCCACAATAGGCAAACATTTAACAAAGCGCTACAAGACAAAGCCATATAAACCATGACTCTCCACGGTCTTCGGACAAACTAACCGTATCCGTGTTGTATTTCCCAAACTGCACCAGGCTGGTTCTGTTGAAATACTCCAGATTGATTTCTCTATCTCTCTGGGAGTCACGCAGTTATTCTCATAACAAAACAACAACAGCAACATAAAACAATCTTCCTCCACTTTTTTTTCCTGATCTGAACTGAAATATTGATTTAAGTACTCGTGGGGCAGAGGAAGGGATGGGCCATAGCATCTGGAAGGGGTGTAACGCACCTGGGAAGATAAGAAAGGTTTAAGCAGTAGTTTTAGCATACCTGGGCAGGAAGGAAGATTTGGGCAGTAATGTTAATGAACCTGGGGAGGTAAGAAAGGGATGGGAAATAGTGTTGTTATACCTGGTAAGAAGATGCCAGGTAGTATTAGCATGCCTGGGCAGGTAGGAATGATTGGGCAGTAATGTTGTTATACTTGTGCAGGTAGGAAGATCCTGGGTAGTAGTGTTAGCATACCTGGGCAGGTAGGAAGGCATGGGCAGTAGCATTAGTGTACCTGGGCAGGTAAGAAAGCATTATTGTACCTGGGCAGCGGTTTTAGCAGTAGTGGTGTTGTTATACCTGGGCAGATAGGAAGATGCTGGGCAGTAGTGTTAGTGTACCTGGGCAGGCAAGAAAGCATTAGTGTACCTGGGCAGTGGTGTTAGAATTACCTGGGCAGATAGGAAGGGTTGATTAGTAGTGCTAGCGTACCTGGGCAGGTAGAAAGACATGAGCAGTAGCATTAGCATACCTGGGCAGGTAGGAAGGTGTTGACCATTGCCTTAGTATACCTGGTCAGGTAGGATTGGGTTGGGCAATAGAGTTAGCATACTTAGGCAGGTAGGAAGGGTTGGGCAGTAGTGTTAGTGCACCTAGGCAGGTAGAAATTAGTTTGAAAGTAATGTTAATGTACCTGGACAGGTTGGAGGGGTTGGACAGTAACTATATTGTACCTAGGCAGGGATGGACAGTAGCAGTTGTGCTAGTAGTGCTAGCGTACCTGGTTAGGTATGAAGGGTTAGGCTTTAGCATTAGAGAACCTGGGCATGTTGGAAGGGTTGGGCAACAGCATTGATGTGCCTGGGCAACAGAGTTTTAGCATACCTGGACAGGGGACAAAGCATGGCTGCTGCAGCTCCTGCTCACTTTCTCTCCTTAGGCGTTCGCCACACTTCTCCTCCTCCACCGCAGTAGCTGGGCCAGGGCGGTTGGGTCTTGGGCCGGGTGAATCGGGCCAGTGACCCCAGTGAATCACACAGGACATGTTCCTCTCTCTCACACCTTCACCACATTCAGCACCCTGCAGCAAACCAGACACGGTTAGTGCAAAGTCCACAAGTGCGGCAACTGAAAACGTAGGTAACTCACTGCTGCTCGTCTCACACTCAGTGGACTCATGCGATGCTCGGTTGGATCGGATTACTTGTAGTTTGCATGTAAATGGAGGTTTCCCATCAGTTTGTTGAGTAGAGTGAGAATAAAAACACCTCAGTCTATAATCAGAATGTATTAATTGGATTGGCAAAAATCTTTGCATGTAAACACAGACATTGAATATGCTGGCAGACAACTATGGCTTCACATGCACACACATGACCAGGCATGTCTGCCTATTTGGAGGTGCAGAACTATAATAATCCAGCGTATAGAGCACCATGACTTGTAATTGATTTAGTGTAGCTCAAAGTGGCTTCGTTTACATGCTTGTGTTATCTCAGAACGGAACAAAACCCTGTGGCTCGTCTCGCGCTGAGGGGAAATAACAGTTCTGGGCGCAGGTCCACATCTGCAGTTTATGCTAAATTTTTAAGCGAACACACCTTTCATTTCACTCGGAACGCCGCGACAAATCACACTGTTTACTATTTACACATAGCAGGAGTGACGGAGGTGCTCGCTGTGGCAGATCTGAATTTGCAAGAAAAAATTAATTATGTATCAGGTTAGGATTTCTCCAGGCTCTTAGTGCTAATGCTTAGATGACAAACAGAGCTATAAAAAGATAAAAACACTGATTTATTCATCAAAGGTGCTTCTGAGTAATAATGCGCAGACTTGAAAGCGAACATGAACACAAATCGCGAAACAAACAACAAAAAAGGGAGCGGGGGTGGGGGTGGGGGGCTTCTTCTTCTTTTGTGCAGATGGTAGAAGGGCTGAATTTGAAAGCACGAGCGGCTCTGAGGACGTCCAAAAGACCCCAAGACATTCAATTAAAAACCCAGCCTAGACGACCGAGAGAGAATGAGAGAGAGAGAGAGCAGAAAAGAGGGGCGAGAGAGATGGAAATCTGAGCGCTTCTTTTCTGAGCGTGAGACTGGAGTTCCCAAACACGGGCCTCATCAGGAGTGAGCTCACGTCTCAATGACACAAAGTCCCTCTCTCACCCACAAAGCACCTTTTCAAAATTCAATTAAACTCCTCCAGCTTGGTGTCCAGGCCAGCAGGGTGGACACTCCCAAAGCCACTCCAACCTGGCGAGGTGAAATGCGACTAATTTCACCCCGATCCCTCTGTCCAGCCGGGGTCAAGCGCGGAGAAAGAGGAGTAAACACTCTTTCATCAGCCTTTACCACAAAAGCGAACTCATTCCCAGTTAACTCACTGGAAACTCTTTATTTGGAGCGTCTTTAGCTTCAGGGGCCGTAAAATCTTTTTGTCTTAACTTAAGATCTGAGAGGTCAAGATTTTTTTTACAAATTCCTATTAAAGAAGCAAATCTGATCTTAATTTAAGAATTTTATCTTATCTTACAGCATCTTATCTCCAGTTAGGAAATCTTAACCTACTAGATTGAAGTGGACAATCAACTGATTAAGAAAAAAGGTCAAATATGACTAAAGTGTGATAAACTGTAAGCTGTGAATGCTGTGAGAGCGCCCCCTGCTGTTTATCAGAGCGTCGCCACTCCCCAGTTTCAGTCTCCATTTCTCAAACGCTTTAGCCGAGCGCGCTAACGTTACTCCTCCTAACAAACAGACACACGGAGATCGAGTCTGCAGTGTCTGAGATCTTTAAAAAGCAGAGTTAGAAAAGAAAATCATCTCACAGTGAAAGCAGCGTTTTACAGTAGAAATAAATGGAGCTCATTATGCTGGTAGTGAACTATGCTGCTGACTCAGCTGCCTAAAAACCATAGAAACGGACCTTAAACAGAAGTGAGGACCCTGTTGGGGTTCATCCTAAAGTTAGGACAGGATTTAGGAGGTTTAGTCTAGTTAGGATGTTTGTGTGATGCTGTTTTCTTATCTGGAGTTGATGATGAGATTATGAAGGTAGGAACTGTTATTCTGGAACAGCTGCTGTCCGAAATTCAGTCCTAGCTAAAAGTTGTCATGGTGACTGAGCAGATAAGACTTCAGACTTAAGAAGTTTCTGTAAAATGGTCTTTAAAATAATAGTTCGCCAGTCACGCAGGTTGATCACCATACCAGCATCAAAACACGACATATGCTGGTCTATGCTGGTGGTTAGATTTCTGCCACTTGCTCAGTCACTAGCGAGGGCAGACTACAGTTATACACATGTAAACCAGTTTAAGCACGTCTGTTAGAAGCAAACAGTGATGTTTCACTGATGGTTCATCATCTGGTTGTATTTTATGTGCACAAATTTAAACTCTAACAACTGAGCTTTTTCACTGAGTCATTATGAAGCCACATGTCTGCTGAAGCTCTGTGCTGTTTATGCTTGTAACATTGCTGTTCTTGCCACAATTTCACCTTCACTCCACTGTAGTGACAGACACAAACTGCACGTTGTCCCAGAAACACCTCAGAAATGTTTAATTAGACAAATAACTTTAAAAAAGTAGTTATGGCTGGAGTTGCATGGCTAGAAGTGCCCTTCCCTATCGTTCCTGTATTTTATGTGCCTTTTCCGCTGGTGTAAACGAAAGAGCGCTTCTTGTGGCAGGAATAATGTCCTCTCCTGCGTCTTGTTCTATGCTGGCGCTGACATTATATATCTAAATATCTATTCTGCAAATACAGTCATTGAGAGGTAAACAGAATTGTTTCAGGTGAAATGGTTTGTTGTAGAAAACCTTACAGACTTTCTATATAGTGGTGGTGAGAGGAATCAGAACACAAATATACACATTTTATTTACTGTCCAGAACCACCAGTGAACCTACACGAGTCTTCTGAGTTTATATGGAATGTTGATGATGGAAAATAGTGGAACAAATATTTTAATTTAGTCACGTAGAAATCTAAAAATTCTTAAAAAAACAAAAAAAAATCCAAATTTAACACTCACTCTAAACTTCAAATCAAAGCCTAATCCTAGCCCTAGCTCCTAATCCTAACCCTAACACTGTTAAGAATAAACTGAGATAGAGTCCTAATAATTATTAATAATCTGTAGATTATCTCTGTATGCAGTGAGACCAATTTAGCTTGTTAAATTAAGCCAGACTACATAACTGAGTGATTAAACGAGTTACTAAATGAATGAGCAAACAAGTAAATGATTGACTGAGTGACTGAATGAATGTGTGACTGAGTGACTATGTGAATGAATGAATGAAACTGAGTGAATGAACATATGAGTGACAATGAACGAGTGAATGAGTGACTGAGCGAATGAAAGACAGTGATTGAGTGAATGAAAGACAATCATTGAGTGAATGAAAGACTGAATGAATCAATGAATGAGTGAATGAAAGACTTTGTGACTGAGTAATTAAAAGACTGAGTGACAGAGTGAATGAAAGACTGAGCAACTGAGTGAATGAGTGACTGAGTGAATGAAAGACTTAATGACTGAGTGAACAATGACTAAGTGAGTGACTGAGTGACGTCACCTCGACGTGGCAGGGCGTCCAGTCTCCGAGCAGCCAGCTGTAGCAGGGCCTGATGGGACAGGGTTTAGTCTGGGAGAGCTGAGAGGGACACGGCCGGCCCTCGTCGTGAGCCTCCTGCAGGACACGCCGAGACCGTGACATCACACCTGCACAGCAAACACAACGTCCAGCGTTACAGAGACAGTTTGTGCCCACAATCAAGGCCAGGAATCAACCAGGCTCTGTAGGACAGAACAGCAGTGAAACCCCAGAGAGAGTCTGATGGTGCCTCAGATTCCTCAGGCAGAACAAGGACAGAGCGCTAGCTTAGCTACATTAGCCTCGCAGCTCCAGGGCAAACACTAAAGAAACCAAACTTCAGAAACTGCAAACCAAAGTGAAAACATCTCAAACGTCAATATATCTAATATTTCTCTACATGAGATCTATCTAATCTGGAGAGAACCGTATAGCGCCAAGCAGAAAGTGAGTTCTCAGGATTAGAAGGTTCTATCTGCATTTGATCTGTTCCAAAAAAACTCATTTACAAATCTGATTTTGATATTAGACATTAAGAATACATTTACATTTGTCTGTAACTGTCATATGATGATATATAGAAATATCCAATTTGACGCAAGAAGAGCTTAGAGGGTTATTATTTTTCTTTTTTTTTTGCTGGACTATCACTTTAACCTTGCTGTGTCTGATTCTACAAACATGGTGCACCGTTAAACTCTGTATTTTGTGCTGCTTTGTCTTTGTAGAGCTCCTTAAACGCTTGTGTTGATTACGCTGGCGCAGCACTTTTCTGCTGCATCTGAACTGCATGTAAAGCGGTAAATAAATACGGCCTGTTATTAGCATTAGTATTCAGGAGCAGCTGCTCCGGCTGGGTTTGTTTGTCAGACGCTGGCGATGGTATTTAAGAGGAGTGCGAGGAGGAGCAGACTCCCATTATGGAGCTTAACTGAGCGAGTAATAATCAGAGAGGCTCCAGAGGAGCGCTGTTAAAGGAGAGAAGAACCCGAGCTCTGGAGGAAAAGAAGAACTTCTGTTGTTCTCACATTTAACCCAGTCTAGCGGAGAACCGGACAGATTAACTGCCCCATCTTTGGCCATTTAAAGGGCCCATATCCTGCATACTTCTTAAACTCTGTTATTTAATTTAGATCAATTATAATTAATAAATAAATGATTCATTATAATTTAACACTTAAAGGGCCCATATCCTGCAGTTTTCTTAAACGCTATTATTGAATTTATATCAATTTTAATTCATAAATTAATTATTTGTCATAATTTGTTCATCACTTAAAGGACCTATATCCTGCAGGTTTCTTAAATTCTATTATTTAACTTATATCAATTATAATTAAAACATTATTAATTATAATTTCTTTATCAATTTAAGGGTTCATTTCCTCCAGATTTCTTAAATATTATTATTTTTCCACTTAAAGGCCCGTTTAAAATGTTTGTGTGGGTTTGTGTACAAAAACCAGACATAATAACCATTTTCCAGCCTCTCTTAATGCCTTACAATAAAGCAGCTTTTGTTAGTGCACCTTTATTTATTTATTACTAATATGTATGATTTAATATGTAAATGAACACTGTTCTGATTGGCCTGTTTTGTGCCTCATTCAAAAAGCAGTACAGATGTAAAAAACTCCTTATAACTTCACTGTGAGCAGGTGAGGCTAAACTGCTGAAGGCTGAAGAGGTGGATGTATGTAAATTTGTTTGTACTTGTGACATCACAAAAACAGGGAATTCAAAATGGGCTGTTTTTGCAGCTCAACTTTCAAAGAAAAACTGTAACGGACTCTGGAGTGAAGAGTATGTTCTGAAATTTTAATAATGTTCATATATTACATCACATTACAACTGTTTATTTAAGAAAAAGCTGGTTTTCCAAAGCAAACTGTGGTGGGTCTTTAGAAAATGAACTGGGTATGAAAACAGCCTGATGTTCTTCAGAGATGTTGGTCAACAAACACGGCTATCCGAGGCTGCAGCTACTGAAGCAGCATCAAAACTAACACCCACACTGTTCATGATCAGGTTCAGAGGTGGGTAGAGGAGCCTAAATCAATACTAATCAAAAGTATTGATACTTGCATAAAATAATTAAGCACTGCAGTGGAACTTCTAAGTACGTCCAGCATTTTTAAGCATAGGAACTGAAGACTGTGCAGCTCTGTTTTTCTCTTTTTGGGATTCTTTTGCTCTAAAATACAGAAGCTCCAAAGTCAGAGATGTAACCAATCACAAAGCAGTACAAATATGACCACCATCAAAACATATTCAACACAAAAAAGGAATCAGTAACTAAATATGAATGGCTAAAACTGCAGAGTAAAAAGATTCCTTTGCTCACTAATATACTTTAGTAGAAGTAAAAGTAAAAATAGTAAGAATACAAACCCATTAATGTTTTACTGAAGTACATGTATTGAGTAAATGTAACTAATTACTACCCATCTCTGAGTAGGTCTATAAACACACGTCATTAGCATGACATGAAAGGCAATTTTAGTCAGTGGCCCAATTGTATTTTGTCACTCAGCCAGCTGCTCTTTTGAAACAATGTGGAAATAAGCAGTGGGAGATGAATGGAGGGAGATGAACGAATGCACTCAGCACTGCGCTCATGTTCTAGACTCGTCAGTCAGCTGCTTGAAGTGGCATCATTCAATAAAGCAGGAGGAGATCAGACAGCCACTAAACCACTGAGAGAGAGAGAGATGAAGAGAGAGAGAAGAGCGAGAGAGAGAATAAGGAAGAGAGAGGAAAGTGCGAGAGAGAGAATGAGGAAGAGAGAGGGAAGAGCGAGAGAGAGAATGAGGAAGAGAGAGGGAATGAGATTGAGAGAGAGATAGAGATAGAGGACAGGGAGTGAATGAGAAAGAGAGATAGAGAGATAGAGGAGAGAGAGAGATTGAATGCACACAAGCAGAACTATAAAACATCATAAAGAGAGACATATAAAAATAACTGGAGAGAGATCACAGAGTAATCTGAGAGAGAGAGAAAGAGAGAGAGAGAGAGCAGATATAGGATGACAAACTGAGACAGTGAGAGAGAGAGAAAGAAAAGTGAAAGAGATAGAAAGTGAGAAAAAGAAACACAGGGACAGAAAGAGATACATAGAGAGAGAGAGTAACAGAGTGAAAGAGACAGAGAGACAGAGGAAGAGAGAAAGAGCAAAAGAGAGACAGAGATAGACAGAGAGAGAGAGAGAGATAGAGAGAGAGAGCGAAAGACAGACATACAGAGAGGAACAGCGAAAGAGGACAAAAGAGACAGAGGGAGAGAGAAATACAAAGTGAGAAAAAGAGACAGAGAGAGAGAGAGGGAGAGAGAGAGAGAAAGAGACAGAGAGGGAGAGAGAGAGAGAGAGTGATGAAATGATACACTGAAAACACCAGTGACTGCAGTCTGTGTACAATCATTCAGACAGTCATGTACAAGCGTTGGTGTGTTTCACCCCAAACCGCCCCTCACATACTGGACTACTCTCTCTCTCTCTCTCTCTCTCTCTCTCTCTCTCTCTCTCTCTCTCTCTCTCTCTGAATGTTTATAATTGGTTTATTAGCTCCTGTGGAGTCGGTCAGTTCTGAGTGAATATTTCTCGTGGTTGTTACTGTATGAAGCAGTAACGTCTCTCCGTGCGACCGAACACAAACACATCCCTCCAGTCTGAGAGTCAAGACTATCGGTCCTGACGCTGTACAGAAACCTGTCCCTCTGACTGATAAATCACTCAGCCTGTTCAGGGAAAAGTTGGCTCAGCCTGCGATCGTTAACCTGTAACCCCTAAATGTGATTTACAGTATGATGTTAATAATTAAACAGGATTTCTTTGTTGAGTGTTAATGGAGGGGGAGTTTTATATCCTGAGGCAGGAAAGCCCACATCCTGCCCACTCAGGAGTGCTCGCCGTTTACACGTGAGGTGGAATTACACACCAAAAACCACCGTCGTCTGCAGAAACAGGCTGAATATGAATCCGGAACATTCAGTGAGGCAATATTAACCTATAGAAAACACAGTTATTGTTACAGATTACTGCTGTGATTGCATATGAATCATTTCTGACTCATAGTTCACCGCAATTAGTGGAGAATCCGTGTGGAAAGTGCAGATTCTAAACTTACAAGCCGTACAACATCAGTGTAAGTCAGTAGAAGAGGAGATATTTTATTATGATCTGAATTTGATTTGCAAAACCATCCTTTCACTTTGTCCGTTCACTCAGGACCGGTCAGTCAGTAGTGCCCAGAATCAGAACCAACAGGGTGAGGCGAGAGAACTTGTAGAGAGGAGAATTCCCACTCTATAATGTCTTTGCGGTTTCTTAAACACTAGAGGGCGCTCCCGATTTAGTCCAAAATTAATGGGTTAATATGCAGCATTTGAGCATAATCATAGTTCATAAATGCTTAAACATTATTAATGTAAAATTATACATTCATTTCCTGAACACTGAACAGCATAAAACATTTTAACACTGCTGTTATATTTTTAAGAGCTTTTAAACTCGAGTTATAGGAGATTAAAACGACGCCTCATGTATATTAATGACGTAGCAGTAATGCTAACCAATCAGCACTCAGTAGCAGCAATGCCAACCAATCAGCACTCAGTAGCAGTAATGTTAGCATCCTGCTGCCCAAAACCCGTTTACTGTTGAAAAAGGAAACATACAGGTGAGTTTTCATTGTTTGTTTTAGTGAAATACAAACTTCTACTCTCGAAAACTAAAGGAAAGTTCTGGACGAGTGATTAGAAACTATTTTAACTTTTAGCTTTTTGCTGTTTAGTTCCATTAACTCCATTCATTGAGGACTCGCTCGTGAGCGCCCTCTGGCTTTTTGTACTCCTGTTTTTTGATATAATGTGGGAAACAGGAAGAGGCCAGACTCCTCATAAACCAGCTCCGGTGAGGCCACATTTAGTCATAATGCTGAACGAACTTCTAGATGAGGTCAGATATACTCCACATGTAGCCACTTCCAAGTCCAGATAAGTGGCCAGGGTCGCTAGCAGGCCCAAAGTTAATTACACACTTCTATAAGCTAAGACCAGCTCAACCAGTTTGCACTGAAGTCCCTGTAGTTACTGAATATGTAATAAGGTTCTTATTTTCTCATGCCTTTGTTTAGCTCTGCACTTTATCTCAGCACTGCTTTTATTTCTTATAAATCCTTATTTTATTTTCCACTCGTCTTGTCCATTGTCTTTCATCTTTAGCACTTCACTTAATGTAAATGCACAGTAAAAAAAAAAGTTCTTCAAGGGTTCTTTGGTAAAGGCAGTGGCTCTATTTATAACCATGAGCTCTACATAAAACCATTTTCATGCTTAAGTGGTTCTTTGCATGGTGAAATAATGCAGAATATGGGGTATACTGTTCTATATAGCACCAAAAAGGGTTCCTCTACTGTTACAAGCTAGACATTGCAACAATAGAAGAACACTTTTTGGTGCTATACAGAATCATTTTAAAAAAGGTTCTATACAGAACCATCTATGGCACATTCTCCATCCACCTGAAGAACACTTTCACCATGCAAAGAACCCATAAATCATGCGAAGGGTTATTTGAGTGCCTATACTTCTATAATGAACCATTTTCTTTACCCTAGAACTGTTACAATACATTCTCTATAGTTCTATATATAGAACCATATATAGAACATTCTCCACTGGTCTAAAGAACCATTTCACCATGCACAGAACCATTTAATTATTGGTCATTAAATCTATTGTTGTAAATTACTGTTAGTTAATTCTTCTTCTTATTATTATTATTACTAATTACTTGAAATTCCAGCTTACTGTGTCAAAATAATGACTTATTTATTTATTTATTTTATTATAAATTTACCATGTCAAAAATAATTACTAATTTTCTCGAAGTTTTGAATTACTATGTCAGAATAATGACATCATTATTTTTGACCTTAACTAAAAAACCTGAGTTAATAAGTCATTATTTTGACACATGAGCTGGAATTTAGAGAAAATAAGTCATTATTCTGAGATATTAAATCAAAATATCGACATGCTGCTCCCAGAAACAAGAAGAAGACTAAAACATGGCTGATTAATTTTCTCCTCTCCCTGGCAGGAGTGGTCTTCCATACCAGGAAGCCCACCTGAAGGCTTATGTGTAAGAGTATGTTGCAACATATGAATCTGTCTGAATCCAGATTAAAGTCAATATCAATCTTCAATCTATCAAATCTTAATTGTGATCTAAGTGCCACGTTAGATGTAGAGAAATAAAATAAATAAAATTACAAATTATAAATAAAATGACTGTCACTCTCAGTCTTACTGCTTGTCTGCTCTTTGGGTTAATGTGGAAAATTATGATATCATCATTAAAATCATTTGTTTTTCTGCACGATTATCACTCATCACATTATACTCTCAGGTATTCAGATGCAGCTCATTGAGGGATTATAACCAAAGAACCAGTCCACAGAGTTGAGTTCAGCTCCTACCTTGATTTCCACAGGTGTGCGAGCATTCCGTCCATGGTGACCACTCCGAGAGCACACAGCTGACCGGGCAGTCCACCTGGCAGGACGCACTGAGACTCCACGGCTGAGGCAGTCCGAGCTGAAACAGCAGAGTGGACATAAACAGTTTTAACTGCTGTTTTCTTATATGTTTCATTTCCATTACATAATTACTTGTATGTAATTACATAAATAAAGAGCGACACCATTCGATTTTAAGGAAAAAATATTTTAGCATGAGTTGCTGAAGCTGCTTTAGCACCTTTTCTTCTTTTGGCAAATGATTTTAGCAAATTAACTTGGATAGATTTTTTTATTTAACTTGCTACTATTTCTTCTATGCTATTAGTAACTAGCCTAGCTAATGTTAGGACAGTGTCCTTCAGTAGTTGACTAGGCCTGTGTGATGTAATAGGATGTCGATGATGATTGACAAGTAACCTGTTGGCGATGCGTCAAAGTTGAAAATCGGCACATTGTAAACGAGGACACTTAATTTTAAACAGCCCTAAACGATATTTAAAAATGTGTACTTTTGGTGGGTGGGTGGGTTGGTGGGAGGGAGTTCGAGGGGGGAGAGCATTTATTATATCTGTGTTGTCATTGCTCTTTTTAGCATTGAAAATAAAAAAATAGTTCACAAAAAAATGTGTACATTTAATATTTCTTTCACTTTTACTGTTAAAACAGTGGATGATTATGGGCATTAATAAGCCATTAAGCTATGGTACAATAAACTCCCCACTGAGAAAACTTCTAATTTTTGGGACACCTTACGTTTTGTGACGAGTTGTAAAGTTGTGAAAAAAAATGTAATAATTAAGAACAACTGAGTTTCAGAACGTCTTTTCTGTAAAGACAGAAAACTCCTTGTTTTGGATGTGATATGAAACTCAGACGTTTCTCCAGAAGGGGGCGCTATTACACACAAGCTGCTTTTGTGTGCATCATTTAGAGAAAAGAAACAGTCATGAACCCAAACCAGCAGGAGCTCATCAACACACATGTTTACAGCAACAACTTTCAAAGCGAGAGGTGAAATAGTTTATTATGAAACTGTATTTAATTGCTATTATATTATTAAAAATGGTTATAATTATAATGATTTTCATTAAAGATTTTCATTAAATCAAAAAACATATAAGCTAAGGAAAGCAGATGTTGCAGCAGATTGTGTGCATGTGTGTGTGTGTAGTTGTGGAGACCAGCGGGAAAAATATAATCAATAATCTTGATTTCTTGAAGAAAATACCACAGTAATTATTTATATATATCTCCCAGATTTGTGGTTGACTCTCAATGATTATATACCAATGACTGACAGCCTTCAACCCAGAATCCTCAGAGGTGGTGGAGAAAGAAGGCATGTTGGAAGACTGCTGGTGATACTGGTCACCTACGTCACACAGTTAAATAAAAAAGGTGTTTTCACACCTGAAATTCTTAAAGTCTGAATCATGGTTCAAGTTTTTGTTACAAATATATATTTGGTTAATCAGTTAGTTCTGATTTCACACTGTGGTTTAGTGAGGCACTAAAGAACTTCGTCATCACCTATGTGGGCTGTGTCTCCCTGTACTGGACACTGATTGGTTTGTAGAGGAGTTGACTTTTGACTTTTTCATTGGACCAAATAACAGTTAAACATTCCGTCCTCTCTCACCGTGAGCTACCACGGCTCATTTTACTTCCCTCACGGTTCTTTTCTTCTTCTATTGTTTAATGGGTGATGATAGTCTGCCTTAACTTCCAGTAATTGGTCCGAAAGTCTGAACCATCCAAAAAAGTTGTTTTCGCAGTGCAAACGAACCAAACCATGGTTCAGTCTGATCTGGACCGAGAACACCTCTTTTGGTTGGAGAAAACTGTGGTTCTTTGGTCTGGACTGTGGTCCGAGGCACCTTTCACACCTGCTATTTTGATTTAGACCAAACTAAAAAGTTTGACCGTCCAGAACGAAAAAGATTAAATTCAGTTTAATTTCTGCACCAAAGAGTCTCAAAGTTTCAAATTCAAAAGATAATATAATATCTCCTTTTCTACTTCTTCTACAAACCCAAATGTGGTCTGGATTGAAAGTTTAAAATCCGCAGTTTCTCCATTTGTTTCAAACTATGAGTCTGAATTAATTCACGAAAAACTACAGCATGACTCTTATCTCCAGCCATAACTGCTGCTTCTAGGGTTAAAGTCATTGACCCTCTATGACCTGCAGCTCATGAACTGGTGATTAGAGTTCAGGGTCTATTAGTGTGGGCTCTTCACTAAGCGCCACAGTGAAAGCGTCTGGGCTGTGGGCGCAGTGGGGGGTTAATAGCTGGTCATGGCTGATTTGAAGTACATGCAATTGAAGGGCGTAATTCAGTGGCGTGGTGTGTAATGGTCTGTAGAGTGGACGTTAATGGTTACCTCTTCACACACACTCAGGTCCAGAACTCGGCCGTCGCTGCGTGTGCAGTCCAGCAGCCGTGTCCTCCGACCCTCTCCGCACACCGCGCTCTCACTCAGCATGCAGCTACTCCAGCCTGGGGAACACACAGGCAGACACAGAGGGCTGATTTCATACCACACAAGGACATATTAGAAGAATATTTAATAAAAATAATAATAATAATAAGTATTATATGGCTACATAATATATTATACGCTATATATATATGTATGTGTACACACACACCCCTTTAATAATGATGTCTTATATGCATGATATAGATGCAAGTACCAATATAATGTAATAATAATATAATTCATATGTATTATATACATGTAAATACCTATATAATACAATGTGATTCATATATATATATATATATATATATATATACACAATGTATTATTATTAATATTAAGATTTGTAGCTATATAATACTTATTTTTTATATATATATATATATATATATATATATATATATATATATATATATATATATATATATATATATTATTTGTACGTAATAATAATAAAGTGCAGTACATATATAATATATAAGGGACAAACACACAAACGCACACACAGAGAGAGTGAAAGAGCCACTGAAGGTTAAAGTGATAGAGTCTGATAGGCCATCTGTCCTTGGTCTGTTCTACTCTGTACAGGAGCTGATAGCTCTGCCAACTGCTTTAAACATTACGATCTAGAGATTAAGACACCCAGCTGATGCTGGAGTCTTACACTGGACCAGCTCAGTGACGCAGTAATGGCCTACAGAGCGGATTTCAGAGTGGGTTAGATCAGTGCTCTCCTCAGCAGGTCGATGGGGAATATTTTTATCACTCTCCTCTCGTCTCCACTCAGCCACCTTTATTATGTCCAACTGCAGTAACTCAGACTGTATCTACAGATATGATGGAGCTCCTGAACCTGCTCTGTTTGATGGGGAAGTGCAAGGAGAGCTATCAATCTTACTGTTTGTATTGCATTTGAAGCAAGTTTGGCCCAAAAAATCTACTTTAAACAAAAATAAATACGGCGACTTTAGCCGTAAAACTGAGGGAGCGAACTTCAGACACCAAACAACTACATTTTAATAGAGTGGAAAAACTGGGTAAATGTTTGCCAAACTATTGCTTTAAGCCACCGGCATCACGATCATCATTTGAAGTTTCCCCTACTTACAACATAAGTCTTAAACTAAAACTAGAAGGTCAATAGATTAATAAAACATATATTCAGTCAGATGTGTCAAAATTTTTAATTGGTACAGTTTATCTTTTTTTCCCAGCACAAACTGAAAATTTGAAAATCAATAAATAACACTGGTTGTAATTGAATTAAATATATGATGAGGCTTTGCAATGAGGAATCCTGGGGGCTGGGATTAATGTGTGCCAGAGCAAACGGGATCCTGATCCAGAACAGGTGGGGCTTCATACTGCAGCACTGAACCTCCAAAACAGAGAAAAAGCTAAACATTTATTTCCCACTGACTGTAAATAAACATAAAAAGAGACTGTACGACACACAATCCATCGGGAGACTGTATCAAACTATTAGTTTTGTAGTTTTAGACGAGTTAGCCAGCTTGCTAACGGCTATGTTAGCTTCATGGCTAACTGCAGATGCACACAAGTCACCCAGCTGTCGCCAACCACATCAGTTATCTAACCCCTGAATTTGCACTTCTGAAAATAATGCATCCATTTTTCCCTCAGTGTTGATGTTGAAATAACAAAAAAAATCAAAATGTAAAAAAATGCCGTCCTACATTTTCTTGTCATCACTGAAAAAAGTTTAGCCACACCCCTGCATTTTAGAGCAGCAAGTGAGACTGGATCCCTGTGTCCCAAAGTCAATCTGTGTGGAACATTAAGAACCGTCACTAATGAAACACAGATCTTCTGCAGTTAAGTGAACTTATTTGTGTTTTAATATTAAAAAAATAATGATTTTCTGTGTGAACAGCTGTTCAGAGCTGTGTTTGCTGGTCATGAACTGGCTGAGTTTCTGAGCTAATGAGCTAAAATTGTCAGTGAAACAGTCACTACTGACACATTTAGTAACGTTTCAGTAGATTAAGATTGTTTTGGTAGTGACAAAATGGAATGTTCAATCACTCATTTTAATAAAATGAAAATTTTATCTACACTTTCTTGCTACAGATCAGTGAGCTGTGGTGAATATTTGCACACTGTGCTATAATGAATATCTAATTATGTTCATGTTTGTGTTTTTACTGTTTGTGGTAGGTGAGTTAGCTGGCTTGATAAATGCTAGGTTACCTCTTTGGCTGCCAACCACGCCATCTACACAGCTCAGAGTGCAGCACTGTAGTCCCTCAAGTGTAACTGTAATTATCTGATATAATAAAATTCACTTTTGTATTATTACTGTTTATCATTAGTGACCAACATGAAGGAGCTTTTTCATTTGCCATCTTCCATCCTCGGTCACAGCCATTTCTCAAGGCGATACAAACTGCAAAAGTCTAGTTTCACTGCAGCTTCATGGGAAAACCTCGAGCTGCCTGATGCACCTTTTTAACACATTTTATTTTGTCCTGGTACTGCCCCGCCCATCGCCCTGCAGGGTCCATCACCACTCAGTGTTCCAGCACCTGGTCATTTACAAATAAAGCCCTGTCCAGGGGGGTCATTACAGGGTTACACGGAACGGCACACTGTGTAATGTCAGTTATCAGTGAAAGCATTTAGTGACTGTACCTGAGACGTTGTACTGGAAGGTGAAGCAGTTGCTGTTAGCGACACACGGCTCGGTCTGGTTATTCTCTGGACACACGGCATCAACAGCAGGGGGGCGGAGCATGTGTCTGGTCCTCATCCTCACTGTGTTTGGATCACATGGCTGCACAAATCACAAACAACATTCATCACTGCTGCAAACACATAATAAAAGTCTATTAGAGCAAAGAGAATAACAGTCACTGGCCACTTTATCAGAAACCCATCCCTTGTAGCTCCACCTTGCTGAGGCGGTTGGTATACTAACAATAATATCTGGTCTGTGGTCAGAAATAGACCAATTTTTAATTTTTAATTTTTAAAGGTGGTGGTGGTGGGGGGGGGGGATAAGCAGCAACAGATTAATTGCACTTTGTTAATTATTCATATATAGATCAATCTACCTTAAGTAGTTAAGACTGCAGTACTACTGTAAAGAAACTACTTAAAAAAACAACAAGGTATTTAGAGCTTAGACATTTACAAGGGTTATGTTATCTATTTAAACCCAAGGCATTAATTGAGAAAGTAATAAGCTTAATATATACAAAATCATCATTTATAGGGTGCTTTCTATTGGGAACTGTCTGTCCCAAACCCTAAGCCCTAAATTTACACTTCTTAAAATAATGCTTACACTTTTTCTCAATTTTATTATTTTTTTTTTACGTATTTTTGTTTTAACGTGACGTTGAAATATTTGTCATGAATTAAATAAAAATTAAATATTCAAAAATAAAAATATTAAACAAAAATGCTGTCCTACATTTTCTTGTCATTACCAAAATACATTTTTTGTCTGTAGGCGGAGCCTTATTCTAACCACACCCCTGCATTTTATGGCAGGAAGTGAGACTGCATCTCTGTTTCCCAAAAGTCTGAAAATCAGTGTAGAACATTAAGAATTGTCAGGCACTACTGAAACTTTACCAAATGCTTCAGTAATGACTGTATCGGTAGTGACAATTTAAACGCTAGCCAGTACATAACTAGCAACCAGCTGTACACAAAATCATCATTTTTTATTAAAACACAAAAACGTTCACTTAATTGCAGAGAATCTGTGTTTCAGTAGTATTGTTTCAGCAAATTAGAATGCTCAATATGTTTTAATAAAATAAACAGAATTTTTTTAAACTTTAACTTTGAAGGATTTCAGTAGATAGATTCATATACTAGCATTTAGAATTTAAATGTCCTATCAATTATTGTTATTTTACTGAATAGTAACCTAACTATTACAGTGTAAACAGCAAAAGATCATTTAAGATCATTTGTATATTTTAGTTTTTCTTTCTTTTTTCTTTGTTTTGGGGCGGGCAACAAAAATGTATTCAATGACAAACAATATTCCAATAATTACTGTAATTTCTTTTCAAGTTTTCAGAATTTGACCACACAGTTAGTACGCAATCATCTTTAGCTCCATTCCAGATTCCAAACAAATTATAGACCCCTGAAGTTGTGTCATCATTCTGTTATCAACTCGATGTCCATATTAGAAATTGTAGGTCTATGGAGAAAAACATATGTCTAAAATTGCTGCTATTGTGCCCTGTAGTAAAAATGTTCCAAACCTGATACATTTTGGTGTACATACACGCCTCCCCAAACGTTACCATATCCTCTGAATAACAAGGACAGTAATGAGATAAAATATGAATTATGCCACATGCAGTCTAAAATAACACACACAAATTCACCAAAATACCCCCTGCAAACTAATAAGCTTTGGTAAATGTGGCAGTTAAGCTGCCTTGGCAGTAGTAGCCTAGGTAGGGGGTTCTAATAAAGCAGCCAGTGAGTGGAAGTACAGGGTAGATGTTTCTAATAAAGTGACTGAAACGACTGAAATTCTGCTCATAACCCACTAAAGCCTGCAGTCGTAGAGGACGGTGGGGTGTCAGACTGCAGGCTGCAGCTAATCAGCATTTCCATCACTGTCAGACACTCAGCAGCCCTAACACAGCGAGATGGCCTGATCTGGACCCCCCACAAACCCCCACCATCGTTAGCGTTGTTTGGATACAGCCGTATTTGCTCACCCAGGCTTTCTAGATGCATGTGATAATTATAGATAATCAGAGTTAATTAGCTGAGCTCATTTGCTGCACTGATGATTGGTGTGTCCGTCATGCTGTCCGAACACTGACAACATAAAAAAATCGCAAAGCAGTGGTTCCCAGTCCCAACCCTCAGAATCCCACTCACGGCATAGCTTTGTTTTCCTTGCTCTAACTTGTCTGATTCTACTAGTCAGCTATATTATTAAAGCCCTTTGAGCTGAGTCAGGTGCATTAGAGCAGGGAAAAAGCAGTGCAGTGGACCCTGCTCTCGATAAAGCTTTGATCACAAGTGTAATCTGAGATGATTCGGGCAGTGTGGGGTGGAATAGAACAGTAAGGGAAAGGACAGAGTGGTACAGGGTAGGTCAGGTGAGTATGTATGAGATGGGGCAGTCCAGTGTAGTACGGGCAGTATGAGGTATGTCGGAGCACTATGTGAAACTACTAGGCAGTACAGGAAACTAGTACAGTACAGTGTTGGATAGCACCAGGTGGTACAGGATAATAATATGCAGTACAGGCTAGTACAGGGTACACAGTAGTACTTTAGAATAAGAGGTAATAAAGAGCAGTAGTGGGTAATACAGGGAAGTACAGAGTAGTACGAAGCATTACAGGGTAATCCAAGGCAGTCCAGTATAGTACCAGACAGTAGAAGAGAGTGGTGCTAGGTGGTACATGTTAGTACGGGGTAGCTACTAGGCATTACAAGGTAATGCAGTGTAGTAGAGGGCAGTATTAGCCAGTACAGAGTAGTGTAGTGTAGAAGAGAATAGTAACACAAAGAAGTATAGGGAAGTACAGGGTAGTTATAGGCAGGCAGTACTTCGTAGTTCAGGGTAGTAGAGTGTAGGACTAAATGGGGCAGGATAGTAAAGGGTTGTTGTAGGCAGTATATGGTAGCATGGGGAAGTGCAGGTAATACTAGGCAGTACAGGGCAGTACAAGGTAGTATTAGACAGTTAAGGCTAGGACTAGGCAGTACAGGGTAGCACAGGGACGTACAGCATAGAACTAGGCAGTAGAGGGTGGCACAAGGTAGTACAAGGTAGTATTAGACACAACAGGGTAGCACAGGGAAGTACAGAGTAGTACTAGACAGTACAGACCAGTACAGGGTAGTTCTAGACAGTACAGACCAGTACAGGGTAGTACTAGAAAGTGAAGGGTGTCATGGGAAAGTACAGAGTTGTACTAGACAGTACAGACCAGTGCAGGGTAGTACTAGAAAGTTAAGGGTGTCATGGGGAAGTACAGGGTTGTACTAGACAGTACAGACCAGTACAGGGTAGTACTAGACAGTTAAGAGTAGCATGGGGACGTATAGGGTAGTACTAGACAGTACAGACCAGTACAGGGTAGTTCTAGACAGTTAAGAGTAGGACTAGGCAGTAAAGGGTAGTGCTACACAGTACAGGGTAGCACTAGACAGTACAGGGTAGTATAGGGTAGTAGAGAGTAGGACTAAGCAGTGCAGGACAGTACAGGATAGCACTAGGCATAGCCAGTACATGGGAGCACAGGAGATAACAGGATAGTGCTAGGCAGTACAGGGTAGCACAGTGCAGTAGAATGTAGTTCTAGGCAGTACACAGTAGTTCAGGTTAGCAGTAGTATAAGGAAGTAGAGTAGTAGATGTAGAGTACAGGGTTGTACAGGGTAGTAAAGGGGTGTGCTAAGCACTGCAGGGCAGTACGATGTGCTGGTTGTCTCTGGCGGTATTTTGTCGATTGCAGAGGCCAGAGCAAATCTTTGTTTGCGTCTCATCAGGTGACTGACTGAGAGGATCCATTTGAATTTCATCCTTGTGGCGCGCCGCACCCGCCGCAACTTTTCAAGCACAACATTAATTAGAATAACAAATGCTCCATTGCTGCTGGAGATTCATTTGAATTTTGATTTTGGTCGTCTTGGATTTCGCTCGTTTGAAAATTGCTGCGGGAAACTGTATCTCTGACTACGCTTCTGTGTCAGAGTTAATATGAAATATTCAAATTGATGCAAAACATCTTTGCTGAAAAAAGAAAAAAAAAAAAATCAGCGAAAAAGAAAAACAGTGTATCGTGTTATGACCGGTGCCGTGTCTGATTCACTAGCACACAGATGGGGGAAATTCCCCGCTGTTCTTCAATTTGCTGTATGCCTGCTGATTTTCCAGAAACACTTCCTCCAAAAGCCCTCTGTGTCTCACTATCAGGGCAATTATAAAACTCTGGATTCCTCTATTAGCTGGGGTTCTGCTTACAAACACCCAGCTATGAAATATCCCCTTTGATGAAAGCTGCTCAACTCTGCCAGCACTCAGCATCTCAGAGAAACTCTATGAATATGATAGCAGAGTCCAGTGTTTCTCAGGGTCGGCCCTGGAGTCCTACTGTCCTGAGCAAAAACATCTCCTCCTCTACTTACAAACAAATGTGGTTTGGATCGAAAGTTAAGACTCTGCACTTTCTACACAGTTTCTCCACTTGTTTCACTGAACTACGGTTATGATAGTGACGTCAATGGTTTAATTGTGATTGGTTCTAGATGTGATGTTATGTTTGTGTGATTATAGATGTGAAGGTTATAAAAACGATGGTCATGGTTGTGTTAATTACGGCTGTGATGGCCATGGTTGTGTTAATTACGGCTGTGATGGCCATGGTTGTGTTAATTATGGCTGTGATGGCCATGGTTGTGATGTTAGAGGTTTGATAGTTATGAATGTGATGTTTCAGTTGTGATGGTTATGGGTGAGATGGTTACAGTCATAATGATTACTGTTGTGATGGCAATGGATGTGATGGATATTGTTGGTATGGTTGTCATTTTTATATGTGATTGTTAGGTTTGTGTGGTTATGGGTGTGATGGTATGGATGAGGTGGTTACAGATGTAATGGTTTATATATACGATGGATACAGATGCAATTGTTATGACTGTGATGTTATGGTTTTGATAGTTACAGATGTGATGGTAATGGGTTGTGATGGTTATGGGTGTGATTTGTTACGGTTCTTATGGTTATTGCTGCAATTGTTATTGTTGTGATTTTTATGGCTGTGATAATTACAGACTTGATGGCTTTAGTTTTGATGTTTATGGATATGATAATTACAGTTGAGATAGCTACAGATATAATGACAGTTTTGATGGTTAGGGCTGTGATAGTTATGATTATGGTGGTTATGGTTGTGATGGATGTGGATGTAGTGGTTACAGTTGTGTAGGTTATAGTTGTAATCACATAATCACAGCTGTGATGGTTAGGGATTGTGATTGTTATAGATATAAAGGCTATAGTTCTGATGGTTATGGATATGATAGTTACCGTTGTGATGGTTATGAAGTGGTTGTGATTGTTACAGCTGTGATGAATACAATTGTGATGGTTAGGGATGTGATGGTTGTATTTGCCATGTTTACAGATGTGTTGGTTACAGATGTGGTGATAGGTTGTTACCATGGGGCATGAGCTCCAGGGACTCCAGGGTGACATCACACAGTCTCCGGGGCACGGTAACACACACGTCTGAGCCTGCAGAGGCATTTCTTCAGCATCACACAGAGACTCATTCACACTGCTGGAGTAATCACTGCCCCGCAACACACACCTACAGAGAGAGAGAGAGAGAGAGAGAGAGAGAGAGAGAGAGAGAGAGAGAGAGAGAGAGAGGGAGACAGAGAGAGAGAGAGAGAGAGAGAGAGAGACTGCACTGTTTAATATTAATCTGAACAGTCCTCATATTTACACTTTTACACACTTTAAAATGTTAAACTTTTTATTGTAGCATTGGAGGCAGTCGTGGGCTGGAGGGAACCACCCCTGTGACAGGAAGGTCGCCAGTTTGATCCCCTGAGCTGAAGTGCCCTTGAGCAAGACACATAACCCCCAACTGCTCCCCGTGTGCTGCGGATAGGGCTGCTCACCGCTCCAGGCAAGTGTGCTCACTGCCCCCTAGTGTGTATATGGTGTTTCACTGCACAGATGGGTTACATGCGGAGGTGAAATTTCCCCGTTGTGGGACTAATAAGGGTCACTTAATCTAATCTTAATCACTTAATTTAATATTCACTCAGGTTTACTAATCCTTTGGTGACAGAAGAGTACCAGTATGTCTCCTGGTCATAAATTAATTTGAATGGAATTATATTGATAGGGTGCTTTTAGGTGAGTATAACTGTTGGTGCGTCCCAATTTTTTACTCTCCCTTCATCTCCTTTCCTTGTTTTCTTAATAAAAGAGGACAGGGTCAAGAAGAAGTGTGTGTGATCTTTCAGAGGAGCAGAGGCACACTCCTTCATGGACTCTGTGGTGTCAGCTGGTGTCACCAGTGATGCCAAGGACACCCTGCAGTGTCCTATCTTAAACCCCACTGAAAGAAGAGTGTATAAAGCTCAGCATTACTATCCTCTCCTCTACCCTACTGTGACAGAACCCTGCGTTTATGGTTCTCGTGGAGAGCAGCAGGCATGTCTGAAATGAAATCTGATCAGCATTTAGATGCAGAAGCTCCAAAGGGCTGTACTGGATTGAATGAAGATCTGATCACCGCAATATTTGGATAATATTTGGATAATATTTGCAATATTAGTGCAGAGAGTAAACAGGGCCCATGTTACCATTTACTCAAGCTATTATCTAACTTAAGGTTGGCTTTACAAAGTAAGACATTCATGCAACCATACTTTCTGTGCAAATTCAGTTACACAAAGCAATTCAAAAGCAAAGTTGCATGCAACCCATTTCATTATTCCAAATTAGCTGCGCATCGCTGCTGTCGGAACAAAACTTCGAATCTCCATTTCGTTTTTCAGTTTTTGACATAATTTGAAAATGTCTGTTGCCCTTTACATTGTGTTTACCTTTCCTGATGAATGGACCAAAAGGAGTGACCCAAAATTACTTAGAAAAAAGTCTGGTTCTATTGACTTACATTAAAAGTAAAGAAGGTTTTTTCCTTCCTGATCATTTTGCAGATATGAAGTTTTGTTCTGACAACAGCGATTTATTGTTTGATACACTGTATCAAAACTATATAGTCTTTTGCAAGAGGTGTAATTTACATAATTATAGCCTTCATATAATGTGATTTTGCATTGTTATATCATTAGTATAATATGAATTTTCCAGCTATAACTACTGTTGTTTTCTATATCCACATATCTGTCTTTTACCACATATTTCTCTCCTAACTGTTCTTACTACATATGACTCATCTTTGTATGTTAAGCCTTTTAACATTTAGAGAGCCATTATGGTTGGGCTTGATGTCTCACTCCTCCTGTTCTTGAAGCACTGTGCGTTTGTAAGTTTAACACATTAAAAATAATACCTTACTTGTAAAATCAGGCAGCGAGAGAATGAATCTGCATAGATCACAATAATAGCAGCCAAAGAAGAATAAATACTGACACAATCAGACATTTAAGCAGCTGTTAGCATTAGCTGGCTAGTTAAAAATAGCTGGTTACAGAAAAGTTAGCTTCAAGAAACTCACATTTGCTGTCACGGCTCAGGAAACTGGGAAAATTAAACTGCCAAACTCACAGAAAGTCAGTGAGGATCTCATTTTCAACTGTCCAGTAAACCATCTTCTGTTTTATTTTTATGTCTATTAATCCAAAGCAATTGGTCATTTGAAATGATGTCATTTGACATTATCACAATGTGTTTCCGGCATTTTGATTGGCTGTTTCATGAAACTTGTTCCACACAACTCTAGTGGCTGAGTTTCAAGTGAGTTGTGGGGTGCTTTACATTATGCAGCTTGTGCAATTTAGTTTCACGAAGGTTTCAAGCAACTAAAGTTGCCTGAAAGTTTCACAGTGTAAAGTCAGCCTAAGGTCAACTGGTGCAACTGGCTCTGCAGGTTTCCAAACATGAACCAGCCCAACTTCTGAACACTGTTAGTAATAAAGGTTCTGTGCAGGTACATCTTTTATTCATCAAGGTGCAAACAGTGTAAATGTTCCCTCAAAGCTCCAACAGTGGTTTTAAGGTCTGATTGTGAACCTTAAATAAGTTTCTCCAGGTGAAAAGTTCGTATTTGTACCTTTTCATAACCGAATGTTTTAAATAGAACAGTAAAATAAAAAAGGCAGGAGTCGAGACGGGGTGTGTGGAGTCAATACAACCAAAAATATATAATTGCAATGGATTATGGTACAAATATGAAGATGTACCCTTGAGGGTACCACCACAGAGACAAGGGGAACCACCCTAGTAACAGTTTAGTACCTTTTTTCTGAGACTATACAAGATCACTGGCTGTCTTACCCAACAACATGCATTTTACTTTCCTGAAGGCAGCTCATCTGATATACCCCACTTTAATTCATTAGCAGCTGTGTATTAATCATTAACGGGTAATTATTAAAGTGTAGCAGTTATGTTTGCCTGCTTACCTGGACCTTTCTATGTGTGTGTGTATGTACCGTATCTTGCGGCTCTGCACTCCCTCTCCACACGCCGGCAGCTGGTCCACAGAGTTTATAGAGCAGAATGACCACGGCTCCGTCACCCACTCATATACACTACACATACTGCGGCATGGTACAGCCTCATACACCTAGAGAGAGAGAGACAGAGAGAGAGAGAGAGAGAGAGAGAGAGAGAGAGAGAGAGAGAGAGAGAGAGGCAGAGAGACAGAGAGAGAGAGAGAGAGAGAGAGAGAGGAGATAAAGTTAAGAACTCCACTGATAACACCACTTTAAAATTCATACACATTACAAATTAATTAGAGCTAATTAGGAAGAAGTGTTTTAAATTGGCCTTAATTGAATTAGAGCGGAATTGCATGGAGGGGGAAGGGGGTGGACGGTCCAGATGAAGTTCCATGATATTTTTAGAGCTCCTCCTAATTCTTGTGTATAGGAATGTTTATTAAAGTTGTTTATGGACTAATATCTCTTATTGTACTGTATAGAATCATTTACTGAGGTTGTGTATGGCCTAATATCTCCCATTCTAGTGTGTAGGAGTGTTAATTGAGGTTGTTTATGGACTAATATCTCCTATTCTTGCATAAAGGAGCATTTGTTGAAGTTGTTTATGGACTAATATCTCCTATTCTAGTGTAAAGAAGTGTTTATTGAGGTTGTTTATGGACTAATATCTCCTATTCTAGCATAAAGGAGCATTTATTGAGGTTGTTTATGTACTAATATCTCCTGTTCTAGTGTAAATGAGTGTTTATTGAGGTTATTTATGGACTAATATCTCCTATTCTAGCATAAAGGAGCATTTATTGAGGTTGTTTATGTACTAATATCTCCTGTTCTAGTGTAAAGGAGTGTTTATTGAGGTTATTTATGGACTAATATCTCCTATTCTAGCATAAAGGAGCATTTATTGAGGTTGTTTATGTACTAATATCTCCTGTTCTAGTGTAAAGGAGTGTTTATTGAGGTTGTTTATGGACTAATATCTCCTATTCTAGCATAAAGGAGCATTTATTGAGGTTGTTTATGTACTAATATCTCCTGTTCTAGTGTAAAGGAGTGTTTATTGAGGTTGTTTATGGACTAATATCTCCTATTCTTGCATAAAGGAGCATTTGTTGAAGTTGTTTATGGACTAATATCTCCTATTCTAGTGTAAAGAAGTGTTTATTGAGGTTGTTTATGGACTAATATCTCCTATTCTAGCATAAAGAAATGTTTATTGAGGTTGTTTATGGACTAATATCTCCTATTCTAGTGTATAGGAACATTTATTGAGGTTGTTTATGTACTAATATCTCCTGTTCTAGTGTAAATGAGTGTTTATTGAGGTTATTTATGGACTAATATCTCCTATTCTAGCACATAAGAGTGTTTATTGAGGTTGTTTATGTACTAATATCTCCTGTTCTAGTGTAAAGGAGTGTTTATTGAGGTTATTTATGGACTAATATCTCCTATTCTAGCATAAAGGAGCATTTATTGAGGTTGTTTATGTACTAATATCTCCTGTTCTAGTGTAAAGGAGTGTTTATTGAGGTTATTTATGGACTAATATCTCCTATTCTAGCATAAAGGAGCATTTATTGAGGTTGTTTATGTACTAATATCTCCTGTTCTAGTGTAAAGGAGTGTTTATTGAGGTTGTTTATGGACTAATATCTCCTATTCTTGCATAAAGGAGCATTTGTTGAAGTTGTTTATGGACTAATATCTCCTATTCTAGTGTAAAGAAGTGTTTATGGACTAATATCTCCTATTCTAGCATAAAGAAATGTTTATTGAGGTTGTTTATGGACTAATATCTCCTATTCTAGTGTATAGGAGTGTTTATTGAGGTTGTTTATGGACTAATATGAGGCTGTTTATGGACTAATATCTCCTATTCTAATGTATAGGAGTGTTTATTGAGGTTGTTTATGGACTAATATCTCCTATTCTAATGTATAGGAGTGTTTATTGAGGTTGTTTATGGACTAATATCTCCTATTCTAATGTATAAGAGTGTTTATTGAGGTTGTTTATGGACTAATATGAGGCTCAGAGACAAACACACACTAAACACACTCAGCAATCAGCCCCATCTGTCTCTGCATCTGCCATACACTTTCTTCCTCTCCTCCCATCCTCTCTACTCTTTTATTCTCTTCTCTGCTCTTCCTCTCATCTCTACTCTCTGCTCCTTTCTATTCTCCTCTCCTGCTCCTCTTCATTTTCCTGTCCTCTCCACTTCCTTTTCTCTTCTTTTACCTTCTCCTATTCAGCCATCTTTATTTTCCTCTTTTCTTCTACTCCCTCTCCTCTTTTCTCTAGTCCCCTTGTCTCATCTTTTCTCATCTTTCCCTCTCGTCTCTCCTCCTTCATTTTCTCTCATCCTCTATTATCTTCTCGTCCTACCCTTTTCCTCCTTCACTATCTTCTCAGTCTATCTTTTCCATGCTCCTCTTATGTCACCCCTGCTTCTCTCATCTCTTCTTCTCCTATTTCTCCCATTCTGTCATTCTCTCCTCTACTGTCCTTTTTTGTCCTTTGTCCTTCTTGTCTCATCTTTTCTTATCCTTCCCTTTTATATCCCCTACTTCATTTTCCTCCCATCCTCTCAGTCACTCTCCTCTCCTCCTTTGCTATCCTCTCATTATTTCTTCTCCTTTCATTTTACTCCTGTTCCTCTCCTCTCGTCTGTTCTCCTCGTCTTCTCTCCTCTCTTCTCCCGTTCTCCTCTTCTCTCTTCTCATCATCCCTCCTCTCTTCTCATCTTCTCTCCACTCCTCTCCTCTTTTCTTCTCCCTTGTTCTCCTCTCCTCTCTTCTCATCATCCCTCTTCTCCTCTCTTCTCATCTTCTCTCCAATTCTCTCCTCTCTTATCATCCCTCCTCTCCTCTCCTGTGTTCTCCTCTCCTCATCTTCTCTCCACTCCTCTCTACTCATCATCCCTCCTCTCATCTCCTTTCCTCTCCTTTCCTCTCCTCTCATCTTCTCTCCACATCATCCCTCCTCTTCTCCCCTCTCCTTCTCTCTCTCCTCTCCTCGCTTCCCTCCTCTCTTCTCATCTCTCATCTCTTCAATTTTCTCTTTTGTCCCGTCCTCTTGTCTTACTTTTCCCTTCCTTTTCCTCCTTTCATTTTCTCCTCGTCACACCTTTTTCTTTCTTTTTTTTCCTCTGCTCCTCCATCATCCACTCTTATTTCTCCTCCTTCACTTTCCATTCCTCTCTATTTCTCAGTTTCATCTATTTTCTATTCTGACTCTTCTCCTCTCTTTCCATAATTCTCTCTCCTCCTCTTTTTCTCTCTTTACCTCCTTCACTATTCTTTCATCCTTTATCCTCTTTCCTCCCTTCTCCTCTGTTATTACACCTCCTCTTTTCTCATCTTATCTTTTTTCCTGTCCTTCTCCCTTTTCTCATCTCCTCTCCTTATTTTCTTCTTTCCTCACATCTCCTACTGTCTTCTTTTCTCCTACCTTCTCCATATTTCTCCTCTCTTCTCCTTTATGTTCCTCTCCTTTCTTCTAATTTCTTTGCTTCTCTCATTTCTCCTCTCCTCTCTTTATTTCTTCATTCCGCTCCTCCTCTACCAGTCCTTTTCCTTCTCCTCACTTCTTCTCTCCTCCTCTCTTTATTCCTCTCATCTGCTCTCCACATTTCTCCTCTCTTTCTCCTTAACTATCCACTCATCCCCTCTTTTCTTTGTCTCTCTGCTCTTATTACACCTCCTCTTCCTTCCTTCCTCCTCTGCTCCCTCCTTCTCTCTATCAGTTTAAGCTGTATGCATAGGCCTCTGTAACTGCAGCCCTGAAGCTGATCTAATGCTGTTGAAGACGCTGCTGAAGGCGTGATCAGGATGGCGTGATCAGGATGGGTTGCCGATGAGTGAAATGAGCGATAAATGTAGCGAAGCTCCAAAGAGGGTCGTTCCCCTCTGCTCCGCGCACTCTTAAACACCGCTATTACACCAGATGGAGGCTGCTGGGTTCAGAAATAACTGCCTGCATGTTCGCTGTTCATCATCTGAGAGAAAAACGGAAACGTTTAGAGGCGCAGCAGAAACTGGGCAGATGGAGGACAGAAAGATCTCTCCGTCGTGTTCTCCTGCTTTAGCCAGCGTCTGGGAAACAGCAGGAGGGCTGCAGCCGCAAGCTTGTGTTTTACTGTTTTCCTCCTCAAATGTAGCTGATCAGCTGAGACACGTGGCTAACAAGTAATGGAAGCTTGTACCTCACCATTTAGCATTGTGCTAACTGCCTAAATCATAAACCTCTTGCCTCAAATGTGTTAGTGAAGTTGGCTTCCTATTTGGCAGTTTCTAACTTTCCCACTCCACCTTAAATAGTGCAGCAGTTGCATAATAGCTGGTGAATGTAACTGCTTCGCTGTTTATGGTGGAACTGAAACCGAATATGAAGCTGCCGAATAAAGAAACGTCAGCTTTATGAACAAAATTCAGATTTCAGGATGGCTGTATTGGTTTCAGCTGTGTGAAGGTCTTTAGTCTGTGTTTGTAGACAACAGTAAGTCATACAGGTTCAGAAAACACATAAGCAAGTCTATCAGAGATGACATTTATTTATCTTGGGTTTTATTTTGAAACCCAAAGTCCACTGAAATATTTGTCATAATTCATTAAATTCATTAAATCATGTCATTAAATTTATTAAATGTATTAAATCATGTTATTAAATTAATTAAATTGGTTAAATCATGTCATTAAATTAATTAAATTCATTAAGTCATGTAATTTAATTTATTACATTGATTAAATCATGTCATTAAATTCATCAAATTAATTAAATATTAACACTGAATTCATTCAATTCATTAAATCGTGTCAAATCACATGAAATTATTCCAGCCTCTGTTAATTCCTTAGAGTTAAACAGTTCATTTTGCCTACTGTGACTTATACAAGATGGTTATATGTATGTAAATGAGCTCTGCTCTGATTGGCTGCCCTATATCGTGCCTAATTCAGAAAGCACCCCGGCTGAATAAATGTAAATGTGTTGTTTTTTGTGACCTCACAAAAACGTTTAAATTCAAAGTGGGCTGTTTTTGCAGCGTAACTTCCATATTGTCGCTGTCCAAAGAAAAACAAGTATCTCCAAAGTAGTAACTTTACAGGAGAGGGCAAAAACGCACTTAACTATTATTGTAAGTCAATGTACAGACTGATTCAGACTGATTGATTTTGGGGCGTTTCTATTGGTCCAATCATCATGAAATTTTTACACAGTGTAAAGGAGAACTACTGTGTTCAAATAACGTAGAAAAATAAAAATCGACAAAAATGGAGATACATGTTTTTTTGGGGCTGTGACGATATATATGAAGTGAATGGGACAATTTCCATGAACCCGACACAGTCTGAGGTGAGTGTGTGATGAGCATGATGCTAATTGGTGGGGTATAAGCTTCCATTGCTTGTTAGCTTCATTAGCCTTATAGCTCCAGTACAGAAACTAAGCACACTTCAGACACCAAACAGGGTTTTGGGTGACTTATATTTTGCATGAGGGGGAAAACAGTTCATTTTTGGCTGAACTATCGCTTTAATGGTTCTTTCTGTCCTGCTCCATCTCTCTCTCTGAATAGCTCTCAGACGGAAGCAGCTCCTGAGAAAGAGGTGAGAATGAAATATAATGAAGTCTCTCGCTTTTTCTCTCGGGTCGCACGTCTGTGGGACGGTGGCGAAACGGAGGCGAAACCTCTGTGAGCGAAATTCACACTAATTTGCTCAGTTCTGATCCAACAGATGGCCGAGGGTCAGCGGTTAGTCAAAGAAAGGGCAGAAACAGAATGAACACAGCACTGACCTGAGCCTTCGTAGGTGTCCATATTAGCAGTGGGGGGAGGGGGGAGCAACAGGGGAGAGAAGAGAAACGATACAGCCATTAGTTTTAGCAGCTTTCAGTTCTCCCTGCCAGATTTCTTTCCCTCTTTTTTTGGGCTAAAGCTGCAGTTCAGCAGCTCATTAATTACAGAAATCATGATTAAAGCACAGGCGTCTTTGTTTAAGCTTCGCTACACTGGGATTTAATGACATGATTAATGAGTATGAAGAAAATATGAACAACATACGCAGCTGGTGGGGGCTGATAATGAAGTGGACATGAATGTCACGGTGAAAATTAAACACAAACAAAAAAACTGAATATTATCAAAAAAATAAATAAATAAATCACCCAAATGTCCACTGACCTACCAACTACCAAAAAAAGTACTACATTATGTATGTGACACTGAATTAATTAGCTGGACTTTGTGTCATTATCAGTAATTATGATTAATCAGTGTGTAAAGTAAGTAATTAATGAAATACGTGAATGCATTACAGCAGTTACAGTGTTAATACAGTGAAAAATATAGGCGCACAGGACCCCCATGGACCCCCACAGAGCAGGTATTATTTGGGTGGTGGGTCATTCTTAGTCCAGTAGTGGTGTGTTAGTGTGTGTTGTGCTGGTGCGATCAGACACAGCAGTGCTGCTGGACTTTTTAAACACCTCAGTGTTGCTGCTGGACTGAGAACCAAAAATATCCAGCCAACAGCGTCCTGTGGGCAGTGTCCTGTGACCACTGATGAAGGACTAGAGGATGACCAACACAAACTGTGCAGCAGCAGATGAGCTATCGCCTCTGACTTTACATCTACAAGGTGGACTGACAGGGTAGGAGTGTCTAATAGAGTGGACAGTGAGTGGACACAGTGTTTAAAAACTCCAGCAGCGCTGCTGTGTCTGATCCACTCGCACCAGCACAACACACACTAACACACCACCACCACGTCAGTGTTACTGCAGTGCTGAGAATGATCCACCACCCAAATAGTACCTGCTCTGTGAGGGTCCATGGGGGTCCTGACCACTGAAGAACAGGGTAAAAGGGGGCTAACAAAGTATCAGAGAAACAGATGGACTACAGTCTGTAACTGTAGAACTACAAAGTGCACCTATATAGTAAGTGGAGCTGATAAAATGGACAATGAGCGTAGAAACAAGGAGGTGTTCCAAATAAAGTGCATCAGATATATAAGGAGTTTTCAAATTAGGCAAAAAAGGAGGACACACTTCTCGTTGCACATTTCAACAGTTGAGATCAGTCAGTCAGTCAGTGACTCCAAGAGAAACTGACCAGCAACAACTGGTGATGGTAATGACAGATGCCATCAAAACATTCCAATGTTCAATGTCATAACAGCTCATATATTGATCTTTTTGCTACAGATACTCTAGTTAGTCATGAAGCTCTTAAATATCATGATATCTGTCACATGACACTGTTTTATTACAGGACACAGTCTGCCATGACATCATATGAAATCTGCCATGTAGCAGGGTTCACGTAAAGTGTAACTGGTTTTGATATCCTAGTAGTCCACGATTGGTCTTAATATACATTTTTTTTTGGGATTTTTCCTGATTTTCACCAATTTAATCGTCTCCAATTCCACCCACGAGTCACTAGACTCCCCCAGTCACATGATACCACCAGCACTAGGAAGGTGAAGGCTAGCACAGGCTTCCTCCGAGACCTGTAAAGCACCACTGCATCTTTTCGACCTGTCACTAATGCAACGACCCCCATCCGGGCATCCTACCCACCCAAAGAGAGCAAGGGCAACTGTGCTCTCATGGACTGTAGCATCACCTGGGATGAAACTGATGACAGGGCCAACACTCACATTGTAGCATCACTTGGGAGCCGTCTTAACACACATTTAAACTCTTAATACTTTGGTCTCCTGCGTTGACGCTATTTTTTCACCTGAGATATTGGGACCCTTTTACTCCGACCCTTAACTCAGACTCTCTCAGTATCAGAGCGTCACAGCAGGAGAGCTTTCATTAGGTGTGAAACGGAGGGTGGAGCAATCTGAAACTTTCGCTTTACAAATCTCTCTAAGAGCCGTTGTTCAGCTGAAACCTCGATCAGATCGGTCAGTTACTGCCCTGTGCTGGACGGTACAGATGGATGCTGCTCCTGTGATGGCCCCAGGTTTCACTCACACGCTGCTTTAACAACCTCTTTACCGCCTGAAGCTGCTGAGCTCTCACTGGAGTCCAAAAGGAACCACGGTTTAATACACACTGCGCTGCTCCGTGGAAAGATGGTGTTTCCAGACTAAATGTGCCGTAAACAGGAAGAGAACCGAACACCATGACCAGAAAACAGCACTCAACATCTGTCAGGAAGAAAACAGCTGTGACAAAGACAGATACTGAACATAAACAGAACTCAACACATCTACTCACCCTGTCCTCTTTACTTATACTGTTTACCACGTTTAAGAACATCAGTGAAGACAAAGTATATCCTTATAAAATTAATCTAATAAAATTAATATTCACAATGAAGTTCTAATACATTAATATCCAGAATGAAGTTCTAATAAAATTAATATCCAGAATGAAGTTCTAATAAAGTTAATATCAAGAATGAAGTTCTAATAAAATTAATATTCAGAATGAAGTTCTAATAAAATTAATATCAAGAATGAAGTTCTAATAAAATTAATATCAAGAATGAGGTTCTAAAAAAATTAATATTCAGAATGAAGTTCTAATAAAATTAATATCAAGAATGAGGTTCTAAAAAAATTAATATTCAGAATGAAGTTCTAATAAAATTAATATCAAACAAAAAATTGTTATAATTACTATATAATTACAATATTTTACTTATTATTTAGCTTTTATTTACTATAATATTATATAGATATATGAATTTATTATTGAACTTCCTAAATTACAACATCAAAAACACTCTTTGTATCTAGTTTGTAGAAATGTTATAGTACGTTTATGAGTTTGATCATAAAATCCTATACAGATTGTATATATCCCATGCACAAACCTATACAACTCTCTTTGTATGTTATAATTTTTGTTTCCTACTAGTTTCTTTGGGGTTTTTAAATATATCTGGATCACCTTTACAACATCTTATAAACGAATGTCATGTATTTATTCATATGCCTTTAGACCAAAGAATTTTTAAGGTTATAAACCCTACAGTCGTATATAAAAGTTGGGCACCCTGGTCACATCAGCCATTCTATTGATTTTGAAGTGACATTAATTTTAGTGAAAGTTAAGTGGAAAACAAGTACTGTTTATTTGCTGATTTTAACGTATTGGCATAAAATAAAACAAAATGTAGCCTTGGCAAAAGTTACAACTCATATATATACAAAACCAAATATAACCATAACCCTAACTCTTTATATATATATATATATATATATATATATATATATATATATATATATATATATATATATATATATATAATATTTAATATATTGAGCTCAGCAAATAAATAGAAACTGTGCTCTAAAATGAGCAGACTACCATATGTAGGTGTGCTTTTTGTAGAAAATCAACAAAACATATAATTAACACTCGAAAGCAGGGGGTACTTTTGCATAAGACTGTATACATTATATTATCTGGGTTATATATTAACTTGTGTCTACTACAGGATGTTAGCTGGTTTTGGGAATTCAGCACTTCTGTAGCTTCTAAAATGCAATGATGGGAATTTCCGCACATTAAAAAGCTACTTTTGGACACTATTAGAAAGATTTATTCACTGTAGGTCAGAATTCTTACACTAAATTACTTCAGCATCATGTAAATTGTTTAAATTCACACACTTTAAGTGAAGATTAATTCCCTAAATTTGCGTAGATGACCTCAAATGAGGGTGCAGTAGCAAACACCATTTCTCTCCATTAGCCCTTAATTAATTACTATATCAGAAAGTAAAGCTCGCTGCCATGCATTCTGATTAGAGCCGCTTCCACTGGGCCGCGGCTCAAATCACGCTCCAAAGCGCCGCTGACCTTTTTTCCCTAAGAAGGGGATCCCGTCGCTGTCAGATGACAAGTGGACATTTAATATTCAGATTTTCCACGACGTCCTGGTTTTGTGATTGTAATTAGCCGATAAAGCCGCGGCTAACCTTTGTAGCGGAGCTGAGAGCAGAAGGCCATCTGGGCTGCAGGAGGACGCTGGAGGAGCTCCAAGAGCAAATGAAGCCGAGCGCCACCGGGGAGCGTCTGAACAATATGCAGATTCAGAGCGAGCGGGGAGCGCAGAAGGACACGGCGGCCAGGATCGAGAGTGTGTGCGCACAGATACACTCACACGGTTTAAATAACAATCATATGTGTCACAGCCAGCAATTACACCTTCACCCAACACCTCCACACCTGCCAGCACCGACAGCGGCCCGATCCGATACAAATCAGCTGCTCCATATGGGCCTCCTGCTCCTACAGCCCTCACTGTAATATACTGACACACTGTTTGGCCAACAAAGCACAGATAATCAGGCTTTAAATACAAACATGAATCAGAGAAAATGAGAATATGAGCAGTTCAAATAACAGAAACAGTGATCAGTGAATCCACTGTGAGCTGTGTTCAAACAAAACACTACAAAGACTAGATATATGGTAGATATCCTAGATCAAACCAGTTCTTGGTCTTTATCAGGTAAGTGTGGGGTACATCAAAGTACTAGATAATTATTTTGGGTACCATGATGGTAAGTTCCAAAAAAACTTACAGGATCTAGACACCTAAACTGTGTAAGCATGGGGTTTAAATGCCTAAGTACTAGATAATTATATTGGATACCTTGATGGTAACCTCAGAGAGAGACAAAAACTGAGTAAGTGTGAGGTATATTCTCCAAAGTACTAAATAATTATATTGGATACCTTGTTAGTAAGCTCTGAGAGAGCTTAACTAAATTAGACTGAAATGACAAACAGGTGCGAGACAATAACTCAGTAAGTGGGAGTTATACTCTCCAAAGTACTAGATAATTATTTTAGGCAACATAATGGTAAGTTTCAAAACAGATTACACTGAAATGCCAAACACACTCTAGACAATAACTGAGTAATTACCTAAAGTACTAGATAATTATTTTGGGTAACATGATGGTAAGTTCCAAGAAAGAGACTTAACAGGTTCTAGACATTAACTGTGTAAGTATGGGGTACAAATAATTATTTTGGATACCATGATGGTAAGTTCCAAGAAAGCTTAACTAAATTACACTGAGAGCCTTAACAGGTTCTAGACATTAACTGTGTAAGTATGGGACACAAATGCCAAAGTACTAGATAATTATTTTGGGTACCATGATGGTAAGTTAAAAAAAAAAAACTGAACTAAAATAAACTGAAAAGCCTAACAGGATCTAGACACCTAAACTGTGTAAGCATGGGGTTCAAATGCCAAAGTACTAGATAATTATTTTGAGTACCATGATGGTAAGTTTCAAGAAAGCTAAACTAAAAACCAAATTACACTGAAAGGCCTAACAGGTTCTAGACATTAAATGTGTAAGTATGGGGTACAAATGCCAAAGTGCTAGATAATTATTTTGAGTACCATGATGGTAAGTTTCAAGAAAGCTAAACTAAAAACCAAATTACACTGAAAGGCCTAACAGGTTCTAGACATTAAATGTGTAAGTATGGGGTACAAATGCCAAAGTGCTAGATAATTATTTTGGGTACCATGATGGTAAGCTCTGAGAGAGCTTATTAAATGACACTAAAATGACAAACAGGTGCTAGACAATAATTCAGTAGGCAACATGATGGTAAGTTCCAAGATAGTTTAACTAAATTACACTAAAATGTCAAATAGGTTCTAGATGTTAACCGTGAAAGTGTGATATACAAACTCCAAAGTACTAGATATTTATTTCGGTTAACATGATAATCCATTCTAAGACAGATTATATAAATTACATTGAAATATCAAACAGTTTCTAAACATTACCAGTAAGGATCAGGTACAGACTCCATAGTAATTTTGGGTTAAATCATAACCAAGAACCAAGGGAGTCTAACTAAATTACACTGAAATGACATGTAGGCTCTAGATATTAAACTAATAAAGAACAAATTAAGGTAGCCTATATAGCATAAAAAAGCTGTCTGAAGTTAATGGTAAGAACAAAGTAAGAATCATTGCTTTCTTTTGTGGAGCTTGTACCACATACTTACCCAGTTCATACCTAGAACCTGTAAGGCATGAAACTTACCATGTAAAATAATTAACTAGTACACTGAAGTTTGTACCTAACATATACTTAGTAAATTCCTAGGATTTAAAGCAACATTACGTAACAATTTGACCTTCAGAACAGCTTCAGAATCATTTTGATGCTACTCTGACTTATAACAGAGAGGTTCTTGTGATGCTCCTCCAAAGTTACATAGTGCTATAGCAGGAGTTCTGGCTCTATGTAACTTTGGAGGAGCATCACAAGAACCTCTCACCAGAACTGTAACACTTTACAGCACCACGTCACACACCAGCAACTCAGGCAGGTATTCTCAGCATACATATCATGGCAGAGGCTGTGAAGAGACTGAAGAAGGTGCTTTCTGAGGAAGACAGACTCACGGCTAACAGGAAAACAACGGAACCTGATGTAACCTTAACTGTGTCGTCTCTGTCTTATTGAGTTTTGTCGTTTTTCTGGATGCCAAAAGCCATCTGACATCAGTCTGACATCAGTCCCAATTTAGGCTAACATGCAAAGAAATAAACTCATCTCACGCCAAAAAAATCGGTCAGTCTTTATCTCCAATTAAGCCTTGGAAGTTTGAACCTCCTGTAATAAAATCCTGTCACGTTACTCTACCTTGTAAGTCGACATGGTTCTGTCTCTTCTGATGTTGTCTTTGCTGGTGTTGTGCTGAATTCCAACTCCTTGTGCTGAAGTCTGACTCACTGATTCACATGGCTGCTGCAGATTACACTCGCAATTTTGGTTGTTTACACATAGAAACATAGAAATTGTGAGTGTAATCTGTAGTGTCTATGCCTGCATGGCGCATATGAAGGGGAGTCGGAGTCTGTTTCCTTCACCTTGCGATAAATGCACATGCACAGCTGTCCATCAGGGGCGTGATTTGTATTTACAACAGTGGTGTAAAAGTGAAATACACTGCAACTGTAGGAGGAGCCCAAGAGCAAAAAAGACCAATTCTCGCATAATGCTGCTTTAATTCTGAAACTGATACCTTCAACATGTTCCAAAAAAGTCAGGACCTTGTAAGACTAGAACAATGTTATATGTTCAAAAAAAATTCATAAACAGGTTATATAATCATGCTGGGGTTTAAAAGGAGCATCCAGGAAAGTCAGAGTCCTTCATGAGCAAGGATGTGTAGAGACTCACCACTTTGCCAAAACATGCGTCCAAACAATCTATCAGTTTAAGAACAACATTTCTCAACATCTGATTGTACGGATTTTAGGTATTTTACCCTCTACAGTGCCAAGCCTGGGTCTACAGGGGTGTAAAGGCCTTAATTTACCCCCTTTCAAATTACCAACAGTAATGCTCAAGGCATGGCTACATCACCAGAAGACACTGACTGTAAGCGCTTAAGCGTCATGCCTATTTTAGAAACTCTTGGCCTAATCTGGATTTCTTCGTGGCAAAAATGAATAAGTAGAAGTTTCACAAATCGCTGCTGTCATGTCCTGTGGTAAAGAAAATGGTTTCAAAATTATTATGTTTGGCCCTGCTTACATTTATCCACTGAATGTCACTGGATCCTCTGAATTACTGGGTCATTAAGGAGCCAAAATATGAATTTTGCTACATGTGAGCACACAAGATCAAATGATTCAGGGAATGGGGAGAAATTTTTTCTTAAAATGGACTTCAAAGCCTCCTGCACAGATCACGTCACCATCGCACATCCCACAAAGCGGCACTGACACGGAGCCACAGGTTCAGTAGTTATATGGCTTGTTTGGTTTACAACTGTACCAACATCTCTGACTTTAATCTGTTATCAAAAATTTGAACACCACCCACAGGTGGGGACACAGCTTTTCTAACTATTTCACTTACAAAGGAGCATGTTTTAGTGGGTATGTAATAGGGCTGCGGGAAAAACTCGATTCTTAGATGCATCGCGATGCAGACATGAACGATTCTGAATCGATTCATTCAACGTCAAAAATTGATTTTCTAAATATTTAATTTATAACGTAATGTTGACGGAACGCAAAAGGTGGAACTTGAAGTGGGAAAGTGCAGCGCCCGGACAGTCTGTGGGGCACATAACAAAAACACTACTGGATGAGTGAGAAACCCGACCGGCTCCCTCTGCATTAAAGCCAGGTCAGGTCAGGAGTCACAACACAAATGATAAGAAGAGCCATTTTGCCTTTCAACAAAGTCAAACCACCTTAGGAGCCACAACATTTAATGTCCAGTATGTCTCAGTATGTGATAATGTCCTAGTATGGGCTAAACATATAAACGAGAGTGCAGATTTACTCTGCTCTGCTTTAGCTTTAGCCGCTTTCCTCCCATCTCCACCAGAAGACTTTTCTTCAAAACTAGAAGGGTTTCTTGTAAAATGTCTCAGCGTTCGGCTGTTTTACGAGGCTGAAGTTGCTTCTCATTCACCAGTTTCTCGTTCTAATTTTCCTGTTCCACCTTAAATTCTGCCTTAGGCGCTGAATGTAACTGCTGCACCATTTAAGGTGGAACGGGAAAATACGAAAGAGAAGCGAGTTCATTTTCGCAACTTTTTAGAGAAAGACAGTCTCTCAGCAGATTTAACCAACCGTGCTGCTTATAAATGCGAATAAGTCTCCAAATGTTCATCTTAATCTGTTTTTTCGTTCGCTACTGGTGAGGCCAGACTTCGGTGCTATGTGACCTGCTGTCTGCTGTCTGTTCTCGGTCGTTGAGAACCAGGGCTTTCGCGCTATGCTGCACACTGTGGAGTGGAGATTGAGCATCCAGTCTCGAAAATACCCCCCCACTCTCTACAACGAGACCAAAAGGGTGGCTGTAACGCGCTGCGTGGACACTCACTGCCACTGGATCTTATTTCAGGGCAACAGCGCATTTTATCGCAGATGAGCGGCAGCAGCGTCTCTGAATGAGAGCCTTCTAGTTCACTTGCCACATCACTTCCATTTGATTTATTAATAAAAGATATTTTAGATAATTAAAGCCAAGTATTTGTAATGATCCGTAATGCATTTACATTATGGATCATTACAAATACTTTGCTTTAAAACTACCAAGTCCTCAGACAGTAGGAAGATAGAAATCATGCATAGGGAAAAAAGATGCATCGAGATGCATCGATAATCGTTTTATAATCGCATCGCAGCCTCTGAATCGTAATCGAATCGAATCGTGAGGTGCCTAAAGATTCCCACCCCTAGTATGTAATAATGTACCATATCAAATATTAAGCAAAGTAAAAACACTATCACATGTAAATATTTGTGTCAATATTAGTGACAGTGCAATATTGGGAAAAACGCCAAAGGCCACTGATTTTACCTCCTTGGGCTCTCAGCACTCATCAGCATCAATCCACAAAATATGCTTTTAACAACAGTTTGAAAAATAAAACTGTCCAATCATTATTTGGGCAAAACCAGCTTTTCACACCAAGGAGGACACTTTGATGAACGTGAAGCTGAGTATTGAAGATTAGTGTACCAGGCAGAGCACAGAGCTGCTTTATGATAAACCAAAGCTTTGCCGCTTTGTATTTTCTGCAGCTGAAAGCTACAAAGAGCAGATGAACAGACTCAGTTTATGGGCTCATCCAGAAAAGATGCTGTGCAATTGTAAACAGACCTAATCACAGCTCAAAGGCTAAATTGTGTTGAACGGATAAAAAGTGAGTCCAGCGGTGGTCAAACGTGTCTGTGACCGCGGCCGACGATCGGTGGGCGCAGAGGGCCGCTTGTCAATGTAGAGAGGCTTTTGCCCAAATCAAAACATCAATCTTCCCCCGTATCCACTCGCCTCTTCACTAAACAAACCAGCCAGTCAACAATCTGACAGTGCATCAAAGCATAACATCTCATTCACCCAGTCTTTCAGGGCTAATACACTCCCCACCCCACAGCATCCACCCCTGGAAGCACTACATCAAACCACGCAAGGCGGAAATGGAAAACATATTGATTCTGTTGTATTCAATAAAGGATGTGGTAATTGCAGCACGGCGAGGAGCGCGGACGCCAAGGCAGAGAGGTGCTTTATAGAAACACACCTAGAGACCGTGACACGTACGGTCATGCGTAAGTGCATCAGCTCTATTCCAATTACAGAGGCAGGCAGCGTGCTGTAGAGCTGCGGTCCTCCCTGCTGGTGAGTACAGAGCCATTTCAGCAGTGCTTCAGGGAAGAGTGAGCTGCTGGTTAACCTGTTCACCCTCTGAGCACTAAGGCTGGCAGTGACTCAGCCATCTAAACGGCAGAGCTATGGTCCAACTACACATCTAAAAAAGCGAACTCCAGCTCTCTAGTCAGTAAGTCTAATAGAAAAAGGGCAGCCAACCAGTCCAGTTTTGTATCTGCAGTGTAAAAGGGAAAATGTGTAATAAAATGAGTTACATCATTATAATGTGTTTATGATGCTATTAAGATTGGTTCAAGTACACTGCTCAAGCCTAATGCTTATAAAGTTATCAGCAATGTGCAACAGTGGAGTCAAATACGTTTGCTGCATATACACATCTTTCTAAAACCCAGAGCACACACATTCTCCACCATCAGTCTCCACCAAACAACCACATTTTCCACCAAATACCATCATTTTCCATAAAAACACTAACACTGTCCGGGAAACACCATCATAATCCAACAACCACTATTATATTCCAATCAACACCACCGGTCTCCACCAAACAACCATATTCTCTTCCGAATGCATCATTCTTCAACACACACCAACCCTGTCCAGTAAACACTATCATTCTCCATCAAGCAATCACATTCTCCACCGAATAAATAATTCCCCAACAAACACTAACATTGTCTATTATATGCCAATGAGCAACATCATTCTCCACCAAACACCATCATTCATCACCAAACATTGGCATTCACTACCAAACACCATTTTTTTCCAATAAACACCACAATTCTTCAAAAAGTCATTGTCTAATCAAACACTATCATTCTCCACCAAATAACAGCATTTTACAACAAACACTAACATTCTGCAACGACCATCATCAGTGCCCAACAATCAGCATCATTTTCTATCAAACACTACCATTCACTACTGAACACCTCCACTTTCCACCAAATGTCAACATTTTCCAACACTAACATTGTCCAACAAACACCATCATAATCCCAGAAACACCGTCACGCTGCAATGAACACCATCATTCTATACCAAACACCATCATTTTGTGCCAAACACCAGTATTTTCCAATAAACACTGACATTCTTCACCAAATATCAACAATTTTTCAAACACTAACATTCAACAACCACCCTCATTTGCCAAAAGACATCATTATTCTCTACCAAACACCAACATTCAAATTTTAGAAGGTTTCAGTAAAAGAAAAGAAAAGACAGAATACATAGAGGAGAACATTCTGGATAATCTCAATAAACACACTCAGAGATACCACATCAATCAAACATCTGAGTTTACTGGAGAATGTTGGAATGTGTTGGGTCAGGGCTCCAGGCTTAGGACACCAGGTTAGTGATAAAAACAAATAGGGTGCAAAGACATCCCAGGTCTATCCTTCTCCTCCCTGCAGTGGAGACTGTGCGGTTTAATGGAGAGCTGATTGGTTTCTGAGTGCAGATATATGGGGGTTGTTGAATTATGCAGGATTGCTGAACACTGGCTCGGCTCATTGCGCCGGCAGGCTGCTCTAGTGCTCCTGATGGTGGCCATATGGCAGCCAGCTCGGAAGGTGGGCAAGAAGAATGCTCCCAGCAGTACACAACCAGGACCAGAATCAGTTCTAGGCCTGCAGGACCGGGCCTGGAGAGAGGAAAGACTCTCCAAACTGCTGCCAGAGCTGTAACGGCGGCATCTGATCGAAATGACTCAGTCTCCCAAACACTGCACACAGTGGAGTTCGAAACTCTGGAATCAATATGGGAAATATTCAAGCAGAAAACCAAGCAATATGTCTCAAGCAATCAAGCCATAACATTGCTGTAGTGTATTTTGCACAAGTGAAGTTAATTAGAGTCCTTATTAGAAGCAGAAAGTTTGACAATAGTGGCCAAAGCTTATGGTCACTACAACCTGCCAGTGGTTGTGTTTACATGCAAAGATTTTTGCCAATCTGATTGAACACATTCTGATTACAGATTAAGACTGAGATGTTTATTCTCACTCTACTCAACAATCTGATGAAAATCTCCATTTAAATGCTCACTACAAGTGCTGCAATCCAAAATTACATGCATGCATAGACTACTGCTTAGTGTAGACGTTACTATGACAACCAGCATCACGTGAGTCCAGTCAGAGTGAGATGAGCAGCAGTGAGCAGCGCTTGTGTTTTTAAGTGCTTTAAAATGAAGTCAGACTCAGGAAAATGTCTTCACGTCCTTATTAAAGAAGGCCGAAAGGAGGACATCATGTTCTGAGACACATAAGCTGGACGTCCGTCCCACCGCCGTCTTTTAAAGATCAGAGCATAAACTTCGTCTCCTCTGCAGACCAGTTTCTGCTCCGCCATGCTGAACGGTATAAACTTTCACTATGACGCGACGAACATGATCAGAACGGACTTAAACTTTCTGATAGGGAATGTAATCAGATACAGGCGTTTACACGGATATTATTCTTCTATTTAACGGATTATTTACAGGATTATCACCTCGTTCAATCGGATAGAAACTGTATTCCTAATGGCCTCAATTGGACTAGTCTAGTCCGACTGAGGTGTTTACAAGGACATATTCTATTTTCATTGAGCTATTGGTTGGATTATTAAAGGATTTTCAGGCTGCATGTATGTGTGGCTAGTCAAACCCCCAACTGATTACAGAACACAGGTATCAACTAAAGAGATCTAGGCAGGCTTAAGCTATGGTAGATGAGGAAACTGGTAGATGAGGTCTGGTCCACCACACCCACTTCGATCACAACTGAAAATTACAGCAAGGGCAAAGCCCCTTACAAAGCCCTCCAGCCATGCCAGAACCTCACTTCAGTGTTTGGGTCTGAAACACAGTCTCATTAAAAACGCTGAAGACTGAACATCTTGTTTTGTCAGAGGTTGGTTAACAGTTTCTCTCCTCAGGTAAAGGTGCAGATCTGGAAGTCTTAAATTCTCAAGCTTATTACATAATAAGGCTTATTATTCAGTAACTACAGGGACTACAATGCAAACTGGCTGAGCTATTCTTAGGTTACAGATGTGTGTAGTAAACTTTGGACCTGCTGGTAGGTCCTGGCTACTTAAATGGTAAGCTGGCACTGAATCTGCTGTTTCTATAGCCTTCCAGAATCCTGCATCTTTCAGTGACCCACAGGAGGATGAGTTCCCCTTTTCAGTCCTGGATGCTCTCAGTGTTTCTTCATGCTCTAATTTTGCATCTTGGTTCTTCTCAAGTTTTCTTCCTCATGAGCTTGGGATTTTTGCTTTTGGGGTCTTGGCTCTGCTTCTTCCTCTTCTTAGGGAGTTTCTCCATTGAGAGTCTTGGCTCCTCCTAGTGGTTCTTCTTCATGCCCTGAGGGATTTTCTCCCTTTGAGTCTTGGTTCCTCTCATTTGTTCTTCCTCATGTTCTTAGGGAATTTTTCCTTTTAGAGTCTTGGTTCCTCTCAGTGGTTCTTCCTAATGAACTTTGAGTTTTTAATTCTGGAGTCTTTGTTCTTCTCATTTTTTCTTCCCTATGATTTTAGGATTTTTGCTTTTGGGCTCATGACTCTTCTTGGTGGTTCTTCCTTGTGTTCTTATAGAGTTTTTCCTTTTAGAGTCTTGGTTCCTCTCAGTGGTTCATCCTAATGAACTTAGAGAGTTTTTAATTTTGGAGTTTTTGTTCCTCTCATTTTTTCTTCCATATGATTTTAGGATTTTTGCTCTCAGTTGTTCTTCATATTCTTAGGGAGTTTTTCTTTTCGAGTCTCGGATCTTCTCATCTGTTCTTCCTCATGACTTTAGGATTTTTTGCTTTTAGAGCCTTGGTTATTCTCAGTGGATCTTCGTCAATGCTCTTAGGGAGGTTTTCCTTTCGAGTCTCGGTTCTTCTCAGCTGTTCTTCCTTATGACCTTAGGATTTTTTGCTTTTAGAGTCTTGTTTCTTCTCAGTGGTTCTTCCTTGTGATCTGAGAGAGTTCCTCTTTTGAGTCCTGGTTCCTCAAAGCTGTTCTTCCTCATGCTCTTAGGGAGGCTTTCTTTTCGAGTCTTGGTTCCTCTCCTTGGTTCTTGATGCTTTTCAGGGGTTCTTCCTTCTACTGTCACAGTGATGATTATCAGTGCACTGCATCCACCATTCTGAAAAGCTGCTTTGGATTAATGTCTGTGCCATATAAATAAAGCTGAAGTAAAGGCTTGTCAATTTTGCAAGCTGTTATCATCTCGTCACTGTACCACATTTATAATTACAGGAATAAGCCAGTGGTCAATTTAACAAGACCATATATATCCAGTTTCTGAGAAAGACTTCAGAAAGAATGTAAGAAGTAGTATTTTGCCTAAAGAGCAAGTTTTATATGCATTTGTGTTGAGGACATATGGTTCTCCTAATAAAATACAGAGCGGTTTTATTCCCAGTTTGACAGTAAGAGTCATTAACTTGCTGATGTCTCCACATCTCCTCCACACGGTTCGTGCCACTGCACCCTCACCACAACACGGCAAGCTAAGAATATCAATCTCTATTCTGTGGAGTGGCTCACTGTGGGAAGTGAAGCAGAAGAAACATCTGTCAGCCTGACGTCAGCCGGCTCCATCAATGAGGCTGACTGAGGTAAAGACGGGAAGGCAAAGAAAAAATCTCATCATGTGAAGAGGATTCTGGGTACTGAAAGTTCTGTGTGACCCAACTTTCACAACAACTGCTGCCACAAAAATTGGACTGGCAGTCAAAGAAATGCTGAAACATTTTATGTAACAATCATGAATCACACCAAAGAATAAGTTTGGTAAGAGTTTATCAATACTTTGTAGCTCCTCCTGTGACTTTGATGACCTTTTCATACTGTTATAAAGTATTTATAATGATCTCAATCCTGGACCTGGAGGTCTACTAACCTGTCAAGGTCAGCTCCAAGCCAAATCTAGCAGACCTGATCCAGGTACTGAAGGGCTTCAAAGGCATCTTAATATTTGGAGCCAGGTAAGATCTGGATTAGGCACCCCTGATCTAACGGATCTCATTTTTTTTCTGCTGTCCTCTCAGAAGGGCTGGATTTTTCTCATTGACCAATGTAATCTAATGTAAATCCCAGTGTAAACAGGTTCTCAGTTGGGTTTAAGCTGTTTGTGCAACCATTCCATCAACCAAATTCAAAACATTGTCTTGTTGGAATATTGTCATTTTTTGTTGAAATCTTTAGTCATATCTTTTGGAATATCTATGCATTTTTTATTCATTTATTTTTTTGGGGAATATGCAGTCTTTTATTTGGAATTTCCATTTTTTTTGTTTGGTTTTTTTGTTTTTTTTTTGGTTAGAACATCGAGCTCTTTTTAGTCACTCGTTCAAATCCCAATGTAAACAGATACTCATTGTGGTTTAAATCACCATTTTGTGTGACCTGAAAAAGAAACTAACTTTTATATAATTTAATTTACTGTTTTATTGAAAACTCACTTCAAGAGTGGCACGGCATGTTTTGTTGAAATATATATTTTTGTTGAAATATTATAGTTATTTCTGTTGGAATATCAAGCTATTTTTGTTGGAATATCCTTTTTTTTTATTCTTTTTTTATTTCCTGTTGTTTTTGTTGGAACATCCAGTTCTGTTTTGCTGCCAGTGTATGTCAGAGACTTTAAATTCACACTCCTGTGAAAGTAGAAGAGGAGGTGTGATAGGTGGGATATTCTTACAGCACTGACTGACCACACAGACAATACAGGAGTGTTACGAGCAGAAGACTGTACAATGGAAGAACTGTACATCACTGGAGCCCTAATAGTTCAGAGACAGTGAGTCGAGCAAAGAGTGGCCCATTTAATGAGGCTGAGGTCTCTGTACCACTTCACCACTGTAGACAGACAGTCATCAGATTTCTGCTTTACAAGCAGCCAATAAACTCACAGAAGACGTGACATAGACAATGTCAAACTCAAACTTCATGCCGTTTTTAAACATCGCGCCACTTTACCTGAAAATATGAACATACATCATCTAGAAGATGAAAAATATTTAAATCCTTCATTTCATCAAGCATGTATTTGGTTTCAGCGTCGCTCCAAAAGTGTTTTGCTGCGACCCGTGGTGACCATTAATCCATTTAAGTTTGGGAAATTGAGTGCATGTAAACGCAATAAGTAATGATGATATGAGAAGCAATAAATTATGACTAAAATAGTTTGCCTCGTATGTGTGGTATGTATATTTATATATGTATACGAACATTTGGAGATGAATGGACTTATTCACATTCATAAGCAGCGCAGTTGGTTTCCTGGTAGGTTAAATCTGCAACGAGAGACTGTCAAACACTAAAAAGTGGTGAAATGAAGTCGCTTCTCTTTCTAATTTTCCCGTTCCACCTTAAATGGTGCTGCATTTACATTCGGCGTCTCAGTCAGAATTTAAGGTGGAACCGGAAAGTTCAGCAAGAAGCTGGAGAATGAGAAGCGACTTCAGCCTCGTAAAACAGCCGAAAGCTGAGAGACATTTTACAAGAAACTATTGAACTTCTGAGGAAAAGTTTTCTGGCGGAGATGGAAGAAAAGCGACTGTAGCTCAGCTAACCTAAAGCTTAAAGCAGAGCAGAGTAAGTCTGTGTTTTCGTTTATATTGTTTAGCCTAAACTAGGACATCATCACATACAGAGACATACTGGACATAAATGTTGTGGCTCCCAAGCTGGTTTGATTTCTGTTGAAAGGACAAAATGGCTCTTTTTTATCATCTGTGTTGTGACTCCTGACCTAACTTGGCTTTAATGCAGAGGGAGCCGGTCAAATTTCTCGCTCCTCCAGTTGTGTTTTTGTTATGTGCCGCCACAGACTGTCCGGGCGCTTTTATTTAAGTGTTGAAACAGTGAAGATTTAGGATGGTCTGATACTTTACAGGTCATTTTAAAACCTTCAGTCGAGGTCATGCAGTATGCAAAACACTCAGACCACGCGCTATTGGCTCTGCCGATAACCTCCCACTTCACCAGAGAGCTGTTATCTCTATATCACCCCCAGTGGAGGCATTTGCTCAGCCTGCACGCCGCTCGTTTCCAAAATGTTAACAGTGAGGATTCATCTGGCCTCTCAGAGAGCAGAGCACACATCAGCCAAGCCAAACTCAGAGTGAGCTGAGGGACTGACCGCAGGCCACATAAAGCCTGTTAGCGGACACTTAGCCATCTGTGCACGCTGCTTCACGGGAACGAGGCTGAATATTTTTCCATCAACTCCTGATTCGTCTGCACACTGACCTCTACAAACCAACCCGTCCTTTATAGACTGTTCATGCACACGCAGCACATTCTCAACATCACCTTAGCCTTTAATCCGTGACCCAGGGGGGAATAAGCTGCCACCACAATTCTCACAGAGGAACAGAAACGCAATCGCATAGGATCAAAGGCTACCACCTGTCCAGGCTTCACACGGTTCACACTCTTTTTCACACTCCTCTCGCTTCATTCAGAGTCTAACCAATCTAGACGCATCAGGAGAGGAAAAATGCGTTCATATGAAAGTGAGGCTCATGAAGGCTCATAAAAACGCTATGTTTAATAATTATGTCAGAAAACACTCCTTAAATAGCCAGGGCCTGTTCTAAGTTTTATTACACACTTCTATAATCTAAGAATAGCTCAGCCAATTTGAAGTCCCTGTAGTTACTGAATAATAATCCTTAGTAGTAATAAGCCTGAGATTTTAAGAAGGTAACTAGGTAAGTGAGCAATTATTTAAAAATAATGAAGAATTTCTGAATTTTTGGCTTTATTAATCCCATTAAAATAATTCACTATTAACAGAAAAGTGTATATACCCTCAGAGAAAAATGTTATGAATTCTACATGTGAATAAACACACATGGTTTTAAACTTCACGTTATTTAAGTACAATTGAAAAAAATGATAATGTATGAAAAAACATACTATGATATGAAAATGTGTCCACACTATTCAAATTCACTTGTAAACACACTTGGTTTTTGCTGACTTCACATGTAAAATATGTGTGATTTGTGAGGGTAAAATGGCAGATTTTTTGGCATGAATAATGAGATGTGGTATTCTGTTATTTATTTTGACATCTAAAGAATGCAGCCAAACAATTCATAGAGTTTTTAGAGCTTATAGGACTTTTTAAACAGGCGAATACATGAACAAGAATGTGTTTCACACTTTATTGGCCTTTTATTGTTATTATTGAGAAAAAAAAATCAATAATACGTGTTTCCATAGTGATGTGAATTGTGTTCGGAATGTGTGAGCATGGTCACAAAGTTTGTCAGTGTTGATAATGAAACAAAAAGAAAAGGTTGACAGCAAACACTCTAACCCAGGAGTCGCAACCCAAATATTAAGAAAAGCCATTTTGTCCTTTCAACAAAAATCTAACCAACATGGGAGCCACAACACTTTATGTCCATTTTACCATCTTGGCTGTAAATATGTCTCAGTATGTGCTGATATGCTGGTATAGACTAAAAAAATATATAAACAAAAACGCAGACTTACTTTCCTCTGCTTTAAGCTTTAGCTCAGCTATAGCCACTTTTCTCACATCTCCAGCAGGAAACTTTTACACAAAGTGGAACAATTTCTTGTAAAATGTCTCTCAATGTTTGTTTTTTTACGAGGCTGAAGTCGCTCCTCATTCGCTTCTTATTTGAATTTTCCTGTTCCACCTTAAATGGTGCCTGAGGTGCCAGAATGTAACTGCTGCACCATTTAAGGTGGAACGGGACAATTCGAACCTGAAACTAACTTCAGCCTTGTGACTTTTTAGCGTTTGTCAGTTTCTCACTGCAGATTAAACGTATCAGGAAACCAGCTGGAGTGATTATAAACACTAATAAGTCCATTCATCTCCAAATTATCGATGTTAATCTTAAACCTCTCTCTTTGCCGTTTCATTAGCTACGGGCTAGGTGAGATTGTTGTCTGTGTTGCTATGGTGACCAGCAGTCTGCGCTGATCTTCAGGGTTAAAGGGTGAATTAGCAGTTCTAAATTAACTCCAGAGTTTAAGACCATTTATAGTTAAACTGTGTTGAACGATCAGCAGAGCTTTATTTTACTGTAAAGGAGGATTATTTTATTTTTACCTACGAATCTGATTCTGCTGTGGAGCCACAACAGGACAGTAAAAGAGCCTCATGCAGCCAATCCCTGCTCTAACCTGCTGATACATAACGTAAAATGAACTTAAATATAATTAATAACTGTGTAATTAAATATGTAATTACATTAAGAGAATCAAAGCAACAGAAATAGCTATACATTTAGGGGTTACAACTGGGGCGTCAGAGTCAGGATTTAGATGGAAGATCTACAGAGACGCTGACAAACCTCTGAGGGAATGATGGGATCGTCAACTTGTTGTTTCTAGATGTTTTCACTGTGGACCACAGACTGTGGACATTTACAGTCATTAGCATAGGAGAGGAGAGGTCAGACAAGGAGAACTCATCAACCCTAATGGTCATATTCTTCTGTTAACCCACAGACTTCAGCAAAGACAACTACAAAAGAGTGAATGTGCATGTAATTGAATGGAGAGCTTGTTTTTGTATGTTTGTGCCACTCAGTACAGAAAATATCCCATTAAAATGACAATGATGAAGCTGATAGTGAGCTTGTTTACATCCATCATAATGACTGAAGCACATGTTTCAATGTCCTGCGCTTAATGAAAGGGCCATGCATTAGCCGATGACATGAGGATGAATGTAACACCAGACAACACAAAACAAAAACAACATAAAATATTACAAAAACAATGCATTTCATTTAGGCTAAAGGCATAATTCACACGCAAAATATCAGCAGCTGAGGAAAAAAGACTTTTCATGATTGGATCAGAAATTACAGCGATAGTTCAGTGAAAAAATAGTTTATATGATTTCTCCCTTAACTGTAGTTGATCAGCCAAGACATGTTTGAAAATCCAAGTTTGTTTTTTTTAATGTTGATCTCAGACCCTGACGATCTACTGTTATCCACTTGTTTTTTGGTTTTAGCGTACTGGGTCCACAGTTGTGGAACGAGCTTCCTGAGCCTCTAAGAAATTCTTGATCTTTATCTCGTTTTAAAAAGAATATTAAGACTTTTCTTTCTAGACGTGTTTGTGTGAAAGAATTCTTGCTCTGTTTTAAGTCATTCTGGGTCTCTTTTCATAAGAAGAATCTTCAGACTTTTCTTTTTAAACCCATTTTCATGAATTAATGTTGCTTTGTTTTAAAAACTTTCGGTTTAAAAATTTCCTTTTAGATGTGCTTTATGGATTTAGTTTTGTTTGAAGAAATTCTAGATCTTTCTAAGTACAATCCTAACACTCTTCTTTTTAGATGTTTTATGAATTTTGTGTTGTTTATTTTTCTGTAAAGCACCTTGAGTTGACGTTCTCATGAAAAGTGTGACATAAATAAAATGTATTATTATTTTTATTAAAACCTGTTAATTAACAGCAGAAGTATGTTTTGTATTTACTGTCAATGATTGTAAAACAAATGTAAAATTACAGATTACATTTAATATCTGAAAAGACTTTTTTCTGTAATACAACAACAGATTATTCTGACATACAGCATTTTACAATAATAATAATAATAATAACAGTAACCACCATTAAAACAAATGTAAATGTCTGGTAATGAATGTGATCATACATTCTTGTGAATTTACATTCTCTACATAGGGTTTATTTATATGCATTTATCTTAAAATGAAAATGGACAAAAGTATTTTATATAGCTAATAAACGAAGCAGCTGGCTTGAAGGAAGAATTATCCCATATTTTTGTTCATGTTTATATATAACACTGTCAAACAGTGACAGAAACTTCATGAGCAAGTCTGTTTTAAGTCTATTTCAGAACAAAAAAAGAGTCAAAAGAGAGTAAAAAATGAGAGCCAAAAGAAATAAACCAGGTAGCCAAAATAGTTTGGTAACACTTTAGATGCTTTGTAAATACTTAATTTACTTTCAGGTTACATTAAATGAACCAAATATCTACTAAATTGACCATAATTGTCTTTAACTCTAAACCTGACTCTAACCCTAAACTTAAACTCAACCCTCACCCTGGCTCTAATCCTAACCCTAACCTTAACCTCAAGCTAAAACCTAAACCCAACCCTCACCCTGGTCCTAGCCCTAACCGTGGTCCAAATCCTAACCCCACCACTGTTTAGAATCAGAGTTTTAACAAATAGTTTGTTACCAGTTTGATCATCTATAGATAATCTATAGGGGACTATAGTGGACTATCCACATAAAGTGAGACCAGCATTTCAAAACCAAAACCAGAACAGACAATCAGGTGATCCAAACTGCTCAGAAACGCAGCTGTAACGAGGTAAACACATGAGATTTATCCATGACAGGGAAATTCAATAACTGATTTTATTGAATAGTATGAAAAAAGTGCCAATTTTATGCAAATCGTCATTCTCCTTCACATGATTTTGTACTGCTTTGTCTTTAATTACCCATCATCACTCTAATCTATGGTTAGTTCAGAATGTATGCAGTGGAAAAGACAAACAGCACCATCAAATTAACTCCACACACACAGTTTAAATGCCACTTGGAGAGATTATGACACAGATTTTCAGCCTGGCTATGGATGCTGGGACACATGCAAAAGAGACAAAGAAACTCTGGTGCATGTCGATCTGCCATCTGGTGGGAAATAAAATGGATGGGTTTGTGCAGAAGATGGTGCTATTATGGCAATTTTGGCAATATTTTGGTTTCCAATCAAATGAAGGCAGAGAACAAATGAATGCTACTATTGTTAAACACCATCTGTGCAGAATGTAGTTATTATTATATGTTTTAAGTAATATTAAAAGCCAGCCCAGTTGGCAATGAAATGAGGTATTACCAAGCTATAGGGTGAAGGCTCTGTAATGCTCTGTAATGAATCACAATAATATAATTTTTGCAGAAATTAATTGTCTAAATTTCCGTTACTGTCCAAGCTTATTAACCCTCTGTGGCCTGAGGTCATTTTCTCGATTTGGTCATCTCTTCTTAAACTCTCCCTTAAAGGTTCTTCATATAACATGATCCTCATATGTTTCATATCTAAATGCTCCGTTATCTTCATCACTACTTTCCAAAACTGCTGCAGCAGCTTCAGCAGCTGTAAACTCTCTGCACGCCGCTTCACATCAGTCTCCGATGTGGACTGAATAAGGGGTTTGCAGCGTGAGGTCAGTCCTTAGTGATGTCCTGAGTGTCCATTGGTCAGTTTCACACAGAATGTAGACGGACACACGAATCCACCAGTTCCACATGGTGAGAGGCAGATGACGTGTATCTCAGCCCCTCTTCATAGGCTCATAACTCCGGATGTGAGTCTCATATGATCTCGTCATAAGATGGAATGGAAAGGGCGACTCTACAGATTCAGGAAGTGTTTGAACTGGATTTCTGAGCTGGATCAACACAAAGATACAGACACAGATATAGAAACATGGAATTTGATGCATGGGAGAGTTCACAGACCCTAGAGGGTTAAATATTGTGGCTTGTGGGCAGCAAAATTTGTTAACCCCTTAAAATCTCATGCTTATTACATACTAACACTTCTTATTCCTTAACTACAGGGACTTCAATGCAAACTGGCTGAGCTATTCTTAGGCTATAGAAGTGTGTGATAAAACTTTGGGCCCTGGCCATTTAAAGGGTTAATAATCTGGTAGTGAGTTGTCCTGGAGAGCTTCCAAGAGACTGATTTGCAATGACAGACATGGTTGCAGTGAGTGTGTGATGATTTAGATATGCGGTTTTCCCAGTGCTAATTGGTGGGATATAAGCTTCCATTACTTAGCTACATTAGCCTTGTAGCTCAGGTGCTAAAACTAAGCAAACTTCAGAGAAAAACATGTCTTGGCTAATTAACTATACTTACTTAGTATTGTACATTTGACTCTCTAAGTAAACCATAACACAGACAGTCGTCACCCCTGATGATTTTTCCTGGCCTTCCCTCGCTGAGTTTAGACCATACTGGTGAATTACAGCTCAAAGCAGTGCTGCATGGAAGACACACACTGTGAATACTCTGACCTCTGTGTGGCCTCAGCACTCCTCACCTGATTCTTAAGGTCCAGTTTGGGGCATGGCCGGCCTCCATTAAAGGGCTTCTCTCGCAGCCACTTGGATCGCACCTTCAAGCCACTGCCACATGAGGCGCTGCAGGGAGACCAGGCCGACCAGGAGCTGAGGCGACAGTCTAGGGGACAGGGGATGTGGCACGGCTCCTCCAGCAGCCCTGGAAGCAGAAACAGTGAAGCAGGGGCTCAGCTACACCATCCATTTGCAGATCTACCCTCATGGCTATGTCCTCATCTTTGTTAGGGAATATAATTATAACTATACCATACGCAATTCTTACATTTTAAAACACTAGGTTATGAAAATTGGGAATAACTTATGTAACTGGACTTTAAGACCATAGAGCAGTGGTGTCAAAGTCTACCACATGACAGTGACAGTGACTGACCAGAGAGTTTGTTACGTGTGAAAGTTAGCCAAAATCAAACAGCAGTTGAACAAAATATTAGTTAAAATATTAAAGGATCTTTTGTTTGTTATGTTGGGCCTTGGGCCTCCCTGAAGCTATGTTTCCTTTTTTGTTGTTCCCTTTACTTTTGTCTTAATTTTATATCATTTTTGATGACTGGATAAAAGTTCAGAGCACCAAATAAATTGTTAAATCTGTGATTGTGTTTATTATTCTCAGCTATTAACTAGGAATTCCTTGTTGTTCTGGCCTGGCGACTGAGCGGGCAGACTCGCTTCTTCTTTGTTGTATCTTACCCGTAGGAGACACAACAAAGGTTCTACAAAGAACATATACAACATATTCTCCATCTATCTGGAGAATCGTTTCACCATGCAGAGAACCATTTAATCATGCAACGTGTTCTCTGAGTGTTCATGATTCAATATTGAACCAGTTTCTTTACTAAAAAACCCTTGAAGAACCATCTTTTTTAAGAGTGTAGAAGCCCTGAAACTGCAGCTGTAAAACTGTTTTCTGGGTCTGCAGATGGAAAAATCTCCATCAGGCTAATTCACACAGTGCTAATAACACGGCAGAAATACAGCAGCCCTGCACCCAGAGCGCTTTACAGACACGCCTCACAGAAACCCTGCTGTGACCTGCTGCAGTTATTACTCACAATCTGACAAAAGAAAGAGATACTGAGATCTGTAGGTGGTAGGGAGAGAAAAGAGAGAGGGGGAATGGAGAAAGAGAGTGAGTAAGAGAGGAGATGACAGATGGAGAGTGGCAGCCAAAGAGCAAAGAGTGAAAGAACAAGGGAGACAGAGAAAGAGAGGGCAAGATGTTGAGAAAGAGAAGAGGAAAAAGAACAAAAATAGAAGGAAATGAGACAAATTACATTAAAAAAATGACAGACAGAAGGAGAAGGACAGGAACGGAGGAAGAGAACCCAAGCAAGATAGCAAGATAGGAGAGAGTGAAAGTCAGAAAAAGACAGTAGAAAGAGTCAGATAGAAGAAGAGAGAGGGAGAAAAAGACAGTTCTTCAAGGGTTCTTAAGTAAAGCAAATGGTTCTATATAGAACCATGAACACTCAAATCCTCATCATTAAAGGATTCTTTGCATGGTGAAAACGTTCTTCAGATTGTTGGAGAATATGCTGTAGATGGTTCTATATTGAACCTGTTTGAAAAGGTTTCTACATAGCACCCAAAATGGTTCTTATATTGTTACAAGCTTGAAATCGTAACAATAGAAGAACCTCTTTGGGTGCTATATAGAACCCTTATTAAAGAGGTACTATTAAGAACCATCTGCAGCATAACAACTGAAAAGTCTGAAAAGCATTCTTTTAGTGTTCATGGTTCTATATGGAACCATTTCCTTACTAAAGAACCCATGAAGAACCATCATTTTTAAGTGTGTAGGATGAAGAGGAAGAAAAGAGAAGGAAAAAGAAGGCAAGTGATGTAGAGAATTAATGACAGACACGTCCCAGAGGCCAAGCAGGACAAGGACAAAACAGCACTCTGCACAGCCTTTGGGCCGTTTGAATGTAATAGGATGCCCTTTGGATTATGCAATGCAGCAAGCACTGGTAGCTCTTCGGAGATCAGACCTCCCGTGCCCTCTATGCCCTCCGTGCCCTCTGTGCCCTCCATGCACTCACTCCAGGATGTTCCATCAGCACCTCAGACATTTACAGATGGTGCTGAGTTGTCTTCAGCAGCACAATTTGAAGGTGAAGCTTATGAAACATCACTTCTTTCAGACCAAAGTTGGGCCGTATCATCTTAGCAGGCTGCTGATCCAGAGAATATCTGAGGTGTCGCTCAGTGGAGGCTGTCCTTTACAGAGTCATGGTCATTTGTTAGTTTTGCCTTTTTGTTTAACCATTTTGGTGACACCTTTGCACATATGTATTTGCACCTTCCAATGGGAAAAAAGACCTGGGTCTTGTTGAGGAGCACTACGATTAAGCCTACAAAGCTGACAGGCTGGTTCGAGCTCATACTGGTGTATGCAGACTTTACTCATGACTTCAGCCTGGAGGTACACTATGTCTAAAAGTATGCAAATTGCCCTTTCAATGAATGAATTCAGGTACTTTAGTGTGCACCTGGTGCTGACATAGGCATTCAATTGCACATAGCTTGTATAATCTCCACAGAAAACCAAAGGACACCAAAGGAAACAAGAGAAACCAAAAGAAACCAAAGGACCTTCCAAAGGAAAAAAGACCTGGATCTTGTTGAGGAGCACTAAGATCCAGCCTGGAAAGTTGACTGTGAAAAACAGGCTGGTTGAGTCCCATTACAGACTTTACTCATAGCTTCTGGCTGGAGACACTCTGTATGTCCAAAAGTATCCAAACAGCCCTTCAAATGAATCCATTTTACTACTTTAATGTGTACCCAGTGCTGACACAGGTGCTCAATTGCATACAGCTGGTATAATCTCCATAGAAAACCACTTACCAGTAAACTGTTATGCTGTGGAGCAGGTACCTTTGAGCCTAAGGTCACTGTGCACAATGTTAGAGGGGTGTAAAGCCCCCCACATTGAGATGTGGAGCAGTAGAACTGCATTCTCTGGAGTGATGGAACTCTAATACCTTTGGGATGAGTTGGAGTGATCCGGAACTGACCCTCTAACATCGGTACCTGACCTCACTAATGCTCTGTCAAATCTTCACAAGCAATGTTCCAACATCTTAAAGTTTTACTTAAGTACATGTACTAAAGGGACAAAGTGAGGTGTGGAAGCTGCTGGACATGGCAGACAAATGAAAGGTAGCTCCCTCAGGGCCTGGAACTCAGGCTCTGTACAAAAGCAGCTGTCATCCTGAATACTGATCAGTAGGAACGTGACTGACGAGCAGTTATGGAAAACAAAGCCAGAAGAAGCACTGAATGAGCGAACCTTTGGACTTATATTGCAGATGCAAGCATGCAGGACTAGATAAGTGTTACTTTAAAACCAGAATGGTCTATTGTTTTTGTCAATGAAAGACTGTGGCCTTGTGAGTGGAACATGTCCAATCATAATGCTGTGAAGTTTCGCTTAAATGGGCAGCAACAGAAGAGCTTCGAACAGTGGTCTCCAACCCTGGTCCTGCTCCAGCTAATCAACCTCTTCTTAAGTCACTGGATGGCTGGATTACATATATCAGAGCTGCGGGACAGCTTGTTGGATCCAGGTTGGAACTAAACTCCGCAGGATGGTAGCTCTCCAGGACCAAGGTTGGAGACCACTGGTTTAGAGAGTACTTCCTACAGTCTACATTCACAAGAATCCCTGGAAAGCGGGTGCATTAGAGCAGCGCTTGGCTCATCAACCCAGTTTGACTATGATATTAAGTATCAGATCAAGCAATCATAATGCAGGTGCTTTCTCTCGCTTTTCACCTCTACAGCTATCAAAAGCCACATACATTGCATTGTAATTACATTTTAGCTTTCTTACACTATTGAAACATGAACCATATGACAACTTCCAACATGTTGAAGACTGAAAGTGAGGGAGTCTGGGAGTTGATCAAGCAAGCAAGCAAGAAAGAAAGAGTTCTATACCATCAATTACAGTCATGTCCCTCTAGGGATAAAGTCTTTTAGTTAATGTCGCCAGGGATAACACTGGTTATTGTCAAAAGGATCAGGGCTGCACATTCCATAGAGTTCCTTTTATGCATTGAGAAAATGTTTCTTTATTAAAGCCACTCTTTATCACCCAGAGAGGAGTAGCTATCTGTCAATGCTCCAATTACTCGTTTGAGCTTCATAATAGCATTTGCTCATGTAAAGAAAATAAACACAATGTTGTGGCACCATAAAGCAGCCAGCAGGCATGTGCACAGATAAACCCAGAGGATGCTTTAGCCCCTCGTAGGATAGTAGAATGTAACAAGTTGGTCAGCTGAGGTTGCGCTTAAGTGTCCCTTCTGGTTGTTACGTGTAAGCATGTATTTTGATTTTCTGTGTTTTTGTCTCTCTCTCTTTCTCTCCCCTGGTCTCTCCCTTCGCAGGTGTACCTGCTGTGTAATCCATCATGTGAGGAGGACCTCTGACCAATCAGAGGCATGGCTGCTGTATCTGAGGGGAGGTGTCTAAGCCTTAAAAGAGGCCTTCAAGATTGCTGAGGGAGAGAGGACTGATCACATGTGTGTTTTAGTTTGTGTTTTAATCTCTTTTGTTGGGAGTGTCCTTCTTTTAGGTACTTTTTAGGCGTGTTTATGTATTTTTTAGGTATGTTTTCGGTGTCTCTCATGTTAAGGAGGGGGGGGGGCAAAAATACAAAAAAAAACAAAACATGCTTCCATGAAACACTGGTGCAGTACCAACCACCAGTGGAGATTTAACCTCAGTACCTATAACTTGCAGACACATGCATCACCACAGTGCTGGAAATCCCAGCAATGAAGCAGTAATACTCTCTTTAAGAGGCTCTAATAATTTGCTAAACCAAGTTTTGGTCATTTTCTGGGGTTCAAAACCCTTGTTTAACAATAATGTTGTTATTTTAGGCTGCCCTGTGAAGGATTCCTTTTGGTTCTAGAGGAAAACAAATCTGAGTGTTTGCAAAATGCTGCAAATTAAATTAAATTTTATTCATCTTCATGTTGCCCTTTTGTTTCAAGCCTCTGCCCCACAAAAAATGTCTGTACACAGGCCTATAGGAATAGGCCATGCAGCACACTAGCTACTATGATATTCCCTGCCCATGTTAAATCGGTGGTCCGCACTGTGGGTAGGCCTTCTGACCTTTAGTACTGCCCCCTTGTGGTCACAAAGGAGAGGAGAAAAGAAAGGGAGTGTGGGGATCTAAAGAGTTAAACTGACCTGAGGTGCTGCAGAGTGAAGGATCCAGGAGACGTCCCCTCTGGTCAGTGCAGGCCACTGCTCGGTACCTGACTCCTTGGCCACAGCCCTGTGACCTCTGACCTCTCTGAGCCCTGTGAGCCCTCCAGTCCCGTGGGGCCATGGGCAGGACACACGCTGACCAGTTTCCCCATGACTCGGAGACAAACTCCTCACAGGGACATGACTCTGTCTCCACCAATGGATAAACATCTTCCCTCTGACAGTGCAATCGCTTCCTACTGCGACCTGCGAGAGAGAGAGGGAGTATTTGTGTGCATGTACAGATACTGTTATATATAATTATTATCATTATCATAATATTGCATGTACTGTATTGTCTTTCATCTTGTAATTGCATGTAAAGCAATTTATTAAGCCTATTAGACTTAATTGAGAAAGAGAAAGTGTAATGGAAGCAAAAGAGGAAAAGGGAAAGGGCGAGGGATATAGACGAGAGAGAGAGAGCGAGAGAGAGAGAGAGAGAGAGAGAGAGAGAGAGAGAGGTAGCAAAGGAGCAACAGAACTTCTTAAAATTTTCACCATGTGTTCAATAATAGATTGACCGATTGACCACATTTAACACAGAATCTTTTAGGAAGGCAAACCAAGCTCTCTATAAAAAACAGCAGACCTTTTTCTGCCCCCACATACTGGAAAAACAGATTCAGCCCAATAATATTAAAAAGAAAGCTAGTACCGTTTTTATTTTATCGTTTATCCTCGCAGGTCATCCTGCATTCTTTGCTTGGCCTGGTTCAACCTTAGCAAACGCTTTTTTTTTTACAATTATTTTAACCATGTGTTCAAGGCACAAAAAGTCCTCCTACAAAGTGTCCTAAACTCATTTTGAAGGCTGAGTAGACAGCAGCGAGAAACAGAGAGACGCAGTTAAAGGAGAACAGAACTATAAATAGTACAAAGACCTGCTCAGTCAGTCAAGCTTAGTAAAGCCACAATAAACAGCTCAGTTTCTGAGTGGAAGTCTCTGAGGTGAGACTGCAGCGTCTGGCTGAATTTTACAACCTACCACCATCAGAATGAGAATTAGCTTTATTGGCTGTGAAAGAAATTACAGAGGATTTACAATTACACAATGTTATCTACTAAAACGAACTGAAGTGCTTCACATATACAATTATTTTCGTATTTGTTTGCTATCCGGTGTCGACCAGAGGAGGATGGGTTCCCCTTTTGAGTCTTGGTTCCTCTCAGTGTTTCTTCCTCTTGCTCTTAGGGATTTTTTCCTGCCACTGTCTCCACTGGTGACGCTCATGGGGGCTCAGACTTTTTCTGTAAAGCTGCTTTGTGACAATGGCTGATGTAAAAAGGCGCTATATAAATAAACTTTGACTTGACTTGACAATTAGTGCATCTTGCAGACAACAGTATATCATACAGCATCAACAACTCATCATATTAGTAATTTTTCCCTTTCTTCCAAAATAATCGATCAGCCAAGGTATATTTCAGGGTAAAGATTGTAAACAATGATTCAAATTACATGCTTTTGAGTTTGTCAAGTCATACCTCTATTAATTAAATGTTAGTTAAAATACTGGAGGAGAGCAAACACGTTTAGATTTTTGCTGATTTTAAAAAGTATTTAAGCAAGATCAATGATATTTCTACACAAGCAACCGGCACATCTCTGTTACAAGTAAAACAAACTTTGAATCCAGCACCTACTTTCTGTAACCAATTCAGCCGAAAATGCAAAGTTGTGCAAAGGTGCGTAACGCACCCCATAGGCAGTGTTTACTGTAAAAGACTGAGAAGCTAGTTGTAGCATTCAGAAAAAGTTTGGTAAACTGATGCAAAAACAATTCAAAACTAGGTGAGTTTTCCAAACCAAACACATAAAAACATCTGAATCCTATATATATATATATATATATATATATATATATATATAAATATATATATATATATATATATGTATGATAAGTAAAAAAAAAAAGGTATCTAAAAACACCAACACATTTATTTTTGGACCAAAAAAGCAGAATTAAATATTAGGCAAATATCTGCATGATAAAACTGTCTGCTTATCTATTGTATGCTTCTGATTTATCTGTGAATTAAAACGTCTAAAATATTAACCGTTTTGAATGTATATGGGGGTATATGGAGTTCTCTCATTGTTGACTTTGGGGGTCTTAAGCCCCATTCATCCCGATGTTTCTCAATGAGTTTAGTCCCATCTAAATGTGTCATGCCAGTCCTTTTTACAGACTGCACACTCCTGCGTCAGTAAAGACTTCAGAGCCGTTTAGCTTCTGGAAAACAAGCCTTAAAAACAACTTCAGGTTACACTGATCCTGTGTAAATTGACATGTTGGTAAAATGCTATCATTTCCTGCAGAAAAGGAGTTTCTTAAGTATGGAGACACTCAAAGAAGTGTTTATGTTTGTTCTCTGATGAAGCCGAATGTTACTTCGCACATAGCATCGTGAATTCGCTTTTAGAGAGACTTAATGATTTTAGGATGTAAATAAGTTATTGTTTGTGAGGGGATGTACATGTGTTATGTGCTATGCTGTGCTGGGTTATGGGGTACTTGGAGCAGCGTTATTCTCTACCCTCAGCGAAGAATGTGTGGCTTTTGATGACTTGCCTGCTATCCCAGCCATTCAGTAGCGCTGAGCGGGGGTCTCCCCTGCTGCTATGTTTAATAAAAAAAAACATCTGTTTGAAGTGCTATGTTTCCCGTGTCTTCCTCTTCTACGCCAACACCACAGTATGGATTTTGATCTCTTTTCTTCTCTGATTGATGGTTGTCTGTTATGCGCTGCAGATCCGTCTTGATTTCTCATATTGAAAACGACCAGACTGTATGCACAATATACTCCTAAATTAAATATGGATTTGTCTATTTCTCTGTGTTGCTGCTGATCAGATATGGCTTGTTTGCTAACAGAAGCCAAGCAGCAAATCCTTTAGGGATTTACTGTAATATCTGCTGTGATCATCTCGTTTAAAAGCAAATAAACAAACAATATGTGCACTACAAATCGATTGTTGTACACTGAGATGATATGATGTTGGCCCTGTGGGACTAAAGACTCTCTGGTGAACAGATACAGTATGAAATGTCCCTGAGGGACGATAAACATGTCAGAATCAAAGCGATGACAAGAACGGAAGTGGATTTTTTGAGCTTCAGTAGGAAACTGACTGTGTGTGAAAACACATACACTGTAATTCTGTCCATTAAACAACTGAGTTCATTTCTTATCGTCCAGCTTTAGAAGGTCAGAAGCAAAAACAGCGGCATGGACTTTATTGTGGGCATCATTAACATATTGTCTCTATCTGTCTCTCCTGAATGTTGACATGTTTTCTGTAGATCTTTCTGCCTGTCCTCTTTTCCACTGTAGATCCACGGTTCTAAGTAACAGTTCCAGTGGCATCTAGCTAACTGTACTCCGGGCTGCACAGGCAGGAAATAGAAGCCTGAGCACGACTTAAAGTGCCATCAAGCCATTTCAGGCTCCTGGTGACAACATGGATAGTGTTCCTCCAGAAAATCCTGCCTCCTGTTTGGGTCCCCAGGCTTCTTAATGGCTATTTCATGATTCCGCTGATCATCTCCAGCCATCTTGTTGCTGGTCATGTTCGTCACCTTTTGCTTATTTAACTGTTCCTCATCCAAAATAAGAGCTTCAGTTTGGTTGTCTGGGCTTTAAGTGAGAGGTGAGGCTTATATTGGTCAAAAATCCATTGGTTTGTTTTCCTTGCCATCCAGGGTTCTCTCAAAAGTCTTCACCAACACCAAAGTTCAAAGGAATGGCTACTTTTCCTGTCCTGCTTTTGCACTGTTCAGCTATCACATCCATGAAAAACCACAGAGAAGACCACAGCCTGAACAGTTCTGATCTTTGTCTGTAGACATTTGAAGATCTTTACAAGTTTTTCATGCTTGTTCTGCTGAGTGCCAATCTGTGTTGTATTTCTTTACTGTTGGATCCTTTGTTCGTAATAATCGATCCAATCAGGCAAAAGCTGTGGACCATTTCTACATTTCCACCATTAACGGTAAAGTTAGTCACCTTTTCTGTTGTCAAAACCTTCTGTATCTTTGTGATGATCCAGCTCAGAAATCCAGTTCAAACACTTCCTGAATCTGTAGAGTCGCCCTTTCCATCCCATCTTATCTCGAGATCATACGAGACTCACATCCGGAGTTATGAGCCTATGAAGAGGGGCTGAGATACACGTCATCTGCCTCTCACCGTGTGGAACTGGTGGATTCGTGTGTCCGTCTACCTTCTGTGTGAAACTGACCAATGGACACTCAGGAAATCACTAAGGACTGACCATCATGCTGCAAACCCCTTATTCAGTCCACATCGGAGACTTATGTGAAATAGCATGCAGAAGGTTTACAGCTGCTGAAGCTGCTGCAGCAGTTTTGGAAAGTAGTGATGAAGATAACGGAGCGTTTTGATATGAAACATATGAGGATCATGTTATATGAAGAGCCTTTAAAGGAGAGTTTAAGAAAATATGACCAAATCAAGAGAATGGACCACAGAGGGTTAACTTTCCATATAAGGGCCTTCAGATCTCCCTGACTTTCCAGTAAGAGTTTTATATCATTCGCATATCAAAGTTTATTAATGCTTCTCTCATCAATCCTGAATCCTCTATCATCTTCTTCCAGTCCTGCTTCTTTCTTCATGAGTTCTGCATACAGGTTGAACAAGTAAGGGGACAGTGGGCAGCCATGTCCAGCTCTTTTGCCGATGTGGAACCAGCCTGTTTGTCTGTATCTGTCATGATTGTTGATCAGTGTAGAGGTTCCTCATTAGAACAGTGAGATGCTCTGGTATTCCCATTTACACAGGCTTTGCTGTAGTCAATGAAAAACATGTCGACTTCCTTTTTGAACCTCTTGGCGTTTTCAATAATCCAGCGTACATCAGCAGTGACAACTCTCATTTCTCTGTCTTTCCTGAATCCTGCTTGCATATCTGGCAGTTCTCTTTCACTGTAAGTCTCTAGTCTGATTGAATGATGTTGAGCATTATTTTACTGCCAGGTGTTCAAGAAAAAATGTACAGTTTTCACGGCTTTGCTTGGTTACTAAGAGCTTGAGCTGATGAACAGAAAATGTGATGATGTGATCAACTTTTATGTTACACACCTGTAATTCAATAACAGCATTCTCTCCTGTCTTTTCAGTCTCCCTGTCAATCTCTCTTTATCTATCTCTTTCTGTCTTTGTTCTTCTCTGTTCTTTCTCTTTTCTGTCTGTTTCTCATTCTGTCTCTTTTTCTGTCTCCCTGTCTCTCTCACACTGTCTGCCTCTTTCTGTCTCTCACTTTCTCTCCTTTCTCTCTCTCTCTTCTCTACTCTGTCTGTCTGTCTGTCTGTCTCTCACTCTCTCTCTCACCCTGTGGGAAAGCAAGCTTAATTATATACCATACATAATTTTTTAATCTCATTTTCCTGAGAAAACTGTATTTCTAATTCTTGATTTGAAAACTAACTATCTTGTTTATTTGCATATAGTTTGTCTTTTTGGCCCTTTGGTCAGTATAAACATTGCACTTTGAACCAAAAGTCCAAAAGTTCAAGCAACCCTGATATTGAATATCTAAAAGTACAGAAACTGATAGACTTCATGTGATAAAGGCATGTGTACATCTGTAGTACAAGGTTGGTGTTTCTAATAAAGTGGCCAGTGATCGGAAGTATAAGGTTAGTGTTTCTAATAAAGTGGGCCAGTGAGTGAATGCACAAGGTAGGTGTTTCTAATAAAGTGGCCAGTGTGTGGAAGCACAAGGTAGGTGTTTCTAATAAAGTGGCCAGTGAGTGGAAGCAAAAGGTAGGTGTTTCTAATAAAGTAGCCAGTGAGTGGAAGCACAAGGTAGGTGTTTCTAATAAAGTGGACAGTAAGTGGAAGTACAAGGTAGGTGTTTCTAATAAAGTTTCTAATAAACGGCAGACAAACCTTTTAATACAGGGTGTAAATTGAATATTTATGTATTTATTTGCATATCTAACTATGTCAGTATATTATTTTGTTTCAATAACATAGTAGAATGACAATAATGACTCAAAGCCTAGGGTTAAGCTCCAGCACATGTAAAGTCAGTCTAGCCCTGGTTAACTGGACACACTGGAATGTTTTTCTTTGTTATTCTGCTTTCTTTGGTCTTTCGCCTGGGTCACTCCTGCTGTGAGGGCAGATGGATGTGCAGGGCAGATGGTGGAAAACAAGTTCAGGATTTAGCCTGGATTCATCTGTAGCCCAGCAGCACATCCACTCAGCCACGGTCATCCAGAAATCACTCCGTTGAGCTACCATTAGATCCGCTACTCGCGAGGGGCACCAACACTTTATCAGCGTGAAATCACAGACAGCGTGTCTCAGAATCACAGACAACTCACTCACTGAGATCTGTGTGCATTGAACACACAAGAACACAAACATTAAAGCCAACAATACATTTCAAACAACAAAGAACTGAATAGAACCAAAGTACAGCAGAATACACTGTTCTTTACTTTACATACAAAATCTCTTACCTTAATCAAGGTAGCCGACAACCAGTGCACTCAGAGTTTAGTTTCACTTTGGTTTTTGCTGCCCTCCAATTCCAACTCCATCTATAACTCCATCTCCTGCTCCAGCTCCATCTATAACTCCATCTATAACTCCATCTATAACTCCATCTCCTGCTCCAGCTCCATCTATAACTCCATCTATAACGCCATCTATAACTCCATCTATAACTCCATCTATAACTCCATCTCCTGCTCCAGCTCCATCTATAACTCCATCTATAACTCCATCTATAACTCCATCTCCTGCTCCAGCTCCATCTATAACTCCATCTATAACTCCATCTATAACTCCATCTCCTGCTCCATCTCCATCTATAACTCCATCTATAACTCCATCTCCAACTCCAACTCTAACTAACTCCAACTCCATGTCCACCTCCAACCCCATCTACATCTCCCTCTCCATCTCCATCTCCAAACCATCTATGAAAACTGCTCTGGGCGGTGCGTCTGTCTGCACTGTTAAAAGCATGCACTTCTCGATGAACTTACATTGCTTCTCCACTCTTAAAAAAAGATGGTTCTTCAAGGGTTCTTTAGTAAAAACAATCGTTGTATGTAGAGCCATGAACACTCAAAGAACCATTTGCATGCTTGTAACAATAAGAAGAACACTTTTTGGTGCTACGTTAGAACTGTTTTCAAAGCATTCTCCATAAAGGTGAAGAGCTATTTCACCATGCAATGAACCATATAAGCATGCAAATGGTTCATTCAGTGTTGCTGTATATATATATATATATATATATATATATGTAGCCAGGTGATAATTAGATCCTATCAGTTTCACCTACATTAATCTAAAAGCATAAATAGGTTCCTGTGCCTTTAAGACCTCACGGGGGCGCTGTTTCGCAGAGCACAGAACGAGCGAGTGCATTCAAAGAAACCAGAAGAAGCTGGTTAGAGCTGCAGTGTACTAGCTGTGGGAGGAAAGGTGAAAATATTCAAATTATACTCCTGTAAACGCTAAAATAGGCTTCACTAGCATAAGCTGTTGGCTATTTTAGATGTTTAACAATGGGATGTCAAATATTTCTAGGTTTAAAGCACAAGATAGAAATTTCGTGTGCATGGAGACTTTCTCAGCAGTTGAGCAGGTCAGTTTGCCTATATAATCCGTGTTAGCTGTTAAAAGCTATAAGGCAGCCCCTTAATAGAGTTTTATGTTCAGTTTATTGGTAGTTTGTTGTAATAGGAATGCAAAATATTGTACTATTGTCAATAATGGTGGTGAATATTCCCATTTCTGTTCATATAGTTACCGTGAATGAGAGAAGCTAAACTGGTCTAAGTGGTCTAAGCTACATGTGTTTTGGTGTTTCGCACACAAGCAAAGTGAGTACTGATTTTCTGAGAAAAGAGAGGATTTAGATAAATGTGCTGTATAGATGATTTTGTACAAAACAAAAGTGGTGCGGTTTTGATGGTGTGTTTATCTTTACAACAGCCACTACCGTATTATTTGTACTGTACGTACTTACGTTATTTTGCCTAATTGTTTTCTTTGAGCTGTATTCATAAGAGGCTGTAGCGGACCGAAAGAGTATTTGAGCCAGGTCCATTTAAAATTTATATTTTTGTTTTTTTTATTTCTTTGTTTCAGTTGGCTGTTATACTTTTGTGACACTGAGCTGAATTCCTCTCACTACATCAAATCTTTGAAATCCTGATAGAGAATAAACGGACCCAATAGCTTATAAGTTGTCGTCCCGTGTGTGTTTTCCCGGGCTACATATATATATATATATATATACACATACATACATACATATACATAATATATAAAACATATGCACACAGACAGTAGAATGGGTTGTACTGATGAGCTAAGTGACTTTAAACATAGGACGCGAACAGTGAACAGTTTGGGGAAGAACCTGTTCTGTTCCAGCATGACTGACCCCCAGTGCACAAAGCAAGGTCCATAAATTCATGGCTGGGTGAGTTTGGTGTGGAAGAACTTGACTGGCCCTCACAGAGCCCTGACCTCAACCCCGTCAAACACCTTTGGGATGAACTAGAATGGAGATTGGCCCTCTCGTGAAACATCAGTGCCTGCCCTCACAAATGCTCTTCTGGATGAAGGAGCACAAATTCCCACAGACTCTCTCCAACATCTTGTAGAAAGCTTCCCAGAAGAGTGGAAGCTGTTAGAGCTGCATAATATGAGGGACCAACTCCATATTAATGCCTATCCTGTAGGTATAATGTGTAGATACTTTTGTTAATATAGTGTATGTTGCATGCAACTCACAGCATGCAACTAACTACCTGAAAGTTTCATTCAGCTGACGTTCTGCACCTGCTACACTCTCCAGCCCCATCCTGCATCATTAATGAAGCCTCCTAAAGTCCACAGCAGACCCCTTCAATTAAACCTGCCGCATGATTTCGCTTAGCTCACACATTTCATCCACTTTCTTTTTCTTTTCTGCTGCCTTTCCAGGATTTTGAGATCATTGCTGAAGCATGTGGGCTTGATCATTTTTAAGTGGATGGGATTAGATAAATCACGTAGCGCAGGGCCTTTGAAATCTCTCCACCGTGAGATGCTGTGCTTCTTAATGAGAGCCAATCACGCCTTTTGAGTCTGAAGCTGAAAGCTTGGCGGTCTCCGTCTCCCTGACGTCTCTCTAATCTTCTGCAGGAATTGTTCACAGTGGGTGATCTTTGAGTATGGAAATGAGTGTCAAAATGAGTGTGGAAAACAACTCTCCATAAGCGCTCCAGGGGAGGAGGAGTGACAGACCATAAGGTGTGAACAGAGCGATGGAGCTAAGAGGAAAGTTAAGAGAAAATCTCTCCTCCTCAGGCTGCTTGGAGAGATTTCTGCCCCCACAGTACAGACAACCCCGTCTTCGCCCCCCTCATTTACCCCACACAGATCCCTTCGCCACTCTTGAAGAGGAATTTCACTTATTTCTCAAAACTTCTGCATAATTGAGTGTGTGAGATGTAAACAGAGTGATTCAGAGTGGTTTGGTGTGAAATGGTTCAGATGTCTTTACAGTGGTGGTGATAGGAACCAGGGGTCACCATGACTACAACATAAATATAGACATTTTATTTACTATCCAGAACCACCAGTGAACCTACACTCATGGTTTTGGTTCTATATAGCACCAAAAAGGGCTCTGCTATTGTTACAAGCTTGACATCATAACAATATCAGAACCCTTTTCAGTGCTATATAGAACGCTTTTCGAAAATGATTTATATATAGAACCATCTACAACACATTCTCCATCAGTCTGAAGGACAATTCACCATGCAAAGAACCATTTAAGCATGCAAAGGGTTCTTTGAGTGTTTATGATTCTATATAAAACTATTTTTTTTTACTAAAGAACCCTTGAAGAACCATCTTTTTTAAAAGCATACCTGCAATCTCTTAAATAACAAACAACTGGGGACAGTTTCTCCATGAGTACAGCTAAAAGTTAATAAAAAGTTTTTCATCTCATCACTGTTTGGAACATTTTATTTGACTTTGGTGTGAATATCTGTGTTGACGTGTGTGCTGTGTGGCTATATTGTCATATTAATATAAACATTAATATCGGATCACATTTTGTGTCTCGAGGGGTGGAGTTGGAGCTAGATCTTGATCTTGTATCTTTGGGGAGAGGGGGGGGTGCAAAGCCAGAGACCCAGCTATGACTTGGTGCCACATTGCTAACTACACTGTTAGTAATAAAGGTTCTGTGAAGCTACATTATTCATTTATGAAGGTACAAACAGTGTAAATGTTCTCTCAAAGGTACAACAGTGGTTTGAAGGTCTGATTGTGAACCTTAAATAAGTTTTTCCAGGTGAAAAGTTCGTATTTGCACCTTTTCATAACCGAATGTTTTAAAACAGAACAGTAAAATAAAGTCCTGGAGACGAGACGGGGTGTGTGGAGTCAGTACAGCTTAGAACATATCATTTCAGTGGATTATGGTTCAGTTATGTTCCCTGACTAAAGGTACTGAGATGGAGTCTTGAGGGAACCACCCCAGTGACAAGAGGGGGACTGCCCCAATGGTAGTTTACTACCTTTCTCCTGAGAGTGTAAGGACTTAAAGACTTTGGGCACATCCGTAAACACTAACATGTGTCCTGGTAATTAACATTTCAGTATCAATAAGCAGCAATCAGTGACTATTAGCTTTCTATTCTAGATCAAAACATCTTTAAAAGTGTGAAAAACACAAATTCAATCAGATGAGTCAACTGGTGTTGTGAACATAAAGCCAGAACTAAGCGACTAACAAGACACGGGTGAACCGAATGATGAGGGAAGTCCCCAAACAGAATCCCATGCTGCTACATTCAGCAACAGAAACATGATCTTGAGCTAAGCTGCACTCTGAATGAAGAGTCTCTATTGGAAACCCTCTTTAGTTTACTGCCGTGCTCAAAGCCAAACTGTAGATATTTTATTTATTCAGATCTATACAAACTGACAGCTTCTTCCCGAAGAGCTCTACGCCGCCAGGCTATTTAGAATCAGTAAGTAAACGGCAATTAGGCGCAAAGCACACAGAGTTAGAGAGAGTAATGATGAACAGGTCAAAGCAGGAGAGGAGGTGGAGGTTTTCTGGGGTTTACAGTACACAAGGCTAATACTGACTGCTAACTGAGCGCGGTGAATAAGAGCAGCAGGAAAAAGCCCAGAGGCAGTACTGAAACATTTATTAGCACAAATGGTGGGAGCCGCGGTGGACATGAGACAACACGTAACATACACAAGGTCTCATTATGTTCACCCACACAACCCAATCAGGAAGCTTCTCACGTTTATCTGACATGACCGACCGCAGGAATGAACTGAGTGTGCATTATCTCCCCTGTGAGTGAGTCACCTGTGAGTTCACGTATCTCACCACTCAGTGTGCATTCATTTCACTCGTGAGTGTCTGTGTATTTTATAATGTACATTTATCTCACTTATGAGCAAGGTGCAAAACATAGGAGGTCCTGGGGGGGTCTGGGACCCCCTAATTAACCTCTTGGGCCCCCTGACTGTCTCAAAACTAAAATTCTGAGGGGTCCCTGAAAATAAACTCACTATGCCGTTATGCTGTCCGTTAGGAAAATCACTCAAATACGGATTCAGTGAAGCTCATTGTTTATCTGCTTTACCCACAACCAGCTTCTGTCCCTGGTGTTCTTAACTAACTAGAGCTGCAGCACTGCTCTGCCTCAGGGTGGCGCTGTAGCAGACTGGTTCACCCAGTTGGTCCTTCATAGCCTAGAAACTGTAACTCTGCCCGGATTCCTCTGAAAAACTTTACAATGAGCTGCAGCAGATCTGTAAATCTGAAAACTCGCCCAGTTTCCCAAGAGTTTGGAGTGAAGAGTGACTGTTCCTCATTTCTCACACTGAAGACAGAAGAGGAGACGAGGAAGATCTCAGTTAGTGAGGAAGAGCGCAGAACCGCACTAGAACAGAGACTCTACAGAAGAGGAGACGAGGAAGATCTCAGTTAGTGAGGAAGAGCGCAGAACCGCACTAGAACAGAGACTTTACAGGAGAACAGCTGGTAAAACAAACATACTTTTGCCATTAAAGCATCAGCACATTATTATATATTATGATGTTATTATAGTGAAGGTCTTACTTGTGAGCATATCTCACTTTTTTATGATATTATTATAGTGTGTGTCTCATCTGTGAGCATGAATCTGACCTGTGAGCGTGTATATCTCACCTGTGAGCGTGTATCTCACCTGTGAGCGTGTATCTCACCTGTGAGCATGTGTATCTCACCTGTGAGCGTGTATATCTCATCTGTGAGCGTGTATATCTCATCTGTGAACGTGTATATCTCACCTGTGAGCGTGTATATCTCATCTGTGAACGTGTATATCTCACCTGTGAGCGTGTATATCTCACCTGTGAGCGTGTATCTCACCTGTGAGCGTGTATATCTCATCTGTGAGCGTGTGTATCTCATCTGTGAGTGTGTATCTCATCTGTGAGCGTGTATCTCACCTGTGAACGTGTGTATCTCACCTGTGAGCGTGTATCTCATCTGTGAGCGTGTGTCTCATCTGTGAGCGTGTATCTCACCTGTGAGCATGTGTATCTCACCTGTGAGCGTGTATATCTCATCTGTGAGCGTGTATCTCACCTGTGAGCGTGTATATCTCATCTGTGAGCGTGTGTATCTCATCTGTGAGCGTGTATCTCACCTGTGAGCGTGTATCTCATCTGTGAGCGTGTATATCTCATCTGTGAGCGTGTATATCTCACCTTTTTATGGCATTATTATAGTTTGTGTATCTTACCTGTAAGTGTGTGTATCTCACCTGTGAGCATGTGCATCTCATATGGCTATGACGTTATTATAGTGAGTGTATCTTACCTGTGAGTGTATCTCATCTTATGATGTTATTACAGTGTGTGTATCTCACCTGTGAACGTGTTTCTCACCTGTGAGCGTCTGTATCTCATGACGTTGCTATAATGTGTGCATCTCACCTGTGACCATGTGTATCTCATGTTATTACGACATTATTATTACAGTGTGTGTATCTCATCTTATTATGATGTTATTACAGTGTGTATCTCACCTGTGACTGCGTGTTTCTTACCTGTCAGTGAGCATTTATTTCACCTGTGAGGGTGTTTCTCTTTCCTGTGTACGTGCGTTCATCTCACCTGTCAGTGTACGTTTACGGCTGCGTTTGCTGCCACATCCCGAGCACTCGGTGAACTTGCTCCATGGGCTAAAGGTGCAGTCGTCTTTGCAGGACACCCAGCAGCTCCGCACTCGTGGGGGCATCGGCCCCGCCCAGCGAATACACTCCGAAACTGACACCAGCTCCTCGTTCTCATCCATACAGCTCAGACCTGAGAACACACAACATTTTAGTTGACATTAACTTTCAGTTAATTGCAGAATCTGCTGAAACTTTCCCTCTTGACCATCCCCCTTGGTCAGTGGGCTACTGAGACGTAATTAAATACCATCTATATACTGCCTGCCACCAAGAAGGAAACATTCAAACACGTACGAGAAGGAGGTCACGCAAAACATCAACAAACAAAAGTTACAGAGTTTACACAACAGTTTGTGGATCTTTTCACAGATTTTATACCACTTATTTGCCACTGGTGGGATGTGAATGTGAGTTAAGCTGAAATTTGTTTGGGTTTAAAATCGACAAATGAATTAAATTAGGTGAAAAACCCTGACATCCCTCTGGAAATTCCAAAAATGTGCCATGTAACATCACTGGTGGACGACAGTGAAGATAGCAGATAACAGTCTACTATGACTGACTTTTAGACTTTTTTACTTCTGCAAAAATGACTCCTGTTCTGTTTGAGCATCCCATTTTATGGGTCAGTGCTTTTCTATGGAGATTATATAAGCTGTGCACAATAGAGCACCTGCGTCAGCAGTGGGTGCACCTGAAAGAGGAATACCTTTTCTGACTAGGTCACAAAATCCCAGCTTAATTCAATGTGTGAGATGTAAACAGAGTGATTCAGAGTGGTTTGGTGTGAAATGGTTCAGATGTCTTTACAGTGGTGGTGATAGGAACCAGGGGTCACCATGACTACAACACAAATATAGACATTTTATTTACTATCCAGAACGACCAGTGAACCTACACGAGTCTTCTGAGTCTATATGGAATGTTGATGATGGAAAATAGTGGAAAATCTGAAATACTAAGTTTTCTCTGGGGACTATTTTGCCTCACAACACCCTGCATGTATCCCTCCACCATGAATGGAGTTTAAGTTCTCACAACTATCATAAAACAGTGTCTCAGTCATCAGGCAGTGAATTCATAACCATTTCATGTAGGAACTTTCTGTGAGGGAGCTTTTAGAGGTGGACGTCTGGTTCCTATCATATGTACTGTGAACAATTCTGACTCGGTAAGTTTATCTAGAACAGAGCGTTTCACACCAAACCAACTCTTTTGCCTCACAACACCCTGCACGTATCCCTCCACCATGAATGGTGTCTCAGAAATTAGGCAGTGAATTCATAACCATTTCATTAATAACTTCCTGTGAGTGAGGTTTTAGAGGGATTAAACTCTTCAGTTGTCTGGTTCCCTGAACAGAGTATTTTACATCAAACCACTGTGAAAGACGGTGTGTATAGCTTAACCAATTACTTATGAGGAAATTCCCAAATTCGCTGAGCTCCCAAGTTCAGGCAGAGCAGCTTTTCTTACAGCTTGATATGAGATCCGACAGCGTCGCTCTCGTTTGTTACAGTTTCTAAGAATACTTAGCCAAACGAGGCTGGCGGTCTAATAGAGATGTTGTTGGAGAATCAGAGATGCACCTGCCAGTTGCAGATATTCAAGGTGAGAGCTTTAGAGAATCTATTTCTGCGCTCATGTAAACCCTCGTCTGCTGGAACGCACGTCAGCTTCATAAACGGACAGATGGTGTCTTGAACTTCCCGAACGTTGCATCACTGCTCCGGAGCGATAAATAGGATATAAACGGCTGGAACTGATGTTGATGCTGACAGACACAAAGGCCGTGGAGAATAAGTGCCGTTGCGCTTTCTCTTTTTTGTTACTGTTCCCTCCTCTCTCTTTTGTTTCTCCTGCCGAGCGCAGCTCTCAGATCCTCTTCAGCTTTTCTAAACATCTCCGTCGCTGAAGGATGGAAAATTATACGCTTGGCAAATGCGGAGCCACCTGTTACCTTTTCAGAAAAAACGATGCAGTTAAGTCTCCCACCAGCGAGTGCGTTCACCAAAGACAACAGAGGCTGCTCAAAAGAAGGAATCCTCCCAGTAACTTGCTCACTTATTCACTCATTCATTCATTCTCTCACTCACCTTCACTTTCACTCACCTTCTTATTCATGCTTTCACTCACTCACTCATTTACTCATTCACTTGCTTGCTCACTTCTGCACTCATTCTCTTACTCACTTACTCATTCATTTATTTACTCGCTTGCTCATTTACTGATTCACTCAATCATTTATTCACTGATTCAGCTTTTAGTTTTAGCACAGCACTCTAAGCAGGGATTTCTCAGTAGCATCACACCAAACTGGACAGAGAGTGATATGAAGAACAATTCTGTCCATTTTTCAGAATTTCTGCATAATTTTTTGAGATGTAAACAGAGCAGTTCAGAGCGGTTCAGAGCGGTTCAGAGGGGTTCAGAGTGGTTCAGAGGGGTTTGGTGTGAAATGCTCTGCTCTAAAGAAACTTACCAAGTCAGAACTGTTCACAGTGGTGGTGATAGGAACCAGACGTCCACCTCTAAAAGCTCCCTCACAGAAACTTACTACATGAAATGGTTATGAATTCACTGCCTGATGACTGAGACTCTGTTTTATGATAGATTTGAGAAGATTTTGGCCTTGAAATCCACTCATGGTGGAGGGATACATAATATGCAAGGTGTTGTGAGGCAAAATAGTCCCTAATGAAAACTTATTATTTCAGATTTTCCACTATTTTCCATCATCAACATTCCATATAAACTCAGAAGACTCGTGTAGGTTCACTGGTGGTTCTGGATAGTAAATAAAATGTCTATATTTGTGTTGTAGTCATGGCGACCCCTGGTTCCTATCACCACCACTGTAAAGACATCTGAACCATTTCACACCAAACCACTCTGAATCACTCTGTTTACACCTCACACACTCAATTATGCAGAAATTTAAAACATAATCTATGGATTTCCCCTTTGAAAGTGCTTTCCCAGCTTCTGAGTGTTGTATATGGAGTATTAGACAGTTTACACATTAAAAAAATGACAATGATGCGAAACACTCCAGACACACTTCAGATTATATGCACAGACATTTTATTTGTTGAGCTTATTCCTCATAAAAATGCATTCTGATGTAAATTATCAAAATTTTATTAGCTCTGTTAATGTTACCCTTTGACTGCACAGCTGTTGTTTTTGGAAAGCAGTGAAAGAAGCGATGAGTCTGAGCCGTGAGTTCAGATCGTGCTAACAGTAAGAAAGGAAATAAAGACGCTGGGGGAGCTGCTCTTTGAGCTTAATTACATACAAAGTGATTACACAGGGACTATTGACCATATGACTAATAGCAGAGTGCTCAGAGTTACACAAAGGCAATTAAAGAGACGTCTCATATCTGCTCTCAACTATCCAGCACAGCTACAGACGCTACCTGCTGAATAACAATGCACTCTTATCCAGGCCAGGATAATTACACTACTACCACAGAACTGACAGAAAGGAGAATTCCCACTCTGTAACGTCTTCCGGGTTTCTCAAACACTAGAGGGCGCTCCTGACTGTGTCCAAAATGAACAGGTTAAAGTGGTACATTTGAACAAAATCATAGTTTTTAATGCTTAAATATCCATCCATCCATCCATCCATCATCTAAACTGCTTATCCTTCTGGGTCGCGGTGGGGTGCTGGAGCCTATCCCAGCTGTCATTGGGCGGAAGGCTAATGCTTAAACATTCTTAATGTAAAAGAATACATTTATTTCCTGAACACTGAACAGCATAAAACATTTTAACACTGCTGTTATATTTTTAAGAGCTTTTAAACTCGAGTTATAGGAGTTTAAAACGGGGCCTCACGCATATTCATGATGTCAGTGAGCGGCAACAGCCAATGAGCTGCTCTGCTTGCCAACCAATCAGCACTCAGTAGCAGTAATGCTAACCAATCAGCACTCAGTAGCAGTAATGCTAACCAGTCAGCACTCAGTAGCAGTAATGCTAACCAATAAGCACTCAGTAGCAGTAATGCTAACCAATCAGTGCTCAGTAGCAGTAATGCTAACCAATCAGCACTCAGTAGCTGTAATGCTAACCAGTCAGCACTCAGTAGCAGTAATGCTAACCAATCAGCTCTCGATAGCAGTAATTTAAACATCCTGCTGCCCCAAACCTGTTTACTGTAGAAAAAACATACAGGTGAGTTTTCTTTGTTTTTTTAGTGAAATACATTCTTCTCCTTTCTAAGATTAGAGGAAAGTTCTGGGCGAGTGATTAGAAACTATTTTAACTTTTCGTTTTTAGCTGTTTAGCTGCATTTACCAGCCATGTTTTGATATAATAGAGGAAATAGGAAGAGATCAGAATCCTCATAAACCAGCTCTGCTACTACTTCTACTGCTATACATGAGGAAATATGCCTACAATATAAAATGTAAGCCTTAGTTCAGAATTATAGTTCAGCCATGTTATTAATTTTCAGGAGATGTTTCTAAGGAGATTAGATATAAGATAATGTGCTTGCATAATGAAGGAGAAAGTCAAAATAAAATAAGTGGGAAAAAAAAAAAAAACAATAGTTTCCAAAACTGGAGTTCAAAAACTCATTAAAATCTACAGAGAACATGGGGCTCCTAACAACCACCTGGAAGAGCTGGTCGACCCCAAAACTGCCCCCATCAGATAAACAGCACTTAAAGCTTTCATCTCTGAGAGAGAGGAGAAAATCAAGCTGCTTCAGATCTGAAAACATCCACAGGTGTTTCTGTCCATCCTTCCACTGTGAGAAGACGACTCAGCGCTGTGGGTCTGAAAGGATGTGTAGCTGTCAAGAAGAACCTCACTGAGAAAAGGAGACGGACACATCAAACAAAGAAGCTGAACGATGGACTGACCGCCCCACAGTCCAGACCTCAACACCACTGAATGTGTTTGATTACTTCAGAAAATGATCAACCAGCTTCTAAGACTGAACTTTGGAGGTGCGTCTGCAGATTCTTTGAGGAAAAGAATGGGGGCTGTAATAAAGTGAAGAGTACTGCAGCAAAAATGTACATTATATATTATATTAGCTGCTTCTATGCAATTTTCTGATAAATATTTTTTTACTGAGGCTGAGAAATGAATAACTTGCGCAGAATGGATGTTTTGATTGGAAATTGGAAATAAATGAAGGGTGGTCATTTACTTTTGCCTGGTATTTTAATTATTACGGCTTTCAAAGTTGCTAAATTATAAATTTTAGCTTTAACCTATTTTCCCAGTTCAACCCTTCATCAACATGCACTGTTTGTTGCTTTGATAGAATCCTTGACTCTCGTTAAATACAGCTTTTAATGGGCTTTCAAAGCAAAACCTTAAGCATCTTCGGAAGACTATGCTGGACATTCTTCTGAAATTTGTGAAAGGGCTTCTGACCTTGGCATTGCACCATGAGGGTCACTTGGGCTTTTCTTTATGATGCAATACTCTGGCCCCTCTTTTGTAAAAGCGTGTTAACATAAAAATTTGTTTTTGGTTGTGCTGCCTGACATTTCAGGAAGTAAGAACTTGCAGACAAAAGTTTTTGTATGAGTTGAACACTTTTAAAGTTGCCTTATTTGCAACATTTTTTGTATTCTAATGTTTTCAAATATAAAATAATGTCCAACTCTTTAGAATTCCATGTAACTAAATGGCCGTTTTTGATAGTTAACTTAATCAACATGTATGGTTGGACTGACAATTTTAGACTTTCAGAGGCAAAAAAGAAACTAAAATGAATTTTATATGGTGCACTGAAAATTGTTTAAAGATTTATTGTTGAATAAATTAATATATGTAATTTATTTATTCATTTTTTGGGGGGAAAATAATCAACTTGGACACAAAAAATGCCCATCATGTCGATGGCCCTTATATATAGGCTTGACATTGTGACAATAGCAGAACCCTTTTTGGTTCTATATAGAAACCTTTCTAAAAAGGAATATACAGAACCATCTACAGCACTCTGCAAACTGCAATCTGAAGAATGATTTCATTTAACCCTTTAATCATGCAAAGGGATCTTTGAGTGTTCAGGATTCTTTATAGAAAAACAGTCTTTTTTAAGTGTGTGTATACATTTCGCCACTGTCGGAACAAAACCTAACTTTACAGGAGAAGGAACAAACATACTTTTAATGTAAGTCAGTGGAACCAGAATTTTTTCCAAGTAATTTTGGCCTTTTTTTGGTCCATTCATCATGAAGTTTGCACACAGTATAAAGGGCAAAAGGTATTTTCAAATTATGCCAAAAAACTGAAAAATGTATATATACAACCATAGGTTGTAACATGCAGACACTGTTGCTCTCACCAGACGTCAGGGATGAAAATAAAATTCACATCATAATAAAATATCTCCTACTTAAACACCAATGTGGTCTGAATGGAAGGTTTAGAATCTACATGTTCCACACAGTTTCTTGTCTCAGTGACCTATGAGTCAGAAATAATTAAACAGAGTGTAAGGAGAGGAGTTTCCGGGTGTAAACACTCTAGGAAGGGTTATAGTTAGTCCTGTGGAATGAATTTTGAATTATTTTGAGTAAATGTTTCTAATGAAGGCGTCTCCCAACAGCACTGACAGACCAGACAAGACCAAAGCCCTGAAAGAGAAGGATGAAGGCTAAGCTGGTGTCACTAAACTGTTAAATTTGAAATGTCTCTCCATCCCACCGCAGCAGACACAGAGCAGAAGCAGAGAGGCTGAACTCCCACCTGCTTTATTGTTCATTATGAAGATTCCTGAGTCCTCATTAAAGCCACACTCTGACATTTATAAAGTCCTTTCTGTCTGCGTTGAGTTTTTGGTGTATTTCTGTTGATTCTCTAAGACTAAATCTAAAAGCACTGTTTACCAAATATGATTAAAATCACAGTCATTAACACAATCATAACGAGCCCTAAAATATAGCAATTTAATCATTATCTATCAGTTTGGTAATGACTAATAATAACTGATAATCAATAATGTAATTGCTACATAGAGTCACTGTCCAAAGAAAATCAAGAGTTTCCAAAATGATAACTTTACACAATTAACGACATTATTCCAAGTAATTTTGGAGCGTTTCTATTGGTCCATTCATAATATATATATTTTTTTCCACTATATAAAGGGCAGCTCACATACTGCAGAAATCTCCAAAAGTTGAGATTATTATTATTATTATTATTTTTGGACAGCCAGAAAATGTTTTTATATACATTTCAATGATTAACCATTTATTTAAGGACATATAAATCATTAAGGTATTTTGGATTGAAGAAACTAAAATTAATGAAACACTTGGTTTGAAATATTCAATGTTATTATATGAATTACTGCTTATTACGCTTATATGAATGGAAAGCAGTTACAGATACAAGTTGCTGGTATCACAATTACAAGCATGTTTCTAATGAAGACTAACAGAATAAATTGTGTAATTAACCTGCAATTTATTATGAAATTACATTGACATGATAATGTAATGTAAGGGGGATGTTTAGAAAAACAACAATAATAACTCTACTAATGCTGTGTTTACATTATGATGGCACCACAGTGGCTGGTGGAACAATCTGGAACAAGTTCAATTTTGCTACAATGGTGTTAGTAGATTTGGATGCTAAACACTGATAGCTGATGTCCAGGGACTCTCAGTCGTCATTCCTGACCTTCAACACACTGAGATACGGATTCAAAACACCTCATTAGACTGTTTAAAAAATGGCTCTTCAAGGAATTTTTAATAAAGAAATTGCTCATATATTGAACCATAAACACTCAAAGAACCCTTTACATGATTAAATGGTTCTTTGCATCATAAAGGGGCTCTTCAGATTGATGGAGAATGTGTTGTATATGGTTCTATATAGAACCTTTTTGAAAAGGGTTCTTTATAGCATGAAAAAAGGTTGGTAACACTTTCTATGAATGTCACCTTTGTAAGCATCTATAAACACATTTATAACGTTATAATGTATTCATAAGGCATCATAAACATGGTTATAAATATTTATGAAAAAGAATTACACTGAATTACATTTTATAGCCATGTTTATTATACATTATGAATTGTTAATATAACGCATTATAAATAGTGTTAATAACTTGTTATAATGTCAGTGCCAAAGAAGTCAGTCCCAGCTTGGAGAGCGTAAAGTAAAGACAAATACCAAGCTAACGGTGGTGAACATTACCTTTCCCACATTGGGTAAAACACTGATGGCAGCTCTAGTTTAAACTCTGACATTTGAAGCCTGTAATGAGCTTTACTGTGAATGTTTTAGTGTTTCAGTAAATCCTTCAGTAAATACTTCAACTTGAAGCCTCACTCTGAACACTGGAGGAGGCTTTAGTACAGTACGCTTCACTTTACTTAGAGCGGACAAATACGACTTACGAGCTCTTATAATTTTTTATGATCAGTACTTATAATGTATTATGTTAACAATTCATAATGCATAATAAACATGGCTATAACGTATAATGCATTTTTATAAATATTTATAGCTATGTTTATAATGTCTTATGAATGCATTATAACATGTTATGGATGTGTTTATAGATGCTTACAAAGGTGACATTCATAGAAAGTGTTACCAAAAGGTTCTTCTATTCTTACAAGCTTTACATTGCCACAGTGGAATAACTCTTTGTAAAACCATCTAGCACATTCTACATTAATCTGAAAAACCCTTTCATGATGCAAAGAACCCTTTAATCATGCAAAGGGTTCTTCGAGTGTTCATGGTTCTATATAGGACCATTTTCTTTATTAAAGAACACTTGAGGAACCAACTTTTTGAAGTGTGTAGAGCATAACAGTAACACCATCAGCCCACACACAAGCAGGAACACCACTACACCAATAATACTATCATAGCAATGATTGCAAACATGGCAGTTCTGCATGAAGCACAAAACACCAGCAATATGAAAATGTAGCACTGGTTGATGGTTCACTGCACAATAGAACACTGGTTCTCTCATGTAGAGTCAATTCTGTGCTGTAAAACACTCCTAAATGAGCTTTAAATCACTGCTAACAATATCAAACTACAGCAGTAATGCTTAGTCCTGTCTTCATGTTGGCTACGCTCTGAGAAACTTTCTTTAATTTTCTACACTGACATTCCACAGTGCAATATAATTAAGCCCACATGGTGAGAAGACGTCCAACAAAGCCGGGGAAGGACGATTTTGGGTGTTATTTGTTTAGCTGCTGCTTCCGGGGACTGAAATCAAATCTGACTCCAGCTCTCTCAGTCTTCTCTGTGGGTGTTTTGTGCTGTTATCTGGGAAAATGACCCCCCGTGCCTTTAGAGAGGCACTGATTTACTAACATGCCTTTAACACGTCTTATTGATTCCTATTTGACTTGTAAATTTTGCCCTGTGACCCGCTCGGCTGTGTAGGAGGAGAAAACGGAGGAAGATCGTAGCTAGCACATCCACAGCTTTTATTTTATTCTCCTTTTATCAGTTCTTCTCTCAACTTTTCACTGTCATAACAAAGTAAAGATTTGGTCCACAACAAACAACATTAGTTCAACAGTTCTAACCAGCAATAACAGATGACAGATACCAGGACCGTGACTGGTAGATCTCGGCCTTCAGCTCAGGGCATAAATGTCAAATGCACCTCTAGAATATTGCTAATATTTGTGAGCACATCAGTGTGGTTTCTCATAGTATGTTAGCGCTGAGCTAAGCTGGTGCACATGGCCGTTCTGCTGGCCCTGTTTTGTATTTCTAACAACCGCATCAAGCCTGGTTACGCTACAGCTCTCATTCACAATCAGTGAAGTATCTAGAACTTCCAGAACACCTAGAGTGTTTTTTTCCTCTTGCAAATCAAAACATAATTGGCTGGTTACTCTGTCACCAAATCTTCTGATGAAAACATGAAAATGAAATAAGAATATTGCTATAATACTTGCAGAGTTTGGTAACACTTTGTTTTAGTGGTGTTTTGTAGATGATTAATAAACTCTTAACAGATTATCAGTAACACATCAACAACATATCAGTGGAGTAGCAGCAGTGAAGCATCTGAATACACTGAAGTGTTGATACATTACTTACATTAAGTAGATGTGTTGTTAATATGTTACTTCAATTACACAAAACCTAACCTTACCAGCCTTACCCAACACCTAACCCTCACCCTGGAACTAATCCTAGCCCTCACCCTGGCCCTAATCCTAACCATAACCATAGCCTCAACTCAAAACCTAATCCTAACCCTCACCCTGACCCTAATCCTAACCATAACCCTAGCCTCAACTCAAAACCTAATCCTAACCCTCACCCTGACCCTAATCCTAACCCTCACCCTGACCCTAATCCTAACCATAACCATAGCCTCAACTCAAAACCTAATCCTAACCCTCACCCTGACCCTAATCCTAACCATAACCCTAGCCTCAACTCAAAACCTAATCCTAACCCTCACCCTGACCCTAATCCTAACCCTCACCCTGACCCTAATCCTAACCATAACCATAGCCTCAACTCAAAACCTAATCCTAACCCTCACCCTGGCCCTAATCCTAACCCTCACCCTGGCCCTAATCCTAACCATAACCTTAGCCTCAACTCAAAACCTAATCCTAACCCTCACCCTGACCCTAATCCTAACAGTAATCTTAATTCAACCAAAAACCTAATCCTAATCCTAAACCTCACCAGAGCCCTAATTCTAACAGTAATGTTAACTTCAACCAAAAACCTAATCCTAATCCTAACCCTGGCCCTAATCCTAACCAGCAACACTGCAATACCTTCCCTAATGCATGACTCTGTCCACGACAGGCTTACCTTCTGACCAGTAGAGATATCATAACTGAGTTGAAGTCAGACAGCTGAGATTACACAACAAAATCAAGAAAAAACACCACCAGAAAACTGGAAAAATAAAAATGTGATATTGGATCATTTTCCTCAATAAATAAATGACCTAATTCTAAGTCTAATATTTTTGTTGCATTTGTTTAATCTGGTTGTATTTATCTGCTGCTAGGACGTGTGTAAAAATCTGATGAAGTTTTAGGTCAAATTTATACAGAATTCTAAAATAATTTCAATTTAATAGAATTCCAAGCGACTTTCAAGCACCACAGTATATCATTTCTCACCCTCCATGAGACCCTGTGAAGTTTTCGGTACATGCTGTTTATTGTAAGATCCTTTATGTTGTGCAACTTAAGTGCAATCTAGTTTCATGTAGGTTTCAAGTAACTAAAGTCTTCACTGTTTAATGCCAGCCTTAGAAAGTAAGGTGGGGCTTTGATTGAACAACCACGAAACGACTCACTTATGATTGTGACAGTTTGATTAGTCACAACACAAAGACAGCACAGAAAACAAATCAGAAAAAATCATTCCTTAATTATCGTATTTTAACGAATGATTTGTGTCTATTTTGAATGATTTATTGTGACATTCCTCCAGCAGGCATGGTGGGGGGTGTTTAGAGTCTTGTAGAAAATAAGGGTCTCGCTCAGAGTTACATGAGTTATGGTAAAAGTGTCTCCAACATGAGTGAAGATGACAAGAAGGATAATTTAGTCTAATATGACACATGGAGGTCTGTTTATAGACTAAAATAACCCGATACAACAGCACGACATTATCAGACATACACAGTTCATTAGAATGTCATATTCCGCTGCTTTAAAGGGCAAAGCTAAATCGGAGTTTCCAGCCAAAACGTCTCATTTTCAGGCCGACAAGACAACGACACCATTTCCGAGGTTTTCCAACTCTATTTCCCTCTTTTTCTCTCTCTTTCTCTTTCGCAGAGCAGGTGACAGGAGTGACATTCTGACTGGAATGGTGGGCAGTCCATTTTTAGCACAATTATTTCCCCTCTCTCTCTCTCTCTCTCTCTCGCTCTTCTGTGTGTAGCACTCTAGCTATCACTTTATTTCTCCCCCCGTCGTTAACATTTTATTCTTATCTGGGCGTGTGACAGAGATCGGCTTTAATAATGCAGGCGCTTACAAAGGTGACAATGTTTGCTGACTGCTCAAAAGGACAAGCTGGGGAACTTTTTCGCCCCTTTTAAAAGAGCCTGTCAAACTTCCCGTCCGTTCACTTCAACACTCATTAACAGCACAGTTCGGGGCACAAAAGAGCCTACAGACCCCTCCACTGCTTTTCATCAGAATTAGTGCCTCACAGCAGTTTCTAATATTAGACTGGGATATGGGAGAAATCTGATTTCAACAAAATGACTTAGTATTGCTTTTTATAATAGCTAAATATACAGCAGTCTGCTCTTGCTAAGCCATGACATCAGATAATGGACAGAAATGACTGCCGTTGCAGCCTCACTGCCAAAAAACTGACTCGCAGCCAGTGTATGTAACACCCCCCTGGTTTTCGGGGGTCTCATGCCGTCTGGCTGCTAACTCACTCGCCATAGCAAGTCTCTGTTCTAGTGCGGTTCTGCGCTCTTCCTCACATTAACTGAGATCTTCCTCGTCTCCTCTTCTGTAGAGTCTCTGTTCTAGTGTGGTTCTGCACTCTTCCTCACACTAACTGAGATCTTCCTCGTCTCCTCTTCTGTAGAGTCTCTGTTCTAGTGCGGTTCTGCGCTCTTCCTCACATTAACTGAGATCTTCCTCGTCTCCTCTTCTGTAGAGTCTCTGTTCTAGTGCGGTTCTGCGCTCTTCCTCACACTAACTGAGATCTTCCTCGTCTCCTCTTCTGTCTTCAGTGTGAGAAATGAGGAACAGTCACTCTTCACTCCAAACTCTTGGGAAACTGGGCGAGTTTTCAGATTTACAGATCTGCTGCAGCTCATTGTAAAGTTTTTCAGAGGAATCCGGGCAGAGTTACAGTTTCTAGACTATGAAGGACCAACTGGGTGAACCAGTCTGCTACAGCGCCACCCTGAGGCAGAGCAGTGCTGCAGCTCTGGTTAGTTAAGAACACCAGAGACTGTAGCTGATTGTGGGTGAAGCAGATAAACAATGAGCTTCAGTGAATCTGGATTTGAGCGTCTATTTAACCCAAACGGACAGCGAGACGTCATAATAAGTTTATTTTCAGGGAACCCCAGAATTTTGACTTTGAGACATTTATGGGGTCCAAGTGGTTAATTAGGGGGTCCCAGACCCACCAGGTCCCCCTGTATTTCACACCTTTCTTGAAACAAGAGGAGAAATTGTACACAAACTAGTCAAGTTCACTGCTAAAAATGAGAGGTCAGCTCAACTGAAAATGATACAGTAACTGATTACATGGTTTTACTTGAGCTGACTCAACTTGAGGACACCAGAGTTCACACAACTCAAACTTCTTAGTTGAGTCAGAAATTCTCCCAGCTACTGTTTCTAAGTCTGCATCTCAGAAACTTTACTTAGTTCCTCCACTAGCTGGCGCTCCTTCTATCACACAGTCCCATCTGGCAGATTTTCCTCTTGGGCTTCTGGATTTAGACAGCTGTGGCATTGCTGAGATTCAAACTCACAACCTCCTGATGTTGGGATGAACTATTAGACAGCTGCACCACATGAGACGACGCCCCGCTTTAAAGTTAAAACAAATATTTCCTCCAATGTTTTAAACATTTGTAGACACAAAATCTGAGCTGCTTCATGTGTTTCTGAGTGGTGCATTGGACTAAGCCGTCACCCCAACAGGAGGTTGTGAGTTTGAGCCCCAGCGATGCCACAGCCATCCGTAAGTACATACCCAAGAGGAAAAATGTCTAGCAGGACTGTGTGAAGGAAAGAGTCCAGGCTGGTGGAGAAGGTCAGCATGAAAAACAAGTTTTTATTTAACTCACTGAGACGCAGAACTAAAAGATTCAGAGAACTTTTGACTCAACTGAGAAGTTTGAGTTGTATGAACTCCAGTCCTCAAAAAAAAAAGCCATGTAATCATTTACTATATCATTCTGAGTTGAGCTGATCTCGCATTTTTAACAGTGTTTTACTGACGGCTTTCTCACTTTTACTAAAGAACAAATCACAGCAGAGCTTTTTATAATCTCTGCTGTGTGAACACACCCTGTGCCTCCATCTTTTAACTATGTACATAATTGATCACACTGTTTTTCGAACATTTAAGATCTAAAATTGCTTTTGTCAGCCTGCTTTCACACATGACCTAGAACTGAGAGGAACATCGCTGCTGAGAGTGCTGCTGCAGCTGGACTGTGGGGTGATAATCCCAGATTGCATTAAGAAGACAGTGTGCACTGTGGTTACATTTGTGTGGATTAAGATTAGAAACTTATTTTAGATAAGCATGTAAAATACAGGAGGACTGAGTTCAAACCTCTCAGTTCATCCCAACACTGTCTAAAAACAGAACCTACAGGAAACAGCATGACCTGGACAGGAGGTCACATAACCCAGAGACAACAGCACAAACACTGTGATTTCCAATTTTCCCAGTAACACATGGGCTTTGCCTTTTATCATCCTCAAAATGTTTCTTCCAACTTCTATTTTTAGACATGGCTTTGTTTATGCTATATATGGCTTTGTTTATGCCTCACTCTTAACACTGGAGGAGGCTTTAGTACAGTACGCTTCACTTTACTTAGAGCGGACTAATACAACTTATGAGCTCTTATAACTTGCTAACAATTCAACTTATAATGTTAACAATTCATAATGTATAATGTACAATGTATTTTTATAAATATTTATAGCTATGTTTATAATGTCTTATGCATGCACTACACCATGTTATGAATGCATTTATAGATGCTTACAAAGGTGACATTCATAGAAAGTGTTACCAAAAAAAGTTAAATATACTTAAAAATTTTGTGTAAGTGGTTAAACCCCACTGTGTTAAGATATTTGGTTTAGTAATATGTACTTAAATTCAGGTAAATCATACTAAAGCAATTTGAGAAAATTTGAATTAGCTGGACTGATTATTTTTATGGATTGCTTCAAAAAAAAGTTCATTCACTTAAAAACATTATGTCAAGTGCTTCCACACAACTGTGTTCAGCAGCCTTTTAAAATACAACTATGTGCTCCAATATGCTCTAATAAAAGTAGAAAAGGAATATAAAGTTAATAGGTGTAAGTTAGACCTACATCATTTCTTGTTATTAACAGCTACTGAGCTGTCGTAGAGTGAAGCTAGAGTGATTTATTCATACAAGGACCAAAATTAGATTTTATAGCTCAACATTAAAGACATAGTTAACAATGTCATTCTTACAACCATTTACACATATCCATCTATTCAGCCTACATCAGTTAAGCCCCGCCCACTCTCACTGAGGCTATAAGGAGTGTTTCAGCCTGGAATGCTTTTGAACGAGGTGCAATAAAGGGCAGCCAATGGGAACAGAGCTCATTTACATATATCAGTCTTAAAGGCACAGTAACAACAACAGATAAAGACAGGCTGGAAATGATCATGTAAAGATGAGTTCTGCCTGTTTTTGGTATGTAAACCCACAAACTTTATAAGCTGACCACAGGGGGAGAAAATAAAAACAAGAAAAATATTTGATATGGGTTCTTTAAAATAGTACTCGCTGACCCCCTCCCTCTCAGCGCCGCACCTATTAGCAGATAAAATGATTTCATTGGTTTTTAATGAGACTGATAACAGAAATGGGTTTTTAATGGTTGAGAATCAGTGAAACAGCGAAGCTTCTGGGAATCTTAGCTTTAATTGTTTTGAGATAATTGTTGATGGTCTGTAAATAGCAGGAAGTTCTCTTCTCCTTAGCCGATGTGATCATGATCTTAATTGCACTAATTTCCATTGTTTGCAGCATATATACCCATCATGAAGGGTGTTTATTGTCCATATTTATATGTGTAGATTATAAACAATAAAACAACTTTAGTGTTAAATTAATATTTGAGTCAAACTGAACTCATCTCAACACCACTGGTTCATTCAGCACTGCACAGTTTGTCATACAGAGTCAGAAACCGTATAAGAAACAGAATTCAGACATCAAACAAGCTCTGCAATGAAAAAATGATATTTTGGCAAGTGAAATGATCTGAGGTTCAGTACAGCAGTCGCAACCCAAATGTTAAGAAAAGCCATTTTGTCCTTTGAAAAAAATCAAACCACAACATTTTATGTCCATTTTACCATCTTGGCTGTAAATATGCCTCAGTATGTGTTAATATGCTAGTATAGATTCAAAAAATGTAATATAAACCAAAACACAGACTTACTTTGCTCTGCTTTAAGCTTTAGCTCAGCTATAGCTGCTTTTCTCACATCTCCGGCAGGAAATCTTTCCTCAAAGTAGAGCAGTTTCGTGTAAAATATCTCTCAACGTTGAACTTTTTACGAGGCTGAAGTCACTTCTTATTCACCAGCTTCTTGTTCTAAGTTTCTCGTTCCAGCTTAAATGGTGCCAGAGGGGCCAGAATGTAAGTGCTGCACCATTTAAGGTGGAACAAGAAAATTCAAACTAGAACCTGGCGAATAAGAAGTGACTTCAGCCTGGTGACTTTTTAGTGTTTGACAGTTTCTCGTTTCAGATTAAACGTATCAGGAAACCAGCTGGAGTGATTATAAACGCAAATAAGTCCATTCATCTCCAAATTACAAATAACTCTAATTCTGCTGTGGAGCCGTAACAGGGCAGTAAAAGAGCCGCGTGTTGCCGACCCCTGGACTAGTGGATATGTCTAATATTATTTATGTTAAGATTGCTGTAAGCTGATTATAAGATTTGTAAATTTATTTCTAGACATTGTTTATGTGTTTAAAGTAATTTTATTAAGTAAAATAATCTCACCATATTGGCAGATAATTTTGTTATTTTAAGAAATAGGCTAAATTATCTACCTATATAGTAGTGTAGAAATAAGTTGGATAATCTTATAATATTCATACAACCACCTCAAAATGAGAAATAATAGATCTAAATTTAAGATTATTTCTTAGGTTAAGCTACCATTTTTGCAGTGTGGCTGACAACATTTGTGGCAAATTTGGATAAAATGATGCAGCCTTTGATTGAAGGTTGCATTTCTCAGCTGCATAAATTATAAGTACTGTCCCATCACAAAAGAACATGGAGGAGCCTTGAAATGTGGCCAAGAAATGTGTCCCCCTTTGGGCCAAATTCTGAGGATGCACTGATGTATCCTTCTCAGTCCTGAGTTCCCATGAGCCTCTGTGTCGCAAGCTACTAGAAATAGGATCAGAGCTGTGGAGGGAGAGCAGGAAAACTTAAATGTGTGTTGCCCTGATCTGTTATGAAAATTAGTACCAGTTTAGACTCTAAAAATCGGATCATCAGATAAAAAAATATTTCATGTAGTAATAAGTAACTGAACTAGTCTCATTCTCAAAAAAATACTTTGATCTAAAGACCCGATCATTCAAAGTATTTATTTAGGTTGAATAAAACTAGTTAAGTTACTTGTTACTACATAAAGTATTTTTAAGGTGGATCTAATGAGCCACTTCTTACAGTGTGTCAAGAAGAACCTCACTGAGAAAAGGAGACGGACACATCAAACAAAGAAGCTGAACAATGGACTGACCACCCCAGAGTCCAGACCTCAACACCACTGAATGTGTTTGATTACTTCAGAAAATCATCAACCAGCTTCTAAGACTGAACTTTGGAGGTGTGTCTGCAGATTCTTTGAGGAGCTGAAAGTGAGTCTCCTGAAAAAGAATGGAAGCTGGAATAAAGGGAAAGAGTGACTTACTGACACTCAGACAGCTGAGATTAGATTTAGCTGTTGAGGCTTCTGTGTGATTCTTAAATAAATAATTTGTACTTAATGGCCATTTTGTTTGTAAATAAAATAAAAAAAGTGTGTTCTTTTACTTTTACACAGTAATATAGCTGTCCAGATGAAACCTTGTATCTCCATTTTTTGTCATGTTTTTTACATAATTTGAAAAGGTCAGTTGTCCTTTATGTTGTGTCAAAATTGCATGATGAACAGACCAACAGAAATGGTCCACAATTACTTGGAAAAAAACATTTCTTCTTTTAATTCCATTAAAAGGTAAGAATTTTTTTCTTTCTCATGTAAAATTACCTTTTTGGAGATACAATGTTTTGTTCCAGTTGCTTTTTTAAGTGACAGATGCCAAAAAGACAAGTGATTACAAAGGACCACAGTGGTCCACCTCAGTTTGAAGCCTGCCTCTGATTGGTCAGAAGATCAGCCCTCATTGGTCCAAGAACTGTTTATGCTTTACTTTACTGTTGATCCTTCAACACAGTTTAACTATAAATGGTCTTAAACTCTGGAGTTAATGTAGAACTGCTAATTCACCCTTTAACCCTGAAGATCAGCGCAGACTGCTGGTCACCATAGCAACACAGTCTCATAGTAACTTGGTCTCACCTAGTTAGTAGCTAACGAAACGGCAAAGAGAGAGGTTTAAGATAAACATCGATAATTTGGAGATGAATGGACTTATTAGTGTTTATAATCACTCCAGCTGGTTTCCTGATACGTTTAATCTGCAATTAGAAACTGTCAAACACTAAAAAGTCGTGAGGCTGAAGTCAGTTTCTCGTTCACCAGCGTCTTGTTCAGATTTTCCCGTTCCACCTTAAATGGTGCAGCACTTACATTCTGGAGTGTTCTTAGGTGCGATTTAAGGTGGAACGGCAAAATTTGAACAAGAAGCTGGTGAATGAGAAGCGACTTCAGCCTCATAAAAACTGAACATCAAGAAACATTTTACAAGAAACTGTTCTACTTTTGCGGAAAAGTTTCCTGCTGGAGATGTGAGAAAAGCAGCTATAGCTGAGCTGAAGCTTAAAGTAGAGCAAAGTAAGTCTGTGTTTTCATTTATATTATATATTATAGCCTATACTAGCACACCAGCACATACTGAGACATATTTTACAGCCAAGATGGTAAAATGGACATAAAATGTTGTGGCTCCCAAGGTGGTTCTTAACATTTTGGTTGTCGGCATCTGCTCTATACTGTGTATATACTGTATACTGTGTGTGTGTGTGTGTGTGTGTGTGTGTGTGTGTGTGTGTGTGTGTGTTCTGAGTTGTTTTATTTATTGTTGATTATGTATTTTGCTATTTTCTGATCTTTCTGTAAAGTGACACTGGGCGAGATAAAGGCTCTATATAAATAGAACTAATTATTATTCTTATTGCTCTAAACAAAGCTGAAAATTTATAGATTTTCATTTTGGGTCAAAACCATTTTAAGCAAGTAAATGCGTGAATATGAGAACAGAGTCGTATGCAAAACACGCCCAGTCAAATTATGTGTTTTGTTGATCTTCTAAATGAAGATAAGACATCCTCTACAGAGAATACATTTAATATGACATTTTTCTGCGGTTATTTATTTATTTATTTATTTTTAATTTCCTGAGTTCTAACACATAGGAAAATAAATAAAACATATAATGTAAAATGCGCCATAACTTTTTCACAGATTTATTTTTATTTATTTATTTTTTTCCAGTGTGTTAAATTCAGTAAATAAACAGTAACTGTGCATTAAAATGTGCAGAAGCGTGTTCTCAGTAGAGGATGTGTTCACTTATTTACACTTATTTAAAACAAAAACAACATGGAAATTGGCCAGGGGCGCCCAAACTTTTGCATACGCCTGTACATCACATTTCAGTGGCTTTTTATTCAGTTTGTCTCATTTAAAGGACCCTACTAGGTAGAACAAGTCCTTTGCAGCGTCTTTAGCAGCAGCGGTCTGTGCAGGACCCTCCTCTGCAGCTGGTGCTGAACGATACTGAGGATTTATAACTGCAGCAGCGTCGGAACTCCTGACGCTGATCAGCTGAGAGGCCCAGTTTGAGGAGTTTGAACAGTGAGAGGTGAGGAAAGCAGCTATGGAGGTAAATAAAGGAGAGAGAGGATAAAAAACAAAAACAAACTCAAACTGAAATGAAACGAATGCCCAGGCTTATCTTCACCCTCAGCTGCAGTGTTGTGTGAATCCACATTAAGTATTTTTTAGGTTGAACCGATGAACCATTGTTACAGTGCAGCTCCACATCCTTTCAGACCCACAGCGCTGAGTCGTCTTCTCACAGTGGAAGGATGGACAGAAACACCTGTGGATGTTTTCAGATCTGAAGCAGCTTGATTTTCTCCTCTCTCTCAGAGATGAAAGCTTTCAGTGCTGTTTATCTGATGGGGGCAGTTTAAATCTAATCATCTTTAAGTCTTAAAATATTTCTACGGAGCCCCACTGGTGACATCCTGTATAAACAAAAATAATGTGTGGCCATGACTTAGCAAGGCGTGGGAACAAGATATTTAATTCGTGACCACGACTTAGTAAGGCATGGGGACGAGATCATAATGCGTGGCCATGACTTAGCAAGGCGTGGGAACAAGATATTTAATTCGTGACCACGACTTAGTAAGGCATGGGGACGAGATCATAATGCGTGGCCATGACTTAGTAAGGCGTGGGAACAAGATATTTAATTCGTGACCACGACTTAGTAAGGCATGGGGACGAGATCATAATGCGTGGCCATGACTTAGCAAGGTGTGGGAACAAGATATTTAATTCGTGACCACGACTTAGTAAGGCATGGGGACGAGATCATAATGCGTGGCGATGACTTAGTAAGGCATGGGAACAAGATATTTAATTCGTGACCACGACTTAGTAAGGCATGGGGACGAGATCATAATGCGTGGCCATGACTTAGTAAGGCGTGGGAACAAGATATTTAATTCGTGACCACGACTTAGTAAGGCATGGGGACGAGATCATAATGCGTGGCCATGACTTAGCAAGGCGTGGGAACAAGATATTTAATTCGTGACCACGACTTAGTAAGGCATGGGGACGAGATCATAATGCGTGGCGATGACTTAGTAAGGCGTGGGAACAAGATATTTAATTCGTGACCACGACTTAGTAAGGCATGGGGACGAGATCATAATGCGTGGCCATGACTTAGTAAGGCATGGGAACAAGATATTTAAGTCATGTCCATGACTCAGTAAGGCATGGGAACGAGATCATAATGCATGGCCATGACTTAGCAAGGCGTGGGAACAAGATATTTAATTCGTGACCACGACTTAGTAAGGCATGGGGACGAGATCATAATGCGTGGCCATGACTTAGTAAGGCATGGGAACAAGATATTTAAGTCATGCCCATGACTCAGTAAGGCATGGGAATGAGATCCTAATGCCTGGCCATGACTTAGCAAGGTGTGGGAACAAGATCCTAATGCATGTCCACAACTTAGTAAGACATGAGACTGAGATCCTAATGTGTGTCCATGACTTATTAAGCTGTAGGAACAAGATATTTAAGTTATGACCTTGACCTAGTAAGGCGTGGGAACGAGATCCTAATGCATGGCCTTGACTCATCGTTAATAAGGCGTGGCCGGGCATTATTTTTATTTATATGGTATGTCACCAGCAGGGCTGCATATATATACAATATTTCTCCTGCAGAGATTGTTGTAGCTTATTGCAAGATTATTTAGCTTATTTCTAGACATTTTTACCCGTTTTAAGTCATTTTATTGAGTAAAATTATCTCACTCATTATCTCAAAAATATATGCCTGTATAGTGAGATAATTTTACTCAATAAAATTACTTAAAACAGGTAAAAATGTCCAGAAATAACCTGAATAATAAGTGCACAACCATCTGAACAGAAATATTCCATAGATCAACTGGAATTAAGATAATTTCGCTTGACAAGATACTATTTTTTGCAGTGAGGCTGTTTTTATAGTAGGTTAAATAAATGAAAAGTGGTCTCTGACTTTTTCTCCATACTGTAGATGTAAAGAATATAAGGCAGTAATTCTTCAGTCCGCACTAACACTTTATTTTTACTGTTATAAAAACGGACTTTTCCTTCTTTAAATAAAGCCACTCAGCTCCTCCTCGTGTTTCACTCCTAATGTTTCATACATAAACAAACAAATATTCAAGCTGCGTCCTGATTTAAATAATGAGGTGAGCTAGAGAAGCACTTACAGAACTTATAGATAAAGAAACCGCAGCGGTGGATTAACTGAGTCTTTGTTTATTTTTATACGGGTGTTTTAAACAACGTGAGGTCGCAAACAGTTCAGCTAAGAACCGGCACAGGATCAAAGTAACATACTCTAAATATGGTCAGTGGTCTCAGCTCCGCTCATATAAGTCATACAATAAGTCTTATTATAAGTTTTATAATAACCAGCAGAGTGTGGATCTTCACAATCTCCTCGTGCCAAGACGCCTGTTCCCACATTCTTATTATATCTAATGAACGGCCTCATTAATTTTAATGAACACACTGAATATCTGCCGTATTTCTGACCTTTGACTTTGTGTAAAAATGTCATCTTTATTCCATTGTGCCGATCGCCGCTCTGACAAACCAGGGAAGGTCAACAAAATGTCATCCATTTCAGGCAAAGCGCTAATAACATCAGATGAAATGATTCTGCTACTTCACTGAGTAGAAAAGTCATCTTCACACTGTAGAGGAGTTAAAAATATCAAATAACGGAGGAATGTGTTCATATACAGACCAAATTAGACTCCACAGCTCAGCGTTAAAGGGATACGCTCTTAAAAATGATGGTTCTACAGGGGTTCTTTTGGTTCTTTTGTTTTACCCAACAAGATTGTATCACAAACGTCACTGTATTTCATTTAAACAACACTGAGTTTCACTCAGTTCTAGATATTTGCTGAGTAATTTTAGTGAAAATAAAACCAACAGCAGTGCAGTTTCATTTTCTGAATGTGGGGGTTTTAAAGTTGCTATGGCAACAAACTAAACTAAATTGCAGTAAGTTTATTCAATTCAAAAAGGCCGTTTGAGTGAACAAAATCATCCAAAACATTTCCTCGACTAAAAATAGTTGAGTAATACATGGGATTCATTCAGTTTTATTATGTTATGTTAGTTTATGTTTAAAAACACATACTTCCTAGTTATTATTTATAAGTACAAAGTCCTTGTTTTTATTTTTATTATGATATTATCAAAGACGATGCATTGACTTATTAACTCATTAATCAGCAACAACCTGTCAACTGACCAGGGGTGCCTAAACTTTGCATACGACTGTGTTAATTAAACATCCATTGCTCGTTGGCTACGTTAGCCTCAAATTAGTGTTGAAACTGAAGACACAAACTTTAGACACTAAATATGTGTTGACTAATCGAGTGTATTTGGGGTAAAGGGGTTTGGGGGGGCTGTAAATTAGATTTTTTCCCCATAACTGTTCCTTTAAATGGTAAAAGTCTTTAATCTACTCAAAAATAACTGTTAATTCATGGACTTTTCCCCTCAGAGCTTTAGCACAGTGTCCTTCCTCAAGGACGGAGAGGCTGTTGTGCAGAGTAGAGACAGTCAGTGTGAATTTGCATTCAAAGGCTGAATAATGTGGACATAATGTGAGGAGCTCCATTACACTTCCAGTGTTGACTACAAAACACACTGGAGAGATTCTGATGTGTGTTTAAAATTGACTCTGAATTCTTGTCATTAGTCATGATGGTCAGAAAATAGCCTGATTTATTCACTTAGCATAAAAAAGGAAATTTCTGTGATTGAGAGAGACTTTATTATCTTTTTATAGCACCGTGCTGCCAAATTATGAGTCAGTGTGCTGAACTTGCTCTCTCCTCATAGTCTATATTTGTGTTTATTTAACTAGGCCAGGTTATTATTGGAGTTTCTGTTCATGAATCTTGCAGGTTCTCTGGCCACTCAGTAAACTGCCAATGTCCAAAAGTATCCAAAGCTGAAATGTTTTGCCATACAGACATTTTTCTGCTGCATGTCACTGGATTATCGGCTCATTTCTGAGCCAAAATATGACTATCGCAACCTACAATCCAACACTGTGCACTGAACTGACATCATAACACTGTGTCCAGCAAGCAGAACCAAAATGCTTCCATTATAATCAATGAATTGCACGGTACTCTTGACGGACGTCCCGTTTCTATTTTTGCTGCATCACATCGCTCTGCCATTCCACTTCAGAATGGAGGACTGAACATAAACACAGACTGTCTCAACACATTTATTGGAACTCATATCTTCTTTAGAGAAAGAGAACCCACTGCTTGCAGCGTTAGGGTTTTTGTGAGGCCACGGCTACGTAACCACCTTTGAAACGTCCACACAGTCCAGATCAGGCAGAGAAGCTTTTCAAGCGTTTCACCCCACTTGACTTACGCAATTAGGATTCATTTACAATCTGAGTTTAGTTTACAATCAAGTCATATGTCTTCAGAATCACTGAGGTATTTTCAATACTTGCAGTCACAGTTAACCTGCAGTGCATTTCAAAAGGTTGCGTTTTGTCCATCCACATAAAAAAAAAAACATTTTCTAACTCTCTCTAAGTCTTACACCCTGTCCAATCCTCCCTCCCCATCACCCCCAACACAACCCCAGTCTAGAACTCTTATTTTGAATCATGTCTGTCCTACATGCACCACTTTGCACTTGTATTATTTGCACTGGAACTATTACTGATAACCGTGTGTGTGAATATGTGCTGACTGGTTTATATCTGTTGATTCCTGATATTAATTTGACTATTTTTACTATTTTATTTTATTTGTCTTATTGAACATCTATTTCACTCTACTTTGTTATCACTGTTCTCCTATACTACAGGGCTTATGGAGATGCTTCACTGTTTCATTGTTTTACACAATTTGGACTCTTAACGAAAACTGGACGTAGGGACCACATCAGCCCAGTGCTGACCTCTCTTCACTGGCTGATGAACTGACCTACTGACTTACAATTACAATACAGGTGCTCGACTTTCAGTGCACAAAACAACATTTTAATGTGGACGAGAGGCCAAAATGTAGAAGAAATCTATGCTTTCAAAAAACTATCTGGATAGGTGTGGACGGGGCCTCAGACTACAGATGTTAAATATGGGGGTGAAACACAACCTGTTATTCCCAACCCAGTCCCCACGGCCCCACAGACAGTCCACATTTTTGCGCTGACCTAACTCACAGCACACGTGGGTGAATGTAAAACCACAGCTGGGCAGCTCCATCAGAAAAGCAGCACTTGCTACTGTATAAAAACTGAGTTTATACACTGATGCTAAATAAAGTAGCCAGGATACTCACCCACTTTAGTTGTGGTTTGCTTTGACTTGACATGCATTTGACGTTTCCAGTGTAGACATCCTGACAGCTTTCTGACATAACGCGAAACCGTATTTGGATGCTTGCTCGCAGTTACGACACTGTGTGGGATTGATCTCACCAAAATACCCCAGCAGGTTTGTCCAGTGTGGTGGTTTAGGGGCTTTTTATGCAGTCTGAGTAGCATTTTGTTCACCACAGGGTCCAAAAACGGTTCCATGAGTTTTAACATGAGCATGGCGCCGACTACAGAACGACAACATGACTACTGAGGTCTATTAGCGGATTCAGCTACTTTAAGGTGCATCCATTGCTCATACAGGCACTCACAGCTTGTATAATCTACATAGAAAAGTACTGACTAATAGAATTGGACGCTCCGGATCAGCGGCACATGACCCTAAGGTCACCACGCCCAATGCCAAGTGTGGGCCAGAGAGGTATATAGGCCCCAGGGCTGTGGAGCAGTGGAACTGTGTTCTCTGGAGTGATGGAGCTCCATCCAGTACCTTTGGGATGAGTTAGTGATCCAGAACTGACCATCCAACATCAGTACCTGACCTCACTAATGCTCAATCAAATCCTCACAGCAAAGTTCAACATCTAGTGTAAAGCCTTTCCAGAAGAGTAGAGGCTGTGATGTTTGCAACTATTTCAGGATGTTCATGCATATTTTAAGCAGTTTTATCATACAGTAGTGAAACACATCTTACACATAATTTTGCTTCTTTTAAGAAATTAATAAGTAGCCAAAATGTCTAGAAACAGGTTTAATAACCTTCCTACTCTCTTCATTCTCTTCATTCTCTTGGTGAGAAACGGTGGATGTTGCCTGTGTATTCAGTGCTGTGTGTACGCTGTTCTGGATAAGGCCGTGAGCTAAATGAGTGAATGTAAATGTAATATTGAGGTAATAACCGCTCTGTGATTTGCTGCGTCGTCCTAAAATGGAAGCAGACAGGTTTTAATTTGCGCTGAGGGCTGTGATTCACCGGAACTGCGCTATAAATCTGTATCTGTGGAATCCGCTGAGGGTCAAAGGGCCATTAAACGCCTCTCGAATGCCTGTGTTTATTTACGACCAGCAGAGACCGTATACGTCAGAGTGAAGTGCTTCTAGACGCAAGATATACGAACAAGGCGGCAAACGCGGATGTGTGAGTGAATCAGTCAGCACAGCCTGAATAGCTCAGGGAACGACGCAGGTTTGAGCCTGTCTTACAATTTTCTTATCATATATAAAATTTAATACAATATGTTTTCTATTCTCTCTATGTATTTTACCAGATTTTACATATTACTGAACTCTTATGTCTTTTTCCCCCCTGTATATTTTGGACTTTCTTGTTGACTTTCCTTCACTATATTTTGCTTTTTACTAAATTTTATCATTTTTTTGTCTGTTTTTTCATTTTATTAAATATCATTGTCTTTTTTCTCCTCTGTATTTCACATTTTACTAAACTTAGTTTTTCCCTTATATATTTTACTTTTTATTATTATTATTATTATTATTATTATATGCTTTAAAGTGTTCTATATATTTTCAATATATGCATTTTATATTTTGTTAAATCTGATTGTCTTTTTCCAATTGTGTTTTGTTTTTTTATTATTAAATTTTATTGCCTTTTTCCTCATATATTTTGCGTTTTATTCTTTACTTGTTAATTATTTTTTGCTTTTATGCTTTAAAAATTTTCCCATATGTAATTTCAATGCATGTATTTATACTTTGTTAAATCTGATTGTTGTTTTCTCTTTTTTGTATATTATGAAAGTTTTTTCCACTCTTTATTTTCATTTTACTCATTTTTGTCTGTTTCTTCTCTCAAATATGTTTTGTACTCAATTTCTTGTCTTTTATTTCTTTTTTCTTTTCACTTTCCTTTATTTTTATTCTGTCTGTTAAACACTAACTTGTTCATAGAAAAGATAATAGAAAGATCAGTCAACACCATTATTTTTACTGGACTGCGCACTTCATGATTCTTTGATGATTATTTTTGCCACTTATGTTTCTCTAAGTGACGATTTTAAACACACTCTGTTCTGGCACACACACACACACACACACATCAGCCCTCATGTACAGGCAACATATAATCATATACATGTCTAAATAACACAGTGCTGAAAATCACAGCACAGTCAAAGGGAGCAAACACTGCAAATACAAAGCCATCATTCGAAAATGAACCACATGTTTCTCCACAGCGTCACATAAATGAACCATTAGGGAATCAGAAGACTGTCACGTTAAGAAACGGAGTGCACTGCAATGAGTTCATACATTTCATCTGGTTAACACACCCTGTCCACAGTTACAGACTGTAGCTCATATGTTGACCTACATATTGTACATCCATCCACTATTCCTTCATCAATGGTCAGTTTCTGACCACAGAGCTGCTCTGGCCTGGATATTATTTGGGTGGTGGTCAACTTAGCAGTGACACTGACCTGTTTAAAAACTCCAACACACGCACCAGCACCACACACACTACCATGTCACTGTCACAGCTGTGCTGAGAACAAACCACCATCCAAATAATATCTGGACAACAGCAATCAGTGACAAGGTAGGTGTTTCTAATAAAGTGGCCACTCAGTAGAAGTACAAGGTAGGTGTTTATAATAAAGTGGCCACTCTGGAGGTACAAAGTAAGTATTTCTAATAAAGCGGCCAGTGAGTGAAAGTACAAGGTAGGTGTTTCTAATAAAGTGGCCAGTTAGAGGAAGTATGAGATGGAAGTTTCTAATAAAGTGGCCAGTAAGAGGAAGTATGAGGTGGAAGTTTCTAATAAAGTGGCCAGTTAGAGGAAGTATGAGGTGGAAGTTTCTAATAAAGTGGCCAGTTAGAGGAAGTATGAGGTGGAAGTTTCTAATAAAGTGGCCAGTGAGTGGAAGTACAAGGTAGTTGTTTCTAATAAAGTGTCCAGTGAGCAGAGGTACAAGGTGGGCATTTCTAATAAAGTGGCTGGTGAGTGGATGCGCAAGATAGGTGTTTCTAATAAAGTGGCCAGAGAGTGTAATTGCATTATGATTTTCGAATGTGGTTTATTTCTGTGTTTTATTTTTTTACCTCTTGTCTCCAGGCCTCGTCCGCAGGACTCTCCGGCTCCAGCCATCCCCTGCCGGACAGAATCTGGCACCAGTGTGCACGAATGCCATTTATGTGTGGTCCACCTGAGAGGAAACAGGCAGATTCACAGCGGCACAAAACATCTGAACTGTTGCCAACAGCTAAACCGCTAATACCTTGTTTTACACTGCAGGTGTTTAACATGCAAATAGAAGGAGCCCAAAATGTTTTCGCGACATGCAAATGTGTAAATATTCACACAAAGTCAGATATGCACAGGACAGAGGCAGCCTAGTGCGTCTAATTACACCACCAACTGCTTAAAATTTAATTAGCGCTCTGGGAGGATATTATTGGCTGGATGATAATGAATGCGAAACTGTATTCTCTGTCTTTGTGTTTGAGAACGTTAAGCGCAGTGTGACGAGCTGCGGCTGCAGAGTAAACTCTATAAAGCAGGAAGAGTGAGTGCTGAGTTAAGAAGGTGAAGGGGGTTTGAAAGTGACCTGTAGGTGGGACACACAGGCAGGGCTTCACACTCTCTCTCCTCAAACAGCGTGTCTGGACACTCCTGACCGCCACCGGACGCATGCTGGACGATGGTCCTGTAGCGCGACTGAGTGGGTATGGAGGCGTTAACTAACAGAGAAAAACACAAACACAGAAAAAAACATTAAAGATAGACAGACAGACAGACAGACAGGCTTTTAGATAGACAGACAGATAGACAGATAGATAGACAGATAGATAGAAAGATAGATAGATAGACAGACAGACTTTTAGATAGACAGATAGATAGATAGACAGAGAGCCAGACAGATAGATAGATAGATAGATAGATAGATAGATAGATAGATAGATAGACAGATGGATAGATATACAGACAGACAGTTAGAAAGATAGACAGATAGATCAATAGATAGATAGATAGATCAATAGATCAACAAACAGACAGATAGATAGATAGATAGACAAACTGATGGACAGACAAACTGACAGACAGATAGACAGATAGATAGATAGATAGACAGACAGACAGACCAAGAGAGAGCCAGAGAGCCAGATAGACAGACAGACAGACAGAGAGCCAGATAGACAGACAGTTAGAAAGATAGATAGATAGACAGACAGACATCATTTGTAATAACTGTGTAGTATCACATTAACAATACACATATATACCCATGGATGGATAGATACATACATAGATGTGTAATTACACATTTACAATACCCACACCAGTGTGATGTATTCACTGTTACAGATGGATTGTTGTAGTTCAGTGTATGTAATTCTGAATGTGTGTCAACTTCAGTTTGTACTGTTACTACACAAGTGTATCTTGATAGCTGCAGTGTTATGCATGTGTTGTGACATGGTAACCAAAGTTATACCTTCAGCACTGTGTGAATCTGAACTGATACACATAATCATGTATTATTAACCTGTAACTACACAGTTATTAGCAACAGTAAAACGCAGGGCCATGTTCTTTCACTAGATTATCTCAGGAAGTTTTGTGTAACACACTGAAAATGCCTGTTACAGAGTCTGAAGCGGTTCACTGCCGTCCCTCCTCACTCTGCAGACTGAAGCTCTCACATTTTCACTGGTTCACTTTAACACTCGTAATGCGGGCTGTGTAACTCAGAACTCAGAGGAGAGAAGGGAGACGTGTCAGAAGGTTGTTGGTGTTGCTCCAAGAGGACATATAAAACCTACACAATGTACATGCTTACAAGAAGCTTGATCACCAGTATGGGTTTAATAACATGCACCTGAATGACAGGACATATTTACATTTACTGAAGACTTCAGACTAAATTCTCATTAATCAGACACTTAAAAGAAATGTAGAAGAATCTGATACACATTGTTCCAGATGAGATAATGAGCAGGACAACACTATGAGTAACTAAAGCAGTGCTAAGATAATTGCAGACTATAATTAACCAGCGCGGCACCTGCGCTACACAGCTGAGGAGCGTTCGGTCTGAAGGAAGGTCAATACCTCCCTGGCTGTAGGTTGACTCACTGCATGAATAAATGATGGGCTCTGACTCTGCCTGTCTAAACATGCCGGTGTGACTCCTGCGCTGGAGCTGTTCGCTGCTCTTTGGGTTTGGACCCTGAATTGACATAATGGCTTCATTTGGCAGCTGCTGTAAGGCTCATTACACAATCCTAATTACTAAGGAATGAAAATAGTGCAATTAAGAACATGATCGCGTCAGCTGAGGAGTAAAGGACGGTCTGCTATTTACAGACCCAACATCGGCCATTTCAAAAACAATCAGCTCCGTCTGATTCCCAGAAGCTTCGCTATTTTGTTCTTGGCCATTAAAAATCTATTTGTTCCTTGACTTTTTTGCATCAGTGTCATGAAATCATTTTATCTGCTAATACATGCATCACTGACAGGGGCCTGCGGGAAAGTACGGCAACTATTTTAAGGGAATAGTTCAGTGAAACTATAGGACACAGGTTCCCCACTTCCAGGCTGCGGACCAGAACTGGGCCATGGCTAATTTGACACTGGGCCACTGGGCTGAATCAGTGATATCCTCACTGTGTAAATATTATTGTAGATGTCATTAACATCATTGTAATAATGTAATAAACTAATTTATAGGTTATATATTTTTTTCTTGTATTTTATTGTTTGTGTGGCATTATAGGGCCAAAAACAGTCATCAGTTATGTTTATATGGCCATTTTCCAATGACTGTTTTCCCTAAGAATTAAACTGGCTATTTTTGTTACTGTGCCTTTAAGACGGATGTGTACATGAGCTCTGTTCTGATTGGCTGCCCTGTATTGAACCTCATTCAAAAGGCTGTCGGGGATGAAACACTCCTTATAACTTCTGTGTGTATGGGCGGGGCTAAACTACTATTGACTGAATAGGCAAGTATGTAAATTAGTTACTTTCTGCGACATCACAAAAAACAATGAATTCAAAGTGGCTCTTTTTGCAGCTTAGTTTCCATATATGGACTGTATGGAGTGAACGGTGTGTTTACACTACATCAAACTCATTTCAGAAAAGTGATGGATGTTTTTGAAAATATGGGCCTATTAATAAAATTTTAAATCTATATCAGCCTACGTCACATCCCTACATGGCCGCATAGTTTGTTATTGTCTGCCTTCAGCTGATGACTGACGTATATGATAAAACCAAAAATGTGAAACATTTTTATTTTTTTATTGGGGCGACAAACATGAAAAAAACATCAAAGACAAGAACGAAAATGAAACTAAGAACAAAGAGTACTGGAAACTATGATGGCAACTAGATAAAATATGGTCACTAAGCCTATTAATGCACAATGGTTTGTAGCAAGAAGCTAGAAAATGAGGCTATGAGGTTATCAGTCTATTTCCTCCTATTTGGAGATAAAACATTCAACGGCCAAATATAGGCTAATCATGTGCCGATCTGCCCCCTTGCTCACCCAGCAGTGTGTCAAAACCACTGTGGGCTGCAGTTCAGCCTGCATTGTTAAAAAGTTTGTGAACACCTGCTGGATGACCTGCTGTTATCTATAAAAACAGGAAAACATTCAGGCAGAACTTGGGCTTTTATAAAGGTTATAAAAAGCGTGTTTATTGATAATATTTCACAGAGCTTTGGAAGCCACTCTTTACTGTAGGTCACCATAAAGCCACATGATACCTACAGTGGTGTGAAAAAGTGTTTGCCCCCTTTCTGATTTCTTATTCTTTTGCATGTTTGTCACACTTAAATGTTTCAGATCACCAAACAAATTTAAATATTAGACAAAGATAACACAAGTAAACACAAAATGCAGTTTATAAATGAAGATCTTTATTATTAAGGGAAAAAGAAATCCAAACCTACAGGGACCTGTGTGAAAAAGTGATTGCCCCCTAAACCTAATAACTGGTTGGGCCACCCTTAGCAGCAACAACTGCAATCAAGCGTTTGCGATAACTGGCAATGAGTCTTGGGCCACTCATCTTTGCAGGATTGTTGTAATTCAGCTACATTGGAGGGTTTCCGAGCATGAACTGCCTTTTTAAGGTCGTGCCACAGCATCTCAATAGGATTCAGGTCAGGACTTTGACTAGGCCACTCCAAAGTCTTAATTTTGTTTTTCTAAAGCCATTAAGAGGTGGACTTGCTGGTGTGTTTTGGATTGTTGTCCTGCTGCAGAACCCAAGTGCGCTTCAGCTTGAGGTCACAAACAGATGGCTGGACATTCTCCTTCAGGATTTTTTGGTAGACAGCAGAATTCATGGTTACATTTACCACAGCAAGTCTTCCAGGTCCTGAAGCAGCAAAACAGCCCCAGACCATCACACTACCACCACCATACTTTACTGTTGGTATGATGTTCCTTTTCTGAAATGCTGTGTTACTTCTACGCCAGATGTAACGGGACATACACCTTCCAAAAACTTCAACTTTTGTCTCATCAGTCCACAGAGTATTCTCCCAAAAGTCTTGGGGATCATCAAGATGTTTTCTGGTAAACCTGAGACGAGCCTTTATGTTCTTTTTGCCCAGCAGTGGTTTTCGTCTTGGAACTCTGCCATGCAGGCCATTTTTGCCCAGTCTCTTTCTTATGGTGGAGTCATGAACACTGACCTTAACTGAGGCAAGTGAGGCCTGCAGTTCTTTGGATGTTGTTGTGGGGTCTTTTGTGACCTCCTGGATGAGTCGTCGCTGCGCTCTTGGGGTAATTTTGGTCGGCCGGCCACTCCTGGGAAGGTTCACCACTGTTCCACGTTTTCACCATTTGTGAATAATGGCTCTCGCTGTGGTTCTCTGGAGTCCCAAAGCTTTAGAAATGGCTTTATAACCTTTTCCAGACTGATAGATCTCAATTACCTTGTTTTTCATTTGTTCCTGAATTTCTTTGGATCACAGCATGATGTCTAGCTCTTGAGGATCTTTTGGTCTACTTCACTTTGTCAGGCAGGTCCTATTTAAGTGATTTCTTGATTGAGAACAGGTGTGGCAGTAATCAGGCCTGGGTGTGGCTAGGGAAATTGAACTCAGCTTTCCAAAGATGTGATAAACCACGGGGGGCAATCACTTTTTCACACAGGGCCCTGTAGGTTTGGATTTCTTTTTCCCTTAATAATAAAGACCTTCATTTATAAACTGCGTTTTCTGTTTACTTGTGTTATCTTTGTCTAATATTTAAATTTGTTTGGTGATCTGAAACATTTAAGTGTGACAAACATGCAAAAGAATAAGAAATCAGAAAGGGGCAAACACTTTTTCACACCACTGCATATAAAGTCAGTAAATGCAGTAATGCGGTCGCTGTACCGGACTGTAGTGGTGAAGAGGGAGCTGAGCCATAAGGCGAAGCTCTCTGTTTACCGATCGGTCTACATCCCGACCCTCACCTGTGGTCATGAGCTGTGGGTAATGACCGAAAGAATGAGATCATGAATGCAAGCGGCGGAAATGACCTTTCTTCGCAGGGTGGCGGGCTACACTCTACTTGATAGGGTGAGGAGCTCGGCCATCCGGGAGGAGCTCGGAGTAGAGCCGCTTCCCGGTGGGGGTGTACCAGGCACGGCCTACCGGAACAAGACCCCGGGGTCGTCCTAGGACCCGCTGGAGGGATTATATCTCCAAGTTGGCCTGGGAGCGGCTTGGGGTCCCCGGGAATGAGCTGGAGGAAGTTGCGGGGGACAGGGTCATCTGGGATTCTCTGCTCTCCCAACTGCTACTGCGACCCTATCTGGACTAAGTGGTTAACGATGATGATGATGATGATGTATATAAAGTCATCAAGAAAACTCACAAACTTGCAGAAACTTTAATAAAGTGTTTAGAATTGTTTTGTTTTATTTTCTAGTTTTCTGTTCTTGTCCCTTTGTTTTAGGTTGTTATTCATTGTTGAGCATTTCAAAAAGCTCCTAATGCTCAGTTCTTGTGCTGACATTACTTCCAAAGGCAGTTTTGAACTGTAGTGAGTGATGCAACAGAGGATTTTTAAGCGCTACACTCTTCAGCACTCACCGGCCCCACAGTTTTAACGGTGTACTGCTTCGTGGCTGAGCTGTTGCTGCTCCTAAACACTTCCATCTCACAATAATAGCGCTTACAGTTGACAGGGGCAGATCTAGCAGGACAGAAATTTCACTAACTGACTCGTGGCAGAGGTGGCATCCTATGACAGTGCCATGTTTAAAGTCACTGAGCTCTTCAGGGCGACCCTCTACTGCCAGTGATTGTCTATGGAGACTGCAAGGCTATGTGCTTGATTATGTGTCCACGTACTCAGATGTTAGGTCAACATCAAAGTTGGCAAATGCTATTTATATGATAAAATATGTGTATTAAAGTAATTGTTATGTCAGGTCTATGTCAGTAGGCATATGTCTATGTCATTTAGGCTTATGAACGCTGCACTACAGTAAAGTGTTCCTTGCTAGAGATGACTTTTCACATGGTTTTAAGCAGATGAGTGATGACCCAGGCATGCAGTTAGCACCATGCTAACTGGTGGGGCCTAAGCTTCCTTTAATTGTTAGCTATATTAGCCTCATAACGCCAGTGAACCCTCAGACTCTAAACATGTCTTGGCATGACAGAATTCACTTGTGGGAAACAGGAGAAACATTTCAAAAGAGATTTTCTGCTGAACTGTTTTTTAAGCCGTGCAGGTTGTTGAGCAGAAGCTCCGTATCCAGAAAAACTGCAGGGGTATGTGATGACACACCACAGCGTCTTAGTGTGTGAGCCTCACACGGAACACTCTAATCTCTAACGCCGCATCGCATTCATTACTCACGCAAAGCCGGTCTCCATGGAGGCATCACATTTCCATTTTTTTAATAACAAACTCTATAACTTTAATCTCTTCAGTCTTCAGAGAATAAAACGGAGATCACTCCATTAGGGAAGAGCTCGCAGGTGGAAATGATGTTTGGCAGTCAGCATGGCGGGCGAGCGAGGGGGATATTGTTTATTTATTTCTTATTTTTGCAGTGATATTTACTGTATTTTTCTTTGTCAGGTATTTCCTTTTATTCCATTTGTATTTTGCCATATTTTGTCATTTTCAGTCATTTTTACTTTGTACTTTGTTTGTAATCTTCCTGTTTCAGTCTTCTTGTAAGTCAGGCTGTATAATATTTAAATGTAGTTTATTGTTAAACTAAAATGAGTGTCATTACTGAGTCAGGAGAAAAAACACAGCATGGTAAGTGTGCGCTGCTGTGAGTCTCGGTGTCAAGTCTGAAAATCATTTTAAAGTCAGAGGTACGAGGACTGGTTTAGTGGAGTTTCTCAAACAACTTCATACATCTCAACCAGAGAGGGCAAATCCCCAAATCTTACATAGTGCTGCATTAAGTTTCTGTAGAGTAGCTCATAGTAGTTACTGAATAATTTAGAGCAGATACTGAATAATAACTTAGCTACTGAATAATTCACAGTAGGTACTGAATAATTGATTATAATTACAGAAAAAAAAAATCATACTAGATACTGAATAATTCATAGTAGATACTGAATAATTCTTTATGGACACTGAAATATTCATAGTAGGTACTGAATAATTCATAGTGGATACTGGATAATAATTTATTACAGTTACTCAAAAGTCATTGTAGATACTGAAAAAGTAATTATGGATACTGAAAAACTAATTATGAATACTGAGAAATTCATAGTAGATACTGAATAATTCATAGGAGATACTGAATAATTCATAGTAGATACTGAATAATTCTTTATGGACACTGAAATATTCATAGTAGGTACTGAATAATTCATAGTGGATACTGGATAATAATTTATTACAGTTACTCAAAATTCATTGTAGATACTGAAAAAGTAATTATGAATACTGAGAAATTCATAGGAGATACTGAATAATTCATAGTAGATACTGATGCCTGAAGCAATGCCAACAACTTATTTTACACGCCTCCCTTCTTCACCCTCTTTCGTGGTCCTGAGTGATCAGCCGCCGGTCATCATGCCATAATCAAGAATGGACCAAAGTTGGAAGGACACTGTACAGACAGCTGTAACATTAGTTAAGGTTAGCTAGGTTACCAATAGCATGGACAAATGCTATTTAACTGTCTAGGTAGTTAGCTAAGCTGCAGTAGCTTCTTAATTAATGAATGTCTAATTAGTATTCACAAGTCAGCTATATCGTTACCTAATGAAAACACGGTAGTGATTTTTTCAGATAATTACCTTATAATTAACTCAATTACACATTTTTCTGTGATATAACTGGTGTTGCCTTAGCAACTGTACAATAAGCACAGACTTTAATGAGTTAAAAAAGAATCCTATAATAAAATGCAATAGTCATTATTAATTCAAATGATTATGAAGGTAAAACAGCACAGCGTTATGTATGAGTGCAGTAGGATGATACCTGGCAGACAGGTGGAAGGACAGGCTGTCCACTCACTGAACGGTGTCACCACACAGTCTCTCTTACAGGGCAATAGACATGGGCGTGCTGAGTCTGGCCGGGCGGAGTCTGGACACCTACAGTGCAGAAAAAACAAAGGAAAAAAGAGATTAATAATCCAGCAGTCTTATATTTACCCGTAAGTTTCCTCCACTCTCTGCAGCTGTGCGAGGATCGGTCCTCTCATCACTATTCAGTACATTTCAGCACCACACAGAACAGTATTATAGCGAAACCACTACAGAGATAATCCTGTGTGTATTTAAACTCTAAGTATTGTAATAAGGCTCTTATTGTGTAATTAAGTTTTGGTTGGAAACTGAAAGGTTAAAATCTTTAAATGCCTGTTGGAAAAATCTTCCAATCAGGATGATTTTCTCTGTGAAGTAGTAGATGCAGCCAAGCTGGTTTCCCACTGGTTGAGACTTCAGGAGCTGGACTAGATAAACTACCTACATGATTAGAAAGTGACAGCATCAGTAATAATAACAGTAACAGTACAGTAAACATGGTGTAATTTGGGAAGGCGTTTCAGAGATTTAGGAAAAATAAATGCAAAGGAGTTTGGGAACTTGGCCTTCTGAGGTCCACAAACTCACCAGCACATATATATGTTTACATATTTGTGACAGTAAGATCAGAGTGAGTCTTCCCAATGTAGGAAATAGTGATTAGTGACAATTACTATTTACAATTGATTAGTGACCAAAATTCATTTTCCCTAAATCTATAAAACCCCATTCATAAAGTTGTATGCTTTTATGTATGAATCTTTAAAAGATAACACTTTTACATGTCTACTCCCGACACTGATCTCCCCCAAATCTGTAAAATCCATTGGCAAGTTCCCAAAACCCGTCTCATGGATTTTCCCTAAATCCATAAAACCCCCTTTTGGAGTGTAACACTCTGACATTTCTGTTCCCAACACTGAGCCTCATCCTCCAACCGTTCTTAAGAAGAAATTCCTTCTTAAAACCCACTTACGCAGTTTTTCATGAAGATTCTGACATTCACCAGTGTTTCTTATTTGGGATGTGTTCTTGGGTAAGAACAGACCCTAAACGCATGGTTTGAGAACACGTCATGAATATGACACAGACTTTTTCTTAGGACCTTTCTCAAGAACACATTTAAGAAGATACTGGAGAATGAGGACCACTGATTTTCCTAAAATCAAAATCTTCCCTAAATTCCCTAAACTGGGAGATGGGAGTCATGTATGATCTCGTGATGAGATGGAATGGAAAGGGCGACTCTACAGATTCAGGAAATGTTTGAACTGTATTTCTGCACTGTTATCAACTTCAATCTAGCAAATCTATACCTGCAAATGTAGATTGACATCAGGTGCATCTTCCACCCATATATCTTATCCTATCTTGTATAATCTGGAATATTATATCAGCTTTATCAGCAACTTATATTACTGTACATTGGAAATGGTGCAATATTGGTCTATATTAATGTATATATTCAGAGTCTAATGTGTGTATTACTATTATTAATACCATTTGTTGTTGTAGTAGTTATTGTATACTGAGCTACTGACAGGACAGGCTCACTGAGCACCAACTGGACATTATACCTCTCTACTGTTTACTATGCACTACCACTTTGTTTATACGTCCATAAATATTACATTTTGCACTGCCACTTGTTTATACACCCAGGCATATACAGCTGTTATCATATGTTATTGTTTACAGTGTTTAGTCACTCTGTTCACTCATTTACTGGACGTGCCATGCACCACTGCACTGTCACCTGCATAATAGTTATGCGATTTTACTTACTTATTCTTGTACTGCGCATTATATATCATGGTTGTTATGGTATATTTTATCATATATCTTTGCTTCTTCTATTTATGCATCTGTATTATAGCGCATGACAATACTTTTGCTCTTGTTTTGCTCTTTACTGTACTTTGTGCTGCTGTAATAGACGACTTTTTTAATATACTTTTTATTTATTTTTGTATTTAAGTACTACAAGGGGGCTACAGACCTAAGATTTTCACTCATCTTCGCAACTGTATAAATGTGACATGACAATAAATGTGATTTGATTTGATTTGGAGCACTATACAGAACACTATTATAGGGACAGACTCCAAAAGTGCACTATACAGCGAATAGAGCAAAATGCAGGACATAATAACTGTGAGTTTAATTTTTTCAGTGTGCCTTTTTAATACTTCATTTTGTTTATGCGTCAGGGTAAGTGCCATTGTTTTATTGGAGGTGAGCGCAGTTTTAATCACGAAGCTGGAGCCGAACACACTGACAGAGAGAAAGCTCTGAAACTGTATCATCTGTTAGCGATCAATGTTGAGCCCTGTGATTCACAGGGCGGTGAGCAGAGCCCGGCGCCCTGTCCTTCATTAACCCACAGTGTGTGAAGAGAGCACTCACACACACTCGAAATACTATACTGGATGGGAGATTTTCCACTGAACTACAGTGCCGTCCATAAGTAACTGAACAGGAGTGCAGTTTTTCTCTGTACTTCAGCCCATTGGATTTGAAATGAAACAATGATGATGTTCAAATGCACAATTTGAGCTTTAATCTGAGGAGATTTACATCTGTACTGAGTGAAGTACACAGATACCATAGATTTTCATACATGAACTCCACTCAGACTAGTTTTATTAGGGCGGTGTCTCGTTTTTGTGATTCTTTTTTATTATTTTCCATTTAGAGAAAACCACAAACACCACCCCCCCACCTCCATTTCAGCACTGACACACACACATGGATAGAGAACATAGAACACATGAAAATTTATATCCAATAAGCTATAGAGCCAGTGCTGTATGGACAGGTTGTGAATAGGGAGCAAATGCTGGATGACTTTGTTTGCTGACGTTAAGCCAGCCAGCCATTATTTCTAGGATCTTTCTGCGATGAGGAACTTAGAGTTATCATTAAGTCAATAAAGTTCAGGGTCCATGCAGAAGTATGTCTCGGTCAGAGACGAGATAGAATCAACAACCTCCTCCCAAAAAGTATAAACTTGTGGGCAGTTCCATATAACGTGCATAAAAGTCCCCAGAGTCTGAACAAGCAAGTTTCTAGTGGGTTGTATTTTCTATAAAACTGGACGTTGTCACTGTTACTAGACAACTAAAAATGGGTGATGTTGTGTAAATGGAAACTTTACAGGAGAAGATGAAAACATTCTGTACTTTCACTGTAAGTTAATGTAAAGAGATTTTATTCCAAACAATTTTGGAGCATTTTTATTGGTCTAATCATGATGAAATTTTCACACAGTATAAAGGGCAGCTGTTGGGCTCAAAGGACAAAGACAAATAAAAACAGAAAAAAGTGGATCATTTTTGGACAGTGGCGATATGGGAATGTAAAGTGAGGCTCTCTACCTGTGGCTATTATAATGATTGCCTCTCTAAACAGCCAGCAGTATTGTGCTTTTCTGACTTTGTTTACTTTCTCTTCTTGCTAATGCTGTCCCAGTGGAGAGAGGATGGACAGGAAGTTCTTCCACTGAAGTTTTCTTCCAAAAACTTCCAAAAAAGCACCCCCCCCCAAACAAAACAAACAACAAAAAAACAACAAATAAACAACAACAAAAAAACAAAAAACAAAACAAAAACACAGCTTGTGTAGGTTCACTGGTGGTTTTGGATGGTAAATAAAATGTCTATATTTGTGTTGTAGTCATGGCGACCCCTGGTTCCTATCACCACCACTGTAAAGACATCTGAACCATTTCACACCAAACCCCTCTGAATCTCTCTGTTTACATCTCAAACACTGAGTTATGCAAAAATGAAAAAGAAAATCTTTTTTGAGGACAGAATTTTCATGTGTTGCAATCACTATGGGGGTCTCTTGGTCTGTAATAAGAAAACACAACAGAATACACACACACACGCACGCACACACACACACACACACGCACGCACGCACACACACACACACAATCCATGCACTGAAAGGTGTGTGTGCAGCACAGCAGGTGTGCAGGTACAGTGAGTATTTGAGCTCAGCAGTAGCTCCTCTCTGGCTGAATACCAGCAGGGTTTGGAGGGGAGTTCTACACTAACATTGACAGAAATCAATCACAGCTCATAACACAACTTCCAACTTTCACAACAAGCCTGAGGAAACTCTCACTGCAAACTCGGCACACCTCTCAGTCTGACATTCAACCAGAGGTGGCAAGGAAGGAGTTCCACTGACTCATTTACTCGTTCTCAGTAAGTCTGTGTTGGCTTTGCGCTTCTGAGCACTTTTAAATGCTAGAACGTTTACTTTTAACTCAACTATATTAGAGAGTACAGAAACCATCACTTCAGAGTAGGACTCATTGTCGAGTCCAAGACAAGTCCAAGACCATAGTCAAGATAGAGTCATAAGTGGGACTGAGTCAGGATAGAGTAAAAATGACAGCAAAATCAAATCAATACAGAGTCCAGCAAGACTGAGCAAGGGTGAGTCAAAATAAGAGTGAGATCAAGTCAAGACTGAGTCCAAATGAGAACAAAACCAAGTCCAAATGAGACTGAGACAGAGTCAAGACTGAGCCAAGACTGAGTCCAAATGAGAGCGAGTCTAAATTAAATAGAGAGTGAGTCAAGACAGAGTCTGAGTAAGTGTCTAAGCAACAAACTCTATTTCTTTCCCAGCATGCTCTAGGACACTATCTACCTCACCCTTTACTGCATGACATCAACCATCTAACCGCAGAGAGAGAGAGAGAGAGAGAGAGAGAGAGAGAGAGAGAGAGAACTGGACAGGGGCAAAGAAAGAAAAAGAAGAGATAGAGCAACAGAGAACTGGACAGAGAAAAATAAATACAAAAACAGAAGGACATATAGAGAGAAAATAAATAAATAAATAGAGAAAGAAAGAAAAAGAAGGAAAGAAAGAAAGAAAGAAAGGAAGAAAGAAAGAAAGAAAAAGAAAAATGCAGAGAGAAGATAGAAAGAGAAAAAGAGAGAGGTCAGAGGAAAAGAAGAAGAGAAAAATACGAAGGGGTGGAGGACAGATAGATAAAAGCTGACAGAGGAAGAGAAAGACAAAACAGCCAAGAGAAAGAAAGAGAGAAAGAGAGAGAGAGAATGGAGGGAAAAGAAAGACAAAACAAAAAGAAAGAGAGTGAAGCATGGAGGCGAGCGAGGTTAGAGGGGAGAGCGAAGGTCAGGAGATGAGGGGATAGCGAGGCTGCAGAGAGGTCAGCAGCTCGACCTCCTTCTCCTTCTCGAGGACTAATGAAGAGAGACGCAGCTCGCTCGCAGGAAAGCGCTGATAAACATCAGGCAGGCTCGGAGATGAGAGCGCCGCGCTGCTCTCCCTCAGGAGCGGCTGTGTGCAGCGGTTTCGGAAGCGGCAGATAGCGCAGCGCCGCGTGAAGAGGAGGGAAAAATAGCATCAGAGAGAAGCGTTTAATAGAAACTTATCTAACAGAAGGCTTCAGCCGTATATCTGTGCCTGTGCATATGTGATACCGCCTCTCCTCGCCGCCTGCAGCGGCCGGGCTTTCAGCAGAAAATGTGTTGACTTGCAGGTGTGCGGGCGTCCTTGGGGAGACAGCAGATCCAGGTGGGGGGAGAGAGACTGCCGCAGGCTTATGAAGCTGTTCAGGGAAACGTGGAGAGGCCAGGAGGCCTTCATGGATCATTTCTCACACACACAGACACACATATATATAGAGGAGCCTTTAAACCTGCATTACTGTTATAGAAAAAGCGCATGACTGGCAAGCTGACAATTCACCTGACACATCTGCAGCTCATGTGGCTGCCTGCTATGAGCACTGTGCCATCATAAGATGCTCCTTGGTTATTTTTACATTTATTGAGTCATTTAAAAAGTTAAGACTCAGCCTAGCACAGAGCTAACACAAGCCAGAGTGGGATCAGTATACACTTCAGCTTCGGTGCGTGAAATCAAGTGCCAGTCTACCAACATCTCATTTACAGATCATTTACATGAAGCGCACCCTAATATATCACTGCTCTGGGAACAAAACCTTGTTTTCAGTTTTTGGCATAATTTGAAAATGCCTGTCACCCTTTACATTGTGTGTAAATTTCATGATGAATAGACCAAAAGAAACGGCTCAAACAGCCCAAAATTACTTGGGGGGAAAAAGTCTGGTTCCACTGAGTTCCATTAAAGTAAAGTAGGTTTTTTCCTTCTCCTGTAAAGTTATCATTTTGGAGATACGAGGTTTTGTTCTAACAGCAGCGATGTGCAGATGATTTGATAGAGAGCCAATAAAACAACAGAATTCAGCAGTTCAAGAGTGTGCTAGATATGGACGTTTAGAAATTCTTGCCTCTACAGCCAATTAGTGAATCGTTTATCGAGTACAGATGTGTCACAAATGACTTTCTTAGCTATATTTTGCACAGTTGGGCTGCAGGATCCAGTATTTGAACTCCTACATAGTGCACTATGTAGGGAGCAGGGAGCCGTTTGAGATTTGGGCCCAGCGTAAGAAGAGGGCGCCGCTGGATTGGTGCTGTGTTATCATATGTTCACTGTTATACGAGAAAACATTAAAAAATTTAGGAAATGACTGCAATATACAGCGATGGGCGAACGTTCTCCTCATTCAGCAGTCCATGGTTGCCTAGCAACAATTTCAGACTCTAAAGGAACTACATTTCTTGGCGGAATACTTATTTATGTTGATTATTTTCTGAAAAGTCGTGGATTTTATCATATTTTTTGTTGGCTGCCATTTTACAAAAGCAATAAGCCACTCGAAGCTGTGCGTTACTGCAATTTTATCACAGGGAAGGGAGCTTTACTCCACTTCGCGTCATGCCTAACAACACCCTTCCCTGTGATAAAATCACAGTAACGCACAGCTTCGAGTGGCTTATTGCTTTAGTATGTAGCATCTTTATGTGGTTTTAATCCATTTTTAAGCTCAATTTGGTCATTGGTGACAAAACTTCAGGACCGTGTTTAATTTCAACTTCATCAGCCACCCTTTGACATGCCGTGTGAGGAAGGAAGTGATGCCTAAATAAACTGCTGAAATGAGCTCTGTTTCTGAGGTCGGCTAATCGGACGGATGTCAGAAATTTCAGTCAATTGTCTTGTAGTTTGTGCAGATCTCACCAATCAATTTCTCAAATGCACATAAACCACACAAACACATTCACAACCACTGACTCCACACTGTTCTTACTTTTGTAAAACTCACGATGTGTCTAAAAGAATGTGTTTTCTTCTTTCTGCATTACTTAGATTTTCCTCTTATATTCAGATGGATGAGATACTTCTTTACTACAGTGGTGCATCAATAATGTCCATCAGTTTCTGAGACTGCAGGTCAGTACGTCACAAAGTTTATCAGCCCTCAAACGTCAGCCCCCTGTCCATCAAAACTGGGCCTAAATGTTTAGCTGGATGAGTAATAGCATGCAGGCAAATCCATCTACGCCGCACCCTCAAATTACTCACGAAGGTCCTCCTGAAATGAGCGTTCAGGCTTTAAAACGCCAGGCCAGTGAATTACATCTGCTCATAAACTCACTTGATGACTACGTCAATAATATATTAAGCTTGAAATGGATAAACGGCTGCATTATTTATGAGTCACATTCCCTGATGCACAGGACAATATACTCTCTGCACAATTCAATAAAGGATTTTATCTTACCCAGAGCACCTCTGTAATTCCAATAGGAGGCATTTAGCACGGAGGGATCCAGCTCGAAGGGAAAGTCTTACTTTACATGCAAGCATGGATTCAGAACGTGTTCTCATTCACATGCATCGCCTGAGCGGATGGGGGTTTGGGATTACAGAACCTTGGGGTAAAGTGTCTTGCTGAAGGTTTCAACAAGCTCTGACACTGCTGCTCTCCGCTAACCTGACAGTGTTTTACAGCAGCCATGTGGTATCAAATCCACAATTAATCAGATTGCTTGTTGGTTGTGTATAAACCCAAAGTGACTTCTGAAAAACAATCAGTCACACCAGTTTTTCCCCAAATGCATTTGATTGACTACGACATATTTGGTGTCCTCTTTTAAAGTTTGGCACTGGAGCAAGTAATGGAAGCTTACACCCTACCAATTAGCACGGTGCTAACTGCCTGCCAGCATCATCATACAGTTGCCTCAGTCCTTTGCAAAGCACAGGAAAAATTCAGGCACCAACTACTACTACTGCGTTAAAACGAATGTATATATTTAAAAAGAATCGTTTGGCGAAAAATCAGACTTATGCTAGATGTGGCTGATCAGACAAGATATTATTTATTGTTCAAACTTCTTTATTTTACCAGTGGAGCGATAAGGCTAATGTTGCTAACACTACAAGTCAATAGTCACCCAAATCGTTTCTGTAAATACATCTGCACAACTTCTCTCAGCTGACTCAAACTGCAGCCAGCTCTTTACTAATGTGATACAGAATTGTCAGTGGGGTTTAGCATGACTAAGGCCCAATCCCATTTCACCCCTGGCCCCTATCACTTAGCCCTTAGCCCTCTGTTTTGCGTGTTCACGTCTAGTGGTAGGGTGTCCTGATTGTTGCTGAGATAGAGGGGTAGGGTGAACTGTTATGGCCCTCAAAACGGAGGTTTTTCAGAGACTCACTCCTGAGAAAAGAGAAAGAAACGTCAAGATGGCTGCACAAGTGACCAAAGAAACCCATCAATGTGAGAATTTTCTCTGTTTAAAAATTACAATAACCACTGTATTGTCTTAGTTTAATGTAATTTCAGTGTATTATGATCCTTTTTCTTCATAATAAGCATACAAGTTACATTCTGGTGTTTCAGGCATCAGAACTGCCACACCATTTAAGGTGGAACAGGAATATTCTAACGAGAAGCTGGTGAATATCTGACTTCAGCTTCATATCACTGAAGAATTAGGGGTGGGTGATAATAAATAATTGCCCCCCTCTTTGAAGGCATATGATGCCCTAAATGTAACTAAAGCCCAGCAGTGAGGAGCTGAACTTTACCCTCCTCTGCTGTCACTGCAGACTGGCAGGGTCGCCTACAGAGCAGCGCTGGTAGCTGTTAATGAAGTGATGCTCTTTTTATTTGAGGGTCCCATTTCAGAGGAAAGAGTTCAACCACTACCCTGTAACTCAGTTCTGAGGGGCAAGGAGACACTCGAAAACAAGGGGTAGGGGTAAAAATAAGAAATGGGACTGGGCCTAACTGTGAGCCAGATGTGGGAACATGTCACTAAGGTGCAAGTAACAAGTAAGTCTCAAGTCTTAACACTCGAGTCCCAGGTCACGACACTCAAGTCCCAAGTCAGTACTTGTGGGTCTCAAGTCGAGTCCCAAGTCCTAATTCTTAAGTTCTAAACAAGTCAGTCTGCATTCTTCAGCTAATTTATAATATAATTAATATTTTTTTAATTTTTACCTGATTTTCTCCCCAATTTAGTCGTCTCCAATTCCACCCGCTAGTTAGGACTCCCCCAATCACACACGACGCTATCAACGCTAGGAGGGTGAAGGCTAACACAGGCTTCCTCCGAGACCTGTGAAGCCAACCACCGCTTCTTTTCGAGCTGCCGCTCACGCAACGTCACTGGACAGCCGAACGCGCTCGGAGGAAAGCGCCAACCGCCAGATCTGCTACGTCAGCTAACAGACGCCTGCGCTGACTAGTATCACGCTGAGTGAGTGATGGGGGGAGAAGGGCAGCCATCCCACCCACCCAGAGAGAGCGAGGCCAATTGTGCTCTCCCAGGACTCCCGGCTACGGACGGCTGCAGCATCACCAGGGATCGAACTCGCGATCTCCTGATGACAGGGCCAACGCTTAGACGGTTGCGCCACTCGGGAGCCTGAAACGTCAAATTTGAATAAAAAGCTGGCAAATAATAAGTCAAATTCAGCCTCATGGTGAACGTTGTGACTGTTTTACCCACAGAAGCTGTTAAAATCGGTCGAACAGAGACGCTGTGTTTCTTTCGTTTTGCTACCATGAGGAAAACGGTCAGTTCACCTGGTGAGTTCCTCCAGTAAGAGTTGAAGCGCTGAGCTCTGCCTATTGATGCTTCACTTGTTTCTGGCTTATGGAGGTGAACTTGAACACTAAACACTTCACTCGTCTTCCGAAAGAGAACAAGCCAAGCGTAAACAGAGTAACAGACATTTGACAAAGCTGTTATTCATCAGATTTACGGCAGGAAATTAATCCATGCACAGGAAAACTAAGCAGCTGTGTAGATTCCTGTCTGCAGTCTGACTCTCCACACTTCTCTCTTTTTTGGGTCTCGAGTGTTTCTGAGTCATGAGGCTCAAGTCTGAGTCAAAGTCTGAGTCATTTGTGTTCAAGTCAAAGTCGAGTCGCAAGCCTTTCGTGATTTTTTCAAGTCGAGTCTCAAGTCATAAAACTTGTGACTTGAGTCTAAGTCCTATGACTCCAGTCCACACCTCTTCTGTGAGCTATAGACATTAATAAAACAGTCAGACTTGCTGAACAGGTGTTGAACTCTGACTCCTCTTCGTGTCCAGAGTGTCATGCAGGCATTTGGACGCCACAGTTTATGTTCATGATTTATGTTCTTTTTCATTAACAGCTGTTTAATCTTGACGTTTCTGAACAGAAGGTATATGTTTACAAACAGAAACAGCAAAAATCATCACTGTAATCTAGTACTAGTGACGTGTGTGAACACAGAGAATCAGGAACGCGAACTGTGGTGACCATATGTCCTCATGACACAAGAAGAGTCGGAATTCAGCACAACACCTGCCGTATGAAGTGTCTGACTGCAGCGTTGAGCTACACAGAGGTTTCGTTCATGTTTATAGTTCACAGTAGGTTGTGCTGTGTACGCAGCCCTGCTGGTGACGTCCTATATAAATAAAAATAATGCATGGCCACAATGTATTATGTGTAGGAACGAGATCCTAATGCGTGGCCACAACTTAGTAAGACGTGTGAACGAGATCCTAATGCATGGCCATGACTTAGTAAAGGCATGGGAATGAGATAAATAAGTCTATAAATTGTGGCCACGACTTAAATACCTCTTTCCCTTGCCTTAGTAGGTCATGGCCATGCATTAGCATCTCATTAACATTAATGCAGTGCGGCCACGCATTAATTTTATTTATTCAGGATGTTACCAGCAGGGCTCCATAGCTGTGCTCTAAACCACATTAACAAGTCTGCGCCACCTTAATAAAGACCTGGTTTGGGCGAGTTGAGAGATGTTTCGGGGATGTATTTACAGAAAGGTTTGGTTATAGTGTTCGTATCTCCAGCACGATATATCTATATATATATATATATCTATATATATATATATATATATATATATATATATATATATATATATATATATATATATCTCGCTGCTGTCGGAAGAAAACCTCGTATCTCCAAAATGGTAACTTTACAGGAGAAGGAAAAAACCTACTTTACTTTTAATGTAAGTCAATGGAACCAGACTTTATTACAAGTAATTTTGGGCTGTTTGTTTTGGTCCATTCATCATGAAATTTACACACAATGTAAAGGGCAACAGGGACTTTCAAATTTTGTCAAAAACTGAAAAACGACAAAAACGGAGGTTTTATATATATGTAATGCACATACCTTAAAGCTTTTCTTAAGAAGTTCTCCTTTTCTTGATAATTCCTTTGAACTTCATCATTTTTGTCTAAAAATGCTTTCATGAATCTGGCCTTAGCACTCAGAGTTCATTGGAATTTGGGAATTGCTGCAGCTCCAAGCATTCCGATACCCGGCACCAGCCTGGGAGCTCTTTACAGGCAGCTGGACAGAACTAGCAGATGTGGTTTTGCAGAGGACAATTAAAGTGCTCTCATCATCAATAAAGGTCAGAGATATTTGATTTCCTCTTTACTCCTCAAACCTCTCGAGTGTTTACTGTACTGGACTGTCATATAAATCTACAGCAGTGACCAGGCTGGCCACACTGGCAGGGCTGGACTGCAGACATCAATTACCATTAAAAAGTACAGACATTACAAGTGTGGCCGAATGTTAAGGAGGGAAAGGCCTTTCAGGACTGTTTACACAACTGTTTAGAGGAAATCATTAGAAAGACTGGGGCACAAACTCATGCTGTCTGTGCTGATGTACAGTTCGTGTTAGCCGTCCTCTAGCCTTTCATCACTGGTCAGTTTCTGACCACAGAGCTGCTTCTGTGTGGATATTTTTGAGTGGTGGACCACTCTCAACCTAGTAGTGACACCCAATAGTAGTCCACTGTAGGCCATCACACAAATACTATCTGGACAACAGCGGTCCTTTGTATTAACAAACTTTCTGGTGACATCATCATCATGGATAGTGTTAGTCTGGTGTAGGTTTTGTGTTAAAGTTAAGGTTAGGTTTAGATTTAGGAATAGATTTAATAGAATATTTCACATTCAGCATGAAGCTCAGTTGCATTTAATAGATATTTAGTTGAATGTTATTTATAGACACACTGAGCATCTACAAAGCGTCTACAGTGGACCATCAGAATAAAGTGTTACTGCAAAAACTACCATACAGCTGAGCCATAGCAACAACTACTGAACCATACCACAAACTACCAAAACATAGCGAGAAATATCAAACCATATGAGAAACTACCAAAAATACTACAAAGTATCAAACCACACCAAGAACTACCAAACCGTATCAAGAACTATGAAACCAAACCAAGAACCAAACAAGCACTAGAAACTACCAAACTGTTTAAGAACCTACCAAACTACATTAGCTAACTACATTAACTACCAGACCACACTTTGAACTACCAAACCATACCAAGAACTACCAAACTGCACCAGAAACTACTAACCTGTACTGAAAACTACAAAGCCATACAAAAAAAAAACTATACTAGAAACTATCAAACTGAATCCAAAACTACCACACCAACAACTACAAAACCATACCAGGAACTACCAAACTACTATCAACTGCACCAGAAACTACCAAACTGTATGCAAAACTACCATACCATACCAGGAGCAACCAAACTGAACCAGAAATTACTAAACTGTTCCCAAAACTATCAAGAACTACCAAACTGCACTAGAAACTACCAAACCATTCCAAGAACTACCAAATTGCACCCCAAAACTACCAAACCATGCCAAGAACTACCAAACTGCACTAGAAACTACCAAACTGTACCCCACAACTACAAACCATACCAAGAATGACCAAACTGTACCCCAAAACTACCAAACCATACCAAGAATGACCAAACTACACCAGAAACTACCAAACTGCACCCCAAAACTACCAACCCATGCCAAGAACTACCAAACTACCTTAGAAACTACCAAACTGTACCCCAAAAGTACCAAACCATACCAAGAATGAACAAACTACACTAGAGACTACCAAACTGTACCCCAAAACTACCAAACCATATCAAGGACTACCAAACTGCACTAGAAACTACCAAACTGCACCCCAAAACTACCAACCCATGCCAAGAACTACCAAACTACCTTAGAAACTACCAAACTGTACCCCAAAAGTACCAAACCATACCAAGAATGACCAAACTACACTAGAAACTACCAAACTGTACCCCAAAACTACCAAACCATATCAAGAACTACCAAACTGCACTAGAAACTACCAAACTGTACCCCACAACTACAAACCATACCAAGAATGACCAAACTAGACTAGAAACTACCAAACTGTACCCCAAAACTACCAAACCATACCAAGAATGACCAAACTACACCAGAAACTACCAAACTGCACCCCAAAACTACCAACCCATGCCAAGAACTACCAAACTACCTTAGAAACTACCAAACTGTACCCCAAAAGTACCAAACCATACCAAGAATGAACAAACTACACTAGAGACTACCAAACTGTACCCCAAAACTACCAAACCATATCAAGAACTACCAAACTGCACTAGAAACTACCAAACTGCACCCCAAAACTACCAACCCATGCCAAGAACTACCAAACTACCTTAGAAACTACCAAACTGTACCCCAAAAGTACCAAACCATACCAAGAATGACCAAACTACACTAGAAACTACCAAACTGTACCCCAAAACTACCAAACCATATCAAGAACTACCAAACTGCACTAGAAACTACCAAACTGTACCCCACAACTACAAACCATACCAAGAATGACCAAACTAGACTAGAAACTACCAAACTGTACCCCAAAACTACCAAACCATACCAAGAATGACCAAACTACACTAGAAACTACCAAACTGTACCCCAAAACTACCAAACCATATCAAGAACTACCAAACTGCACTAGAAACTACCAAACTGCACCCCAAAACTACCAAACCATATCAAGAACTACCAAACTGCACTAGAAACTACCAAACTGTACCCCAAAACTACAAACCATACCAAGAATGACCCAATTAAACCAGAAACTACTAAACTGTTCCCTTAACTACCAAACTATGCCAGAAACTACCAAACCATACCAATAACTACCAAATTGCACTAGAAAATACCAAACTGTACCCCAAAACTACCAAACCACACCAAGAGCTACCAAACCGAGGGAAGAGCAAAGTTAGCTCTCAGGTCTCCGAGCAGAACCTGGGGTGTGTTCATGTTTTTCAGGTTGAAGCAGGTTTTGTGTGGTGCTTCTACATAACATGGCTGAACCAGGTTACTGGAGAAGAGGAACCACTGATATCGACTGAGAGGATCCACAGTTTAGTTAGCAGCAGCTTCTCAGTCAGTATTCACAGGAGGGACCCTCTCTCACCTGCCAGCAAGCCCCCCACCACAATACTATCACCAATTGGCCATGGTTGCAGGGCACAGTCGGACAAGGGCACCTATTAAAAGGTACAACACGCCTGGCGCTGTAGTGGTGGGTCTTAACGGGGTTGGTAGGGTGACTAAGGACGGAGCTCCAGAGTCATTAAAGTGGGATCATTATTTGCAATAAACACATTATTGAGCGAGTGAGTGCGGCGGCAGACGCTTTGTGCTCGGCTGACTTTTATGTCTCAAAATGCATTCCTGCAAGTGTAAATGCCAACAAGGCCATCAAACGAGACCCATAAAGCCTGGATGACCCCATAAACCAAAGCGCAACTCAGACAAAGCTTAGGAGTCCAGGAACACACCTACATGAACGGTTCGCTCGGAAAAACACGGCGTATCCACTCAGTGCTTAATGACGGATCTGAGCAGAACAGGGTGTTTTATAACAGACTTCAGAGCGTTTAATACCCCCGGGGACTTTTTCTCCGCCCTGTCAGGACTTATATCTGCAACACTGAGGCCCTCGCTGTAGATTATCCCTTCCTTACAGAGCCAGTCAAGACTTAAGTTCCAAGAAACAGAAAGGAGGTTTTCTCAAGTGCAGCTACACAGTCCAAACACAGCACAAAGACAGAGAAACACTGCTGAACATCACCCAAACGTATTAATTTAATTAATCATACAGCCAGATTCCTGCGTATGGATTAATTTAGTCGTTGACCACACCGCTGTGAGGACGGTGATTCACCAATGAAAATCCTTTTCAGTCTAAGTTAAGGCGTAATCTGAGTCTGGGTATCCAGCCAATGCTCTACGTGTATGTTTACGAGTCTGGCAGCTCATTGTTTACTGTATTTTTCTCCTGCTTTTCCTTGAGATTTCTTGGCACAGCTGTCTGTGCTTATCAACGACCTGATTAACTATAATGAAGCAGGATGTCAGTAATATTCATAAACAAGAAATGTGGAGGCGCCTGAAATACAACAGCTATTTCAACACAACATGGAAAGAAAATATTGCAGAAAAATACAAATAACGATAAAGAAAGTTACTAATAAAACCATGTAACCATGTTTAAAGCATAAGTAAAGGTAAAGATTATTGAATTAATAACCTGAGAAATAAATAACATGAAAATCAAATAAAGATATATCTTAAATAAAATAAATAAATAAAAATGTGTATTATTTATAGTATATATTTCAATATATTTTATAATAATAAAACAAGAGTATATAGCTTTAATTTTTTTGTTTTTATTTATTAATATATATATATATATATATATATATATATATATATATATATATATATATATATATATATATTATTTATTTATAAAATATTGTGCAAAAGTCAGAGACCACCCTTACTTAGTGTAATTTCTAGTCAAAATAGCCATTAAGTACCAGATATTCATTTTTCAGTCTCATTTTTCAAAAAAGGAGAAACAAATATTTAACAGAAAACTACACGGCCACCTCAACAACTAAATCTAATTTCAAATTATGTCAAAAAATGAAAAATGAGGTTTTATCCTGACAGCAGCGATAAATTATTGTATAAAATTCAGAGACCACACTTTATTTATTTCATTTAATTTCCAATCAAAACATCCATTACAAATTATTTATTTAACCGAAAATGACAGAATCCTCCTTCTTGACAGCCACACATCCTTTCAAACCCACAGCGCTGAGTCGTCTTCTCACAGTGGAAGGATGGACAGAAACACCTGTGGATGTTTTCAGATCTGAAGCAGCTTGATTTTCTCCTCTCTCTCAGAGATGAAAGCTTTAAGTGCTGTTTATCTGATGGGGGCAGTTTTGGGGTCGACCAGCTCTTCCAGCTGGTTGTTAGGAGCCCCATTTTCTTTGAGGCTCCAGTTTTTTCACCTATTTTTCTTTGAATTTATGCAAGTGGATTACATTATGTCTAATCTCCTTAGAAACATCTGAACAGTGAATAACTTGCACTCAATGACTGTTTAGACTTAAAATAAAATGAATGAAATGATGGTCTCTGACTTTTGCCCAGTTCTGTACATAAACAAAATGAAGCTTCAGTGAACTGGACAGATATATATATGTCAGACAGGACTAGGTACCTTTTAGGAACGACTGGTCCTGAGTTCGTCTTCATGCAGGTCACTTTACGATTTTGAACGCCGACTGCGCAGGTGGACGTTTCGTTCCAGTAGCCGCTGCTGTTCAGAGCGGCGGCCAAATCCTCAGTGCACGGCTCCCAGGAGGAGGTCTCCCAGTAGAAAACGATACAGGGATGATCATTACAGGATCTCCACTGCTCCAGAGCTGGGGCAGGAGGACAGGCTTTACCTCCTGAGGGAGAGGGAGAGGGAGAGGGAGAGAGAGACACTGCAATTAATTCAATTACAGCCTAGAGACTTTTCCACTGAAGTACAGCCCTCGTTTCAATCATTCATTTTAACCCAGTAACAATAACACAATAACACGGTCATTTCGTATCGATTATTTCTGCAACACTTTATAATTATTGGCCCTAATTAACAGTGACGTCATTTTTAGCTAATAGCTTGTTGATAATTATATAATCGCTAAATATATATTTAACAGGGGTGGATTTAGTGATTGTAAGGTTCTAGGTAAGAGACCTGAACAGCACCGCCTGGAGGCACATTTTTAAATTAGCTGAGGCTCCTGAGCGGCCCAAACGTTTACACCGCATAAAACGATGTCTTAGCAAATCTAGTCTTTATATCAAATATTACTCATTTCGAGATTTTTGTAAGATTATTATTCTTATTTCTAAACTTTGTTTTATTTAAGTAAAACAAGCATAATTATTTGCCAATATAGTAAAATCATTTGATACAAAGTAACATAGAATTTAAAGAATGAGTAATGAGAGAAGTTTTTCCAGGAAGTGAGCAGGACTGTAATTCTACTACAGTTTGAATTTGTAATAGATTGCTTTGATGTTTTCATTAACATTTATTAGTTTCTTTGCTGCACATGAATATGTAGTGTATATCTATATATTTATATCTATTTCCCTACCTATATACATATATATATAATACATATATTATACACACACACACACACACACATATATATGTGTGTCTATATCTAATTTATCTTCTTGTGGGGACTCTAGTGTTTCCTATTAACATCCAACATTAATAAATGCTATCATTTCAACCACTTACTAATTGACATACAGATAATGAATCATTACTTTGACTTATTGAAACATAATCATTAATTATAGCTTGTTAATGAAGATTTATTTACCTGATTCTCATAAGTCAAAGTTATATACTTGACTATAGCAACTGACTACTTAGCAACTGTGCACGTTTTTTAATTGACTATGCATACACTTCTTTTGTTATAAGTTCATTAGTACTAAGAAGTTGATATATATTGTTTTACTCTTTTATAATCATAATTGGGCTCCGGTTATAAAGTTGCGACTTTACATACAATGTTTTAATAAAAAAATATTGTTCTACCCATTAAATTCAAATATAACACATTGATTAAAAGCATTATCAGTGTTCTTTTTATTTGTATGTAGAGAAGTAAGCAGTCAATAATTCAAATAGTTTCAAATAAAGCATGAAATAACAATTACATATTTATTACATACCATTAATAAACTAAGCTAAGTTAATTTTTCCTACCTTATCGCTCTTTGAAAAAAGTGGAGAAACTGTGCGAAAAGTGCAAACTTTGAATTCAGACCACTTTAGTGTTTGTAAGAAGAGGAGATATTTTATTATGATTTGAATTTGAAGAACTGTGCATACATAATGTGAACAGAATCATAATGTAGTTAATTACATACCTATATAATAAACATGTAATTATATTTAAATAGTACAGCAACAATTTTAGATCCCCAGATTCTAATGTAATGCAGAATTATTGACACATCTACATGAAATATATTTGCCATGATGGCTTGGAAGGGAAAACAACCTTTATTTGACCATTTTAGCATTTAAAGGAACCCCGACTGTTAAGACAAGTGAGCTTCAATACAATATACGTGTCCAGTACTGTTAAAATATAATGTTCAGACTGAGTAAAATGTTTTATTTCTTATTAGAAATTGACAGCATCCCTGTAATAGTAGGTTGCCATTTTTGTTGTGGCATCAAATGCTTGCTCTTCGTCTTGTATACTGAGTGATGAACCATGAGCAAAATCTGATTCAACTCAAATACATATTTCAGCCTTTCCAGCTGTTCCTAGAAAACCTTATTACCGTTATAATAAACAAAACATTGTGGTTCAATAGCTTTGGACATGTACATCATTTGAAGCCATACACACTTACAAAAGATGGTCTTTCAAGGGTTCTCTAGTAAAGAAAATGGTTCTATATAGAACCATGAACATTCAAAAAATGCTTTAGATGATTAAAAGGTTCTTCAGAAGGAAAAAGTCCTGTATATGGTTCTATATAGAACCTTTTTGAAAAGGATTCTACATAGCACCAAAAATGGTTCTTCTATTGTAACAAGCCTGACATCATAACAATAGAAGAATCCTTTTCGGTGCTCCATCGAACCATTTTCTTTACTAAAGAACCCTTGAAGAACCATGATTTTTAAGTGTGTACAGTCAGGGTTCCTTTAAGAGTGTGAAATGATCTCTGTTAAATGCTCTCATAAGTAAAAGTATTAGCACCAGGAGTTCTATTCACGACTAAACTCAGCACCTCTGTAATAAATGATGTAAATGGCTGTGACCTGCAGTGTGGGATTTATTTATGCCTCTACATTTTCTATAATTAAAACCGATTCCAACGCCAGCTGCCCTTGAAGTCAATGACATTGTATTGACATTCAGCTTCAGCGCAGGCTGCTGAGCGACTCAGCGCTCCGTTAAGTGGCCCACAATGCACAATAATGAATCCGGCACAGATTGCGTGAATATTAATAAGGGATTGTGTGACTAATAAGGCTCGGTGGGCTGCATGGAGAATACGAGGCTGGGACAAATTTCCATATTTCAGCACTGGGGGATCATGGGAAGTGAAAAAGAGAGAGCGTGTGAGGGGGTGGGTGAGTGATAGTAGTGGGAGGAGTTCTTATACCGAGGTATGTTTTAATGTTCATTATGCACTTAATCCAAATGAAGTGTATTTGACCATCACCATAAAAAATGTTGGTTTAACTTTACAAAAGGAACATTTAAGTAATTGTATAATAAGTAAATAAGTATATAAGACAAAGATGGTTGTTCTTCTTTTTTAGTGTTCACTTAACTTAAAATTTTAGGTCAGCCACAAATCACTTAAAACTAAATTTAAATTAACTGCAAAACTTGAATATTTCTTTTTCTAAGTATTTCTTTTTCTAAATATTCCTTGTTCCATTGTATTGCACTAACTACGGTCAACATTTTAAGCCAATTCATGCTACATAAGCCGCAAATGTAAGTTGATTGACTGACTGATTGATTGATAGATTGATTGATTGATTGGCAGATAGATAAACAGCACATTAATGATTAGTAATCTTTCATTAAATAACTTTGTTAACTATATAGAACTATGAACACTCATGATTAAAGGGTTCTTTCCATGGTTAAATGGTCCTTCAGATTGGTGGAGAATGTGCTGTATACGGTTCTATATATTCTAAAAAGGGTTCTTCTATTGTTACAAGCTTGACATTGGTTTGCTGTAAAGGGGGGAGTTAAGTCACCATTCACTTTCATATTTCCTTCATTTGGTGAGATGTAGATGAGTGACTGAGTGTGAGTGTGAGTGTTACCTTCACCAGGTAAGGCCAGGATGGTGCGCATGCGGCTCTGTCTGCCTTCTGCGTTCTTATTGGTGCAGGAGTGAGAGCAGGAGGACCAATCAGACCAGGAGCTGACCACGCAGTCCCCAGGGCAGGCCATGTCACAGGGTACCTCTGAAGGGGGGGGATCCTCTTCACAAATCTCCGCCTCCACAGGCTCACCTGTACAGAGGACCAACAAGTGGGGCGTTAAAGTCAACCTGACACTAAAATCATTTTTTAGAAAGGGGTTAAAAGACAACAATCTCATTTTTCTGTAATCATCCATCAAAATGTACTGACTTTTTCCCACTTCTAAAATATCCTCTTTCCTTTTTTCTTTTTGTTTGATGACATCATTTCTCAGTGACACTGACTTTAAAGGTGCTCTCTTGAAGCTCTGAATGGACCTTTATATTACCATAGCTATATCTATTCACTGCGGATATGGTCATCTGTTGCTCTGTATTTATCATCTGTGCTGCACTTTGAGCAGCATTTGGGCTTAAAACTAACATTTAATATGTTATTTGTCATGTTATGTAATATTCTGTACTGCATCACTGCATCTCTCAGTCTCCTAAATTCACAATTGTATATTCTTCTTGTGTTGTCCTTCAGTAGTGTTGTCTCAGTTAAACACTCAGTATGCATTCAACAAACACCAACTAACAAAAAACTGATGTCGCAGTCGGGACAAAACTACTACTACTACCACTACTACTACTACTAATAGGATTTATTTATGTTTCCAAATTTCAAATTCCAAAAGAAGTAAAATGAACAGGACAGAAAATGGAAAATAACATACAGTAAGGCTGTGAAGTTGAGGTAGAAGAGCAGCACTGAGTGCAGAGGTACATTTTCAGTCAGTTTTAAAGAGGAGAAGGATGAGCAGTTATGAATGTGTTGGGACGAGGAGCTCCAGAGCTTAGGGGCCATAGGGCTAAAGGACCTGCCACCCCAAGAAAACAATCTAATCTGGGGAACGACCAAAAGCCCAGAGCTGGAGGACCTGAGTTTACGTGATAGGATATACGAATGAAGGAGCAGAGTCAAAAATGGAGGTGTGGAGGTGATGAGGAGCATCTTGTATTGTATACGCAAAGTATTGAGTATCCAGTGACTTGATGATACATTTCTTGAAGATTTTAGGCAAGATTACTTTTTATTTCTATCTTTTATAGTTTCAAAATAAAAAGGGCCTGAAGCAAAAGTTTGTGCATGCTGCGTGGTCAGTACTTAGTAACAGCCCCTTTGGCAAGTATCACAGCTTGTAAATGCTTTTTGTAGCCAGTTAAGAGACTTTCAGCTCTTGTTAGGGGGATTTTTGCGCAGTCTTCCTTGCAAAAGGCTTCCAGTTCTGTAAAATGCTTGGGCCATCTAGAACCTTCAGCTTGAGGTAGTCCATTGTGGATTTTAACGTGTTTAGGATCATTATCCTGTTGTGGAAGCCATCCTCTTTTCAGCTTCATATATATATATATATATATATATATAAATATATATATATGGTGAGGTTACATATATATGGTGGTGGCATGTTAGTGTGCGCTGGTGCGAGTGGATCAGACACAGCAGTGCTGCTGGAGTTCTAAACACTTCAGTGTTGCTGCTGGACTGAGAACCGAAAACATCCAGCCAACAGCGTCCTGTGGGCAGCGTCCTGTGACCACTGATGAAGGACTAGAGGATGACCAACACAAACTGTGCAGCAGCAGATGAGCTATCGTCTCTGACTGTACATCTACAAGTTTGACCGACAAGGTTGGAGTGTCTAATAGAGGGTCCATGGGGGTCCTGACCACTGAAGAACAGGGTAACAAAGTATGCAGAGAATCAGATGGACTACAGTCTGTAGCTGTACTACAAAGTTCTCCTATATGGTCAGTGGAGCTGATAAAATGGCCAAAGAGGTTGTTTTAATGTTATGGCTGATTAGTGTATATGTCAGGAATATATATCCCAAAATTTCATCCCACCAGTGAAGCTTTCTTAGCCTTTAAACCAAAAACTTTTACTCCCAAGGCTGTTTTTGCACAACTATATGAGGAAAGTAGGCATGTTTACAACAAATGAATCAGTGTTTACAATTTCCATTTTGGCTGGAGTGTCCATGTTAATGTTTGTCCAGATATTTTGGATTTGTTGTCTTTAAATGTAGCACTGTGGCTCTGGAGGAACTGTTGTGTGCCATGCTTGACTCGACTAAAAGGTCTGACTGAGTGAAGCTTTAATGACAGTCCATCAGAAGATAATAACAGCAATAAAATCACTGTCATCATCATCAGGAGCGGCAAAAACAAGCTTGTAAGAAGTGAAACGTTATTAACCTCCTGAACTCTCAGCTTATTATTTGGTTATTAGTCTCCCATTATTCAGTAATGACCATAAATTATTCAGTAATCACTATGAAAAGTTCTATCCTAAAAAAGATGGATCTTTAAGGCTTCTTTATCAAATTGTATTTATTGTGAAATCACATTTACACAGGGGCGAAGGTGAGTGAATATCTTGGTGCATAGCCCCCTTGTAATGTTTAAATATATAAAATATATATAAAAGAAAAAAGACCACACAAACACACACACACACACACACACACATATACATATATATATATACATATATATATATATATATATATATATATATATATATATATATATATATATAGTATCATTCCTATGTTCAGTTTTTATGCAGTAACATAACTTTTGATGGGTTCTTTAGTAAAGATAATGAACACCATTTGCATGCTTAAATGGTTCTGTGGATGGTGAAATAGTTCTTCAGATTGATGGAGAGTGTGTTGCATAGGGTTCTATGCAGAACCTCTTACAGAACCTCACTTTTGAAAAGGGTTCTAAATAGCACCAAAAAGAGCTCTGCTATTGCTCCAGCCAATGAGTACAGAACTCACATACACTGACTGGCCACTTCATTCAAGTCCACCTCCTTGTTTCTACACTCATTGTCCATTTTATCAGCTCCACTTACTATATAGTTTCACTCTGTAGTTCTACAGTTACAGACTGTAGTCCATCTGTTTCTCTGCATACTTTGTCACCCTGTTCTTCAGTGGTCAGGACCCCCATGGACCCTTACAGAGCAGGTACTATTTGGGTGGTGGATCATTCTCAGACACAGCAGTGCTGCTGGAGTTTTTAAACACCTCAGTGTCACTGCTGGACTGAGAATAGTCCAACAACCAAAATATCCAGCCAACAGCATCCTGTGGGCAGCGTCCTGTGACCACTGATGAAGGACGAGAGGATGACCAACACAAACTGTGCAGCAGCAGATGAGCTAGCATCTCTACAAGGTGGACCGACAAGGTAGGAGTGTCTACTAGAGTGGACAGTGAGTGGACAGAGCGTTTAAAAGCTCCAGCAGCACTGCTGTGTCTGATCCACTCGCACCAGCACAACACTCACTAACACACCACCACCACGTCAGTGTTACTGCAGTGCTGAGAATGATCCACCACCCAAATAGTAGCTGCTCTGTGGAGATGAATAGGTACTTTAAAGTGGGGACATATTTACAGACCCTTAAACTTTAATGGGTTAGAAGCTACGTCTGCAACGTTGATCCATTCACTCATTGCAAAACTATTATAATATTCACTCAACGACCCAATTATTTCTTAACTAGTAATACAGTGCAAAACAAAACACTTTCACTGACATGATATGAATCACAAAGCATGACATTCGTCAGACATTTCAAACCAATTCCAGGAAGGCGTTAAAACACACAGCGAATACTCAGAAAAGTCTTAAACTTCAAAAGCGAGTCAAGAGTCGCTGAGCTGCTTTCATCTCTTTAATGGGCCTCTGATGATGCCAGAGCACTTTTTCATCTGCAAATGAGAGCTTCACATCTCAAATTCATTTCCTTTTTTCGTTGTTCCATCAGCAAAAACAGCAAACGCGAGGACGGGGATATCAATTCAGATTTGAAAATGATGAGCAAAGCAGCCGTGAACAAAAGCACTGTAATGATTTCCTAGCGCTGATTATCAGAGCTCTGACTGATCAGGAGAACCGACACTGTCCAGTCTTCTACAGACGCTTTCAGCTACTGCAGCTTTCACAGCCTGTCGATCTGTCAGCGTGTTGAGTCTATTCACATGTCAGTACAATTCATACCGGAGCTGCTGCTGAAATTAAACAAAAAAGAGCCTGATTTACCACAAACGGCACAACAGATCCTCATTAGCCAGGAGAATGAGCGTGAAAAACCTCCACCAGTCTTACAGTTACAGGGTTTATATTGTAGCACCGGTACAGGGAACGCACGATTCCCACCGCGAGAAGTGCTCTGTATTAAACACCAGGCAGAAAGGCCCTTACACAGCACTGAACTAATGAGGGAGGGTCACCACCGGCCACAGGCTTCACCCTCACGATAACCAGCCCCAACACACAACATCCACAAACCCCAACACAGAATAACACAAACACTTACACAAACCTTTAAACTAACAAACTTTGGCATTAGCAACAACAATGAAGTCCTTTCTAGGAGGGTGTGTGCCTACCATGAGCCTCCACACGTGGCTGCTCACATGGCCACGCCTCCTGAGCTCAGACAGTCACTACAGTATACTGACTTTTATTAGACATGGAGAGAAAACAGAACAACACTGAAGCCTAAAATACTGAGAGAGAGAGAGAGAGAGAGAGAGAGAGAGAGAGAGAGAGAGAGAGAGAAAGTAACAGAAGAAGCAGAAAGGGGGGAGAGAGAGAACAGAGAAGCAGAAAAGAGAGAGAGAAAGGAAAAGAGGGAGTGAGGGAGAGAGAGAGAGAGGGAGAGGGAGAATGAGAGAGCAAGAGAGAAAGGAAAATAAGAAGCAGAGAGAAGGAGAGAATGAAAGAGTAAGTGAGGAGTCAGAGGGAGACAGAACAAGAGTTAGAGAATGAATGAAAGATCAGAGGGTAAGTGTGAGGGTAGGAAAAATGAGAGGAAGACAGAGAGATGGGGATGTGAGCGAGAGAGAGACAGAAAGAGAGAGCAAGCGTGAGAGATCAGCAGAAAGTTGGGGAGAAGGAGAAAGAAAGAAAGAAAGAAAGAAAGAAAGAGGGAAAATGAGAGAGACAGACAGAGAAAGCAAGTGAGAAAGTGATAGAGAGATGAAGAGGAAGAAAGGAAAAATAAACAGGAAGAGGGGAGAGGGAGAGAGAGAGTAGACAATGAGAAAGAGATAGCAAAAAAGAGAAGGGGAAAGAAAGAGTGACAGAAAAGAATAAGAGAAAGCAAGAGAGAGAAAGAGAAAGGGAAAGAGAAAGAAAGAAAGAAAGAAAGAAAGAAAGAAAGAAAGAAAGAAAGACGCTGAAAATGAGAGAGTGATAGATAAACAGAAAGAGAGTAAAAAGAGCAAAAGTGAGAAAGTGAGAGAGAGAGGAAAGGAAAAAAGAAAAAATAGAGAGAGAGAGAAATAGAGAGGGGGGGCACTGTGTGGGGGGTTGGAGGTCTACAGAGAGGTCCTCTCTCATTTCATGCATGAAAGAGAAATATTAATCCTCCATTCAGTTCTATGGGATTACACCAAACTCACTCTAAAAGACGAGCCTTAAAAAGGAGCCCGTCTGAGAAAAGAGCCCTCATAGTACGGAGAACCGCAGCGCTGTGTGGCACATCAATTACCTCAGAGAGAGAAACAGTCAAAACACTGCTAACACCTTCTGACCTGTGACAAGGTATCATCGCCACGGCTTCAACCAAACCCACCGCAGATACCACGGGCAGCAGCAGTGTGGGGGCTCTAATCAGCTCATTACAATCTGGCTCCGGATGAGAACCCACCCTGTCTGGGGGTCAAGAGAGACTTCATCCAGTGAAGCATGGTGAATTACTTTCTCACGGAAGGAGCTTATGGTGCATTTGGACAGTTCTTCAGTTCTGGAGGAGAGCCATCACTCCAAAGAACACAGTTCCACTGCTCCACAGCCCGAAGCTGGGGGGCTTTATTAATAGTACAGACGTCACAATTGTGCTGCCACCATTTTGGTAGGCAACATCGAGTTCATTCAGCAGTGCTGTGATGGTTTGTAATGAGCCATAACTGATCCAGCGAAGATGGTAAAACACTTTTTTAAACACTTTTAAACCTCATTTTTAAGCGTGTTAACCAATATATTTGAGTGCACTGCCTTGATTTTATTTGATTGGTTGCTGTAGTGATTAACAAATGAAAGCTGAAATCTAAGTGGCTGAGATTTCCCGCTGTGTTACTAGCGCCCCAAACGCATACTAGCTCACTACACAGTGTGTAAAAATAGTGCATATCCCATTAGAAGTGCACTCATTAGTGCAGTAGGTGAAGTACAGAAGTGTGTGTTTGGGACGCGCCGTTAGATCAGCCAGCGAGACGCGATCAACAGCTGCTCTGCTGTGCTGGTTGTTAGCTGCTCCTCAAACACCTCCAAGAGGAAGCTTGAGGGGTTTGTTGATTAAGGAGCCTTTATTCAGGCAAACTAATACATTTACTGAGGCAAATTAGTGCACTTATTGATATAAAATAGGGCAATCTTAGAGATAAATTGATGCATTCATTGAGGTAAATTAATGCATTTGAGGTAAATTGATGCATTTATTGAGGTAAATTGATGCATTTATTGATATAAAATAGGACAACCTTTGAGGTAAATTAGTGCATTTATTGAGGTAAATTGATGTATTTATTGAGGTAAATTGATGTATTTATTGAGGTAAATTGATGTATTTATTGAAGTAAATCAATGCATTTGAGGTAAATTTATGCATTTATTCAGGTAAATTGATGAGCAAAAGGACAAAGCCTGCTGGTTTGTATGATGGCAGTTCAATGTGCAGCAGTCTAAGCTTTCATGTAGCAATAATCGTTATTCTGCTCCTTAACGACCTTGTAATTCAGAGGATCTGGCAAAGTTCAAAGAAAAAAAATGTCTATATGGCAAAAACATCGCTTTGCTTATATCAATCTCAGACATTACCAGGCCTTAAAAATAGAAGCACGGCTAATGAATATTTAGCAACAACATTTAGCTGATTGTGGACAGTTGGAAGATCCTCAGTTTTGGCTTAAAGAGATAGTTTGGAGACATCTGTGTTAACATATTTCATCTCCTAAGCTTGTTTCTGCAGTGTTGCTCTGAGCTACAAAGCCAATGTTTATAACAAGTAAGGGATGTATAGACACCAAACAGCATATACCCCAAATCGCCTCTGTGTGGAGTAGTTCAGAGTCTCTAATAGACTTGATTATGTGGTTTCTGACACTGTATGACTCACTGTTATCTATAAACATGGACTGAAGCTTGTTACATAGATAACACAGTAGCAGCTATGAAGAAGCCTGAACTTTGTATTTTTGACTTTTTTTAATCACAGCTTTCAGGCCCTCACAGCCAGACTGTGCACTTCACACTGAAATACTTCACTTAACATAATTCATAGCTGACTACTTGCATTTTAACAATATCAGCTGCTAGAATACGGCATCAACCAAATACTGTATTCCGTTGATGTTGTTCTGCACTGCAAAAAATGGTATCTTGTTACATAAAATCATCTTAAATGTAGACCATAAATCTGATATTTCTGCTGTTGAGATTGTTGTAAGCTTAATTTTAGATTATTTAACTTATTATTACTTTTAAATTGTAATTTTATTAAGTAAAATTATCTCACTATACTGGCAGAAAATTGTGCTTGTTTCAAGAAATGTGCTTGAAAACAGGCAAAATTATCTGCCGGTATAGTGAGATAATTTTACTTAATAAAATCGAGTCAAATAAGTAGAAAAAGTCTAGAAATAAGTAAAACATATTATACATTAGATATATCAACTAGATTAAATATCATTTCACTTGACAAGATATTATTTTTTGCACTGTGGTTGCTACCTCAGTGACTGCTATGCTGATATATGCTATATATAGGCTATCTGCTAATATGTCATAGTATATGAGAGAGAGAGAGAGAGAGAGAGAGAGAGTGCAAGCATGAGAAAATGTGAGAGATCAGCAGAAAGTTGGAGAGGAGGAAAAAAAAAGAAAGAAAGAAAGAAAGAAAGAAAGAAAGAAAGAAAAACAGAAGATGTGAGAGAGAAAAGGAGAGAGAGAGAGAAAGAGACAGAGAGAAAGAGAGAGAGAGAAAGAGAGATAGCGATAGAGAGAGAGAGATGGTGAAAGAGAGAGATAGCGATAGAGAGAGAGAGTGACAGAGAGAGAGAGAGATGGAGAGATGGCGATAGAGAGAGAGAAAGAGAGAGGTAGCAATATAGAGAGAGATGGGGAGAGAAAGCGATAGAGAGAAATGGAGAGAAATAGCGATAGAGAGAGACAGAGATAGAAATAGTGAGAGAGCGATAGAGAGAGATAGCAATAGAGAGAGAGAGAAAAATAGTGAGAGAGAGAGCGATAGAGAGATAGTGATAGAGAGAGAGAGAGAGAAAGAGAGAGCAAGCATGAGAGCATGTGAGAGATCAGCATAAAGTTGAAGAGAAGGAGAAAGAAAGAAAGAATGAAAGAAAGAAAGAAAAAAAGAAGAGAAGGAAAACGAGTGATAGATACAGAAAGCAAGTGAGAAAGTGATAGAGAGAGAGAGATGAAGAGGAAGAAAAGAAAAAAATAAACAAGAAGAGGGGAGAGGGAGAGAGAGGAGTAGAGAGAGCAAAAAAGAGAAGGGGAAAGAAAAAGTGACAAAAGAATAGAAGAGAAAGTAAAATAAGCAGAAATAAGTAGAAAGAGAGAAGGAGAGAGTGTGAGAGAGAAGAAATGACCTAAAATAAGTAGAAAAAGTCTAGAAATAAGCTAAATAATCTTATAATAAGTGCAAAACAAACTCAAAATGGGAAATATTAGATACATCAACTAGATTTAAGATCATTTCACTTGACAAGATGCTATTTTTTGCAGTGTGGTTGCTACTTCATTGGCTGCTGTGCTCATATATGCTAGGCTATCTGCTAATATGTCATAGTATGTTACAGCCTGCTTTGCACAGCTCCACACACTCTGTGCCGAGTACTGCCTGTGTTTTTGTATTTATCCTAGGTCTTCTGTATTTATTGTACTGTATTGTTTTGCACTTGTTTTGTTTCACTGTGTAATTATATACCGCTGAAATGACAATAAAGCCTTTGAACTTAAACTCATAGCTTGTTAGCTACATCAGCCTAGCAGCTCCAGTGTTAAAACTAAAAAAATTCAGAAACCAAACATGTCTCCATGTATCTGACCGACCACATTTATCGAAAGGGAGGAAACTGTGAAAACTCCATTTCTAGGAAACTATTCCAGCTTCATCCAGCATTACTGAGAAATCCCGCTCTGCGAAACAAAGCCCCCCAGGTCAGTTCGAGATGGTGTGTACAGACGAGATGGACGGCCCCCTGAGTGTCTGGCTAAACTAACAGCACGCAGCAGTAGAACTGTTCGACATACGTTTGCCCCTGGCTGAGGCGTTTACTGAGGGAAAAGAAGGAAGAAAGACAGAGTGAAAGAGAGGGAGATGCTCTTTGTCCACTCTGCACACACATCAGAGCAGTTTGTAAAAAAAAAAGAAAAAGAAAGAAAAAGAAGAACAAAAGCTTTCAGAAGGCTCCTGTAGCCTGAGGGGGAGTGGGAGTTGGGAAATGTGTAAAATAACAAAAAAATGCAGCGTACTTTGATCGGCTGCGAGAGAAAAGAGTGAGGAACTTAAATTACTGGTCAATTCACTTTAACAAAGGGCTAAAAGGAGTCATTCTCCTTCCAGGGATAATGCATAAACTCATGTAATATCAGGAGCACTCTTGAATAAGACCGCCTATTTTTAAGAGGAATAAAGGAAAAAAGCACAAAGCTGCGGTTTTATATAATAGATCTGCACCACAGGTCACACATTAAGCAACATGTGACACCTTACCTATCTCCCGAATCAATTCACTCTCCCGACAATGGAAATAATTGTAACAGTTTGGAAATTACACTTCGTCCCGATGAGAACATGCTAAAAATGTGCATGTAGATTGTAGAAATTAACCTTAACAGCCCACTCGGTTGGGTAAAAAGTGGCAGAAAGGCCTCAGTCTTCCCAGCAGAAATCGCCCGGGCTCAGCCGCATCCATAAAACTGTGCGGCGAATGAATAAATGAGCAGCTTTACGACCGGCTCTCGAAGCTCCATATTACTGGCAATTTTGTTTGACATAAAATACAAACCTTTCTACTGAAAGGCATTATAAATCTGTACATGCGTGCTACAGTGAGACAGAGAAAGGGAGAGCTTTTATCTCCATGCATAGTGGATGCTCTTGTAATCTTGCTGAACAACATTAATAAAAGATTAAAGAAGCCACAGTGAAGATGCCTCCAGTGGCTGGGCATCTACACTATAGAGGACCTGGATACTGCTGGGACCAAACCACGTCACAGCCGTGCCATACGTTGTTCGGTGTCTTAGATTTGCTGTTATTAGGTGAAAAGATGTCAGGAGTTTCCTTGTTCGTAAAGGCAGGTATTCACGCTACAGTTTTGCTACAATGATGTAAAAGAACTATTTGATCACAAGTAGAAGTCGGTGGCCTTTATACACTGAGAGAGATTTATTTGTGCAGTTTATTCAGAAGTATTACAGAAACTTAACTCTGAAATCTGATCTGTTTAGTCAGGGTTAGGACTGAATTTAGGACAGCAGCTGTTCCAGAATAACAGTTCCTACCTTCATAATCTCATCATGAACTCCACATGAGCTGAACGTGTGTCTGTTTATTAGGAGGAGTAATGTTAGCGCGCTCGGCTAAAGCGTTTGGGAAATGGAGACTGAAACTGGGGAGCGGCGACGCTCTGATAAACAGCAGGGGGCGCTCTCACAGCAGTCACAGCTTACAGTTTATCACACTTTAGTTGTGTTTGACCTTTTCCACATCAGTAACAACAGCTGTCTGGCTAACTAACTTGATTATTTTGATTACGTATTTAGGTTTCAGTTTTGCACGTATAGTTGGTTCTTAGAATTGGTTAAGATTTCCTAACTGGAGATAAGATGCTGTAAGATAGGATAAGATTCCTAAATTAAGATCAGATTTGCTTCTGTAATACAAATTTCTGAAAAATCTTATCTTGATCTGTCAGATCTTAAGACAAAAAGAAAGGAAATTCCGTAATACGGCCTCAGTTATATAAGTAATAACATCAGCGATTTTTGGAAGGTGACAACGCAACATTACCTTATTCACCCTCTGTTTGATTTGTGAACTGTGTGTAATTTGTCCACCAATCTTGATCTAGTCTCTGGCCTGGCTTGGTTTGGGAACAACTAAGATGCTCAACTGTGTCCCGATAACTAGAACTTAAGGATCAGTTTGTCTTCTACTTGTCATGTATAGTGTTAGCTTCTCCGAAAACACGTCATACTGGATGATGGCCTATCAGAGCTACTTCTGAAAGCACTCAAAATTTCAGCTCTTGAATGAAGCGCTGACACTCTCTGTGCTCTTTTCACTTTTCCAAAATGAAAAGTAGACAGATTTCACCACTTGCCGGCTTTGTGAGGAGCAAATGATAACTTTTGGCACTTGAAGACATTCTCAACAATTATATCTTTCACATTTATGTGAATTTAGAGTTCGATATGTAAGAGCTTTAGAGCACTTAATATGATTGTGACCAAAGATTGTCATCACAAAGTTTTTACAGGAGTGAGAGATGCTGAACCAAAACCTGGGCTGCAATGCCATGTGGTTACAAATCCACCAATAGAAGATGAACATGAAGTACAACTCACTTCAACTACTAGCGGAAGGCAGTGGCAATGGTGAAAAAGAAATGCACTGATACAGACGCTTATAAACAACCTAAGCAAAATTATTTTCTTTCATGTTATTTTGTCACCTCAACTCCCTGCAGGCGCCTTTCAGGAAAGCTAATGACCCGTTCCTTGTTCACAGCTCTTTAGGGTGTGTATTTAATGCTCCTTCCTTACAGTGAACTTTGCATGGTTTTGTTTGCTTTGTTTTCATCTTGGAGTAATAAATAGAGCAAAAATATTTCAGTAATAAATTCCTTCTCTGTATGTTTTGAGCATTATAGAAAACAATGCTAATGAAATTAACACAGCCTACACTTGCAAAAGCTACATGACCAGAGAATGTTATAGATAGACAACATCAGCTCCAGTTACAACAACAACTGTTGGTGCAACATCAAGCCATCCAGCAACTTAGTGCCACCATAAGGGGACTCACTGGCCACCCTACAAGTCTGGACATGGGCACCACCTGTTGCAGCAACCCAGGAGTCTCTGCCATCCTCACCTGTAAATCAGCTGCCACTATAAATGTTATGGCCAAGCTTAATTGCAAGGATTGGCTGCTGCAGTGCTCACATTATTCAATATAGTGCAGCCCTCTTTACAACTGAGGCTTGACTCTGATTGAGCATGCGAAGGAACGGGCTGCTGCGGTTTGGGAACAACAGAGATTGGAGACATGGCAGTGTTTGACCATTCCACAAAGGGCAGGAAATATGGTGAGCACTTACTCAAGCTAACTCAATGCAATCACCCCGCTGCTGATTATGCACTCTGCTTCTGCTCCCTAGCAGCCAGTAGTGGGTGGAATGAGCCAGCCTTCATTACCGTTTATCGCTGGGGCTTTCGTGAGGAAATGCATACTGAGTTGGCTTGAAGAGATGTCTCTCTGCTTTCGGATCAGCTCATGTCCTTTTAACATCTAGCGAGACACTTTCTTTTGTGAAAATGGCATTGGGCATACGACCAACTGCAACATATAGAAGTAGGCAAAACGATAATCACACCCGAGGTGCAGCAGAGGTGGCTTGGAGTGCTGTTTATGCTGCAGGGGCTCAGGTCATATCTGTGCCAGTTGCAAAGCTTGCCTTGAGATGAGAGGATATCTTCTAGCTCCTATGGCAGGTTTTTTTTTTTACTGTCTGCTTTTTTTTATTCCCATTTCCTTATGATTATATTCTAACAGTTCACTTCTTTCCGGTCTAATTGGCTCTGTTGTGACTGTAAACATCATGCACATGGCCAGAGCCATCCAAACACTGTCAAAGCCCTGCCTTATCAAAAACAAAGCCTGGGTGAAAGATTCCTTGGTTCAGGGAGGGTCCAGGAACCAACGACCACCTAATTTGGACAATATGAATATCAGGTGATGCCACAAGGATTGACCAATGCAACCTGTGTTCCAATTATTTGTGATACACTTTCCACCCGTTTGTCATGATGTACATTGGTGACATCCTGATCTACTTGGTGAGACACATTGGCCACAGTAGGACAGATCTGACCTAATTATATTGGAACACAACATGTACGTAAAATTGAGATGTTAATTTCACCTTTGCACTGACAAATTCCTAGGCTGGGCATACACTACCGTTACGACCCCCAGTTGTAATCGCCCTTCTTTGTAGATAACAGATAGATAGACAGATAGATAGAATGATACAGCTTTATTGATCCCGGAGGGAAATTGCAGTGTTTCAGTAGCAAGACATATAATTGCACATAACTTAAAATAGAATATAAAATAAAATAAAAGTATATCTCTTTGCATATTTACATGGCATACGAGACAGATTTGCTGTATTTACAAGACAGCAGACACTGAGTGGTATAAGGTAAACTAAAAGCACATATAGACATAACTAACTCTGAGTTGCATCAATATTATAGTGTAAAGTAAAATGCATAGTGAAAGTGACATTACAGTAGTTGTTGTGATATATTGCACAGTGTATTAATCGAAGAGGAGATGCAGTGATATGGTTCAGCACAGTTCAGACAGCAGGAGATCAGTACCGTCTCTGCAGTAAGGTGAATTGTTGTAGAGCCTTATAGCAGTAGGTAAGAAAGATCTCACATGGCCTCTTAAACACAGCGCGGCTGTAACAGACGGCCACTGAATGTGCTTCTCTGTTTATGCAGTGTAGCATGCAGGGGGTGTGAGGTGTTGTCCAAGATCTCTAACAGCTTGTTGAGCATCCTCTGTTCTGCCACAACCTCCAAAGAGTCCAGCTTGACTCTTACAACAGATCCAGCCTTCCTAATAAGTTTGTTTATTTTGTTCAGAGCACTTTTGTTAATGCTGCTGCTCCAGAACACAGCAGCGTAGAGTAAAGCACTCACTACAACAGACTGGTAGAATGACCATAGGAGCTTAGTGCCACACCAAAAGACCTCAGCCTCCTCAGGAAGTAGAGACGGCTTTGGCCTCTCTTGTATCCAGCTTGTTGTCCAAGTGCACACCCAGATATTTGTATGTCCCAACCACCTCCACATCAACTCCATCAATAGTGACTGGTGACAAGGCAGGTTTGGACTTCCTAAAGTCCAGCACCATCTCCTTAGTCTTACTGACGTTTAGCTGCAGCTGGTTCAGCTTACACCAGTCAACAAAGTCCTTCACCAGCTTCCTGTATTCCTCCTCCTGTCCATTCCTTGTGTACCCCACAATGGCCGTGTCATCCAAGAATCTCTGCAGATGACACGACTCTGTGTTGTACCTGAAGTTAGAGGTGTACAGGTTGAACAGGAATGGGGCTAACACAGTCTCCTGAGGTCTCATATCTGAGACACAGCCCTGCAGTCACACTGGGTTTGTCCAGTCAGGTAGTCCATTGTCCATGAGATGATGGATTCTTCCACCTGCATCAGCCGTAGTTTCTCCCCTAACAGCACAGGCTATGTGGTGTTGAATGCACTGGAGAAATCGAAGAACATGATCCTCACAGTGCTGCCTGATGTGTCCAGGTGAGAGTACGTTCTGTCCAGCAGGTAGATAACTGCATCATCCACTCCAATGCCATCCTGGTATGCAAACTGCAGAGGGTCAAGAGCTGTTTTGACCAGAGGTCTCAAATGAGCTAGCATCAGCCTTTCAAGTGTCTTCATTAAGTGGGATGTCAGTCCAACCGGTCGATAATCATTCCGTGCTGTCGGTTGCCTTTTCTTGGGGACAGGAACCACACAAGATGTTTTCCATATAACTGGGACTCTCTTCAGACTGATGCTCAGATTCAAGATGTGCTGAAGAATTCCACACAGCTGCTCTGCACACAGTTTCAGCACCCTAGGTTGAATGCCATCATGTATCTGCTTGTGGTCATTTTGTGTGTTTTTTCCATTGTTGTATTTGTGCAGGTACATGATTGGCCACTCGGGGGCACCTGGCAGTATAAGAGGTCGCTGAGCCACCATCTTGGGAGATGTTCAGGGCTTTTTCCCCTTTCACACATCCTGGAAGAACACCTGTTCAGACCAACCCGGCACTCTTCACACCTCTCTTCACCTCACTTTGTGTGTAAAGTTTATGAAAACTTTGTTAGATTTTTTGAAACTCTTGTGAACATTGGAAAAGTAGGGGACGGGTGCCGTTTTGTTTTGGGTACCTTTTTCTCCTGTTTAAGGTCGGGAGTTCGAGTAGCCGTATGTCTTTTTGCTTCTTTTGTTTTTAGGTTTAGTTAGTTTTTCATCATTAGTGGTTTTGTTTGTTATTTTGGCGAATGCTTGTCCCTGAAGCCATCACCTCAACTTGTCTGAGCTTTTGAAGAAAATAAATCTGTAATTTTCTGGTTTAAACAGTGTACGGTGTCTGGTCTGGCAGCAGGTCTGGGGAGAGAGAATATCGGAGGGTCTTCGATCACTTCAGAGTTTGAACAGAGGGCTAAAGATTCTCGTTTCTCCTCTCACACTACCAGATCATCCGCACTGTCAGTCGCTTCCGATCAAACTTCCAACCTGGTGACAATGCAGTGGTGCATGTCACATCCAGTGAATGAATTGAGTGACTAAACTCTGTAAACAATAAACAATAGTTGTGCAAGATATATAAACAAATGTGTATAAATGAATGGCAGTGCAATATACAATATGTATGAACGTATAAACAAAGTGGCAGTGTAATATGCAATATGTATGGACGTATAAACAAAGTGGCAGTGTAATATGCAATATGTATGGACGTATAAACAAAGCGGCAGTGCAATATGCAATATGTATGGACGTATAAACAAAGTGGCAGTGCAATATGTATGGACGAATAAACACAGTGACAGTGCAATATGTATGGACGAATAAACACAGTGACAGTGCAATATGTATGGACATAAACGAAGTGGCAGTGCAATATGCAATATGTATGGATGTATAAACAAAGTGGCAGTGCAATATGCAATATGTATGGATGTATAAACAAAGTGGCAGTTCAGTATGAAATATTTATGGATGTATAACCAAAGTGGCAGTGTAATATGTAATATGTATGGATGTATAAACAAAGTGGCAGTTCAGTATGAAATATTTATGGATGTATAACCAAAGAGGCAGTGTAATATGTAATATGTATGGACGTATAAACAAAGTGGCAGTGTAATATGCAATATGTATGGACGTATAAACAAAGTGGCTGTGCAATATGCAATATGTATGGACATAAACGAAGTGGCAGTGCAATATGCAATATGTATGGACATATAAACAAAGTGACAGTACAATATGCAATATGTATGGATGTATAAACACAATGACAGTGCAATATGTATGGACATATAAACAAAGTGACAGTGCAAAATGTTTGGATGTATAAACAAAGTGGCAGTGCATAGTAATGATTAGAGCGATATAATGTCCAGTAGGTGCCCAGTGAGCCTGTCCTGTCAGTGGTTCAGTATACAGTAATGTCCCAGCGAGGTGTTGTACAGTGTGATCGCTGTGGGTACAAACAATCTCCTGCACCGTTCCTCACAACAGCAGAGCTGAACGAGTCTGCTGCTGAAGGTGATCCACTGTCTGACCAGTAGGTCATGGAGGAGTGTGATGTATTGTCCAGGATAGCAGTGAGTTTATTAAGTGACCAGTAAACATGTAGACTGCTGTTATTTCACAGTTTGCAGCAGACTTAAGAGATGTAGTTGTGAATCAGAGGTGAGGACAGGGCATGTAGACAGAGTCAAACTGTTTGCAAACCTGAGCAAAAACGACAGATTTACTTCAGCACACTAAGAGGACAATAAAGCATCGCTCTGCCCTAAAAAGGGAAACTGCTCGGCCACTGAATGCATCCCTTCCTGCGAAACTCAGTGAGATCATAAACATAAATCTGGATCCTTGCATCAAATGTAGTCTTACTTCCCTCAGACACAGACAAATCATTTGCAGCAAGTATTTGATGGGATTACATTAAGTTTTAGGCTCCATTGATGGCCAGTTATTCTCAATCCTAGACTCAGGGATCCTGTTGTATGTAAAACAAATCATGTTGCAAAGTACAGCATTTTCTCTGCTTAAATATGCCTGATTCAACTCATCGGCTCATTACAAAGCCTGAGAGAAGGTGACTCAGGTGCACTACAGCAAGAAAAACAGTGCTGAGATCCCACAAGGACAAGCACTAACAACCACCAGTCTATGCTTTTCAAAAGTACATTTATTTATAAAGTGTTTTTTTTAACAAAGGCACCGACTCCAACCTCTATACTTTTAATTAAGAGGTGAATAAAACTGGCGTGATTTGAATGTCTGCTCTGCACAGGGCTTAAACCAGATTAAAGAACAAAAGTTGATCAAATCTAAGACGTGTGCGTGTTTCTGTTTCACCCTGGGCAGTCGGTGCCACTTGGTATTCGCAGATTTGTGGAGAGAAGCATAAATATTAATGCTGGTGAGACGTGTAAACAGAGGGTCCTCATTATGAGCTGGGGTGCGCGTGTAGCAGCACGGTTCGGTCCGCTCGAAGGGGCAAATCCGCGTGCTTTGCACTGTAGAGATGGAGACATGAATCGGAGGATCATAAGCACAACCGACAAACCTCCACATGAGGCAAGACTTCAAACAAAATACTAGAGTGGCATCCATTGGATGTTGCATGCGAGCTGTTGAGCACGTTCTGGGGAACAGACGAAACTGTAAATGCTGGGGTTTAACTGATTCTGCTTTGGGGGGGTGATTTCTGAGAAAGCACACCTGTGCACAACTGGATGGATTTAGAAAGGTTAACATATCACCTCCATTTTTGTAGTTCTTCAGTTTTTGGCATAATTTGAAAATTGCTGTTGCCCTTTACATTGTGTGTAAATTTCATGAGGAACAGCCCAAATTGACTTAAAGTCTGGTTCCATTGACTTACATTAAAAGAAGAAAGTTTTTTCCTTCTCCTGTAAAGTTACCATTGACAGCAGTGATATGCTAACAAAGAGTGTGTTTATGTGCACTTAATAATCCAATAACAGTAGAAAATCAGATTGTCAGTAATCCGATCAATGCGGTTAGATGCAAAAACGCATTACAAAAGTGTTTTGCTGCGTCTCGCGGCGACGCTGTTCGCTTATTTCTGGTACCGCTGTCTGTTTTCACACATGCTCAGACTGAGAAATCCGAAAGAAATCAGAGTAAGAGTTTACATGCACCGAGAAATCTGATTACTCAGCTAAAATCCAGGCTCTTTATCAGAACTTGTATTTCTAGACCTTACTCTGATCGAAGAAATCAGAGTTTGCTGTTTCCACGACCATTTGAATAATCGGATAACAGCAGAAATCAGATTATGATCTGCTTATTAAGTGCATGTAAACACACTCCTAAAATGGACATATTTGACAGGAGCTGAAACCTTGCATTAGATTAGATGTTAGAGGATTAACATTGAGTAACACTGCTCTATTTGTGTCCTTAATGCAGTGTACAGTGTCCTCAATGCAGTGTACAGTGTCCTCAATGCAGGGAAAGTGGGGGTGCTGAGGGGGCCAAAGCATTCCCAGATTTCGGGATTGTTTAACTGCAACTGCTAAAAATAAATGAAGAACTGAACATTAAAATAATTTCAGTCTAGTAAAGACCTGTGTGTACCTGCTTTAGGGTGAAGTTTCATTTTATGTCCACCTACATTTTCAACATATCCAGTAGTCATGCAATCTAGTATCTCCAGCAAATGTTTTCCACTTTGAGGGCTTGTTGCTCAAGCACAAGCAGATTTAGATATCCATCGTAAGTGTATCCATAGCTGTAGTCTATTTCTAAACTCTGAAGCAAACTCATTTTATTTGGTACAGTAATAATGTCCCATATTTTTCCTATATTCATTTTTTAACCACTGTATGTATGTGAATATGACAGCTCATTTGCATAACGTCTAGCTCATGTTATAGCATTTTCTGACATGTTCTGTTTGATGTAAATTGTCCAAAGTCTTAAAATTTCAGCATCTCCAACTTAAACCACCTTCCTTCATCCCTGCCTTGTTGTAAACTTCAGTCCCTTTGACTTTTCTGAACTTGTGAAAGCAGCAAAAAAACAAGGCTGTCAAGTCCGAGTATATTAAACTGTAGTGTACAGAGTGGAATATTGAAAACTAGCCCTGAACATGCTGAAGAATCTGATTCGGTGCTGTAGACTGGCTAATCTATATGTGTAAGTATCTCTGAAGTCTCCTACTGGCTTCATATACATAATCACACACAGTAGCACTTAGTTACAGTATGTTCTTGAAATACTTCATGCTTCTGGGGGATATGACCTGCCTAAACAAACGTTCGGCTGAGTGGGAACTCTGTAGCGTCAGGCAGAATAAATGTCACGCCAACTCTCTGCTCCAAGATAAACAGGAAATTAAATGCCATCCTTACAGATATCAAAAGTGTGACCTTTATGTGACAGAAATAAAAAGTAACCCTGGAAGACTGACTGTTAGCGACGGGTCCTCCTTCCGATGCAGGTCAGCTTGAGACCTGAAAGTAGGGCAGGGTTTCAGTTTTATTCAGCATAGCTGCTGAAATTAAATTAGAGTCCTGCTTCTCATTGTCAAGATGACACATGTGGGCTAAGAGTATCATTTCACATGCCATTTAATTAGCCCTTTTGAAGTCCACAGTTATTATGGTCATTTTGCCGTATTCTTTAAATGGGATTGCGTAATCAATGAGGCAGTTATGTAAGGAATTACTGTTCCACGTCACATTATGTTTCAACAGGTTGAAAGTACTTCAGTACTTCTGAACTTTTTCTTTTTCTAATTACAAGTTTCTCACAGGTTTCCTGTTCACCAGTTCAAGTTCCCAGATTTTCCACCAGAAGTGAGCTGCTTGGGCACGAGAGGACTGTTAAACAGAGGCTTTCCATTCACATCCATTCATTTCAGGCTGTCTTTAATCCAGTAATAAAGGCACATCAGAGCTGTTTGAGATTACCAGTTCTGTCCTCTGAGACTGGACTGAACTGTCCTCTTCTACAGAGACTGGACTGAACTGTCCTCTTCTACAGAGACTGGACTGAACTGTCCTCTTCTACAGAGACTGGACTGAACTGTCCTCTTCTACAGAGACTGGACTGAACTGTCCTCTTCTACATAGTCTGGACTGAACTATCCTCTTCTACATAGTCTGGACTAAACTATCCTCTTCTACATAGTCTGGACTGAACTGTCCTCTTCTACAGAGACTGGACGGAACTGTCCTCTTCTACAGAGTCTGGACTGAACTGTCCTCTTCTACAGAGACTGGACTGAACTGTCCTCTTCTACAGAGTCTGGACTGAACTATCCTCTTCTACATAGTCTGGACTGAACTATCCTCTTCTACATAGTCTGGACTAAACTGTCCTCTTCTACAGAGTCTGGACTGAACTGTCCTCTTCTACAGAGTCTGGACTGAACTGTCCTCTTCTACATAGTCTGGACTGAACTGTCCTCTTCTACAGAGTCTGGACTGAACTATCCTCTTCTACAGAGTCTGGACTGAACTGTCCTCTTCTACAGAGACTGGACTGAACTGTCCTCTTCTACAGAGACTGGACTGAACTGTCCTCTCCTACAGAGACTGGACTGAACTGTCCTCTTCTACAGAGACTGGACTGAACTGCCTTTACTACAGAGACTGGACTGAACTATCCTCTTCTACATAGTCTGGACTGAACTGTCCTCTTCTACAGAGACTGGACTGAACTGTCCTCTTCTACAGAGTCTGGGCTGAACTATCCTCTTCTACATAGTCTGGACTGAACTGTCCTCTTCTACATAGTCTGGACTGAACTGTCCTCTTCTACAGATACTGGACTGAACTGTCCTCTTCTACAGAGTCTGGACTGAACTGTCCTCTTCTACAGAGTCTGGACTGAACTGTCCTCTTCTACAGAGTCTGGACTGAACTGTCCTCTTCTACAGAGACTGGACTGAACTGTCCTCTCCTACAGAGTCTGGACTGAACTGCCTTTACTACAGATACTGGACTTAACTGTTCTCTTCTACAGCGTCTGGACTGAACTGTCCTCTCCTACAGATACTGGACTTAACTGTTCTCTTCTACAGAGACTGGACTGAACTGTCCTCTTCTACAGAGACTGGACTGAACTGCCTTTACTACAGATACTGGACTGAACTGTCCTCTTCTACAGAGTCTGGACTGAACTGTCCTCTTCTACAGAGGCTGGACTGAACTGTCCTCTCCTACAGAGACTGGACTGGACTGTCCTCTTCTACAGAGACTGGACTGAACTGTCCTCTTCTACAGAGGCTGGACTGAACTGTCCTCTCCTACAGAGACTGGACTGGACTGGCATTTTCTACAGAGACTGGACTGTCCTTTTCTAAAGAGAGTGTACGGAACTGTCCTTTTCTATAGAGACAGTACCAACCATTACTTTAAAGCCTCAAAATGAACATGTTTCCGTAAAAATACAGAAAATACTGTGTTAAACCTGCAAGTCTAAAGACTTTGCTGTACTGTTTGAAGTGTCAGCTCCTTAATAATAAAAACCATGGGGCAGGTTTACATAATAATAATAATAATAATAATAATAATAATAATAATAGGTGGTAAATAGTAATTCTTAACAATGCTCATATAATCAAAATGTGATCTTTGATGTTTATTGCACCAAAAAAACAGTTTACCGATAGAGACAGGCAAACATGGTGCATAAATTCCAGAAAATGTATCCCCCGTTCCAATAAACAATGAGATAAAACAAAACAGAATATACAAAATAATGAAATAATGAAATCACAGCATGCTCATATTTTCATTGGTGACAACATTGACTTCTAACAGCACTTTTATGCTCAGACACAGGTGTGTCTGTTTTGGGGTGGGGGGGTGATTTTGGGAACTGACCAGACTGATCTCACCTCAGCCCAGATATCGACAGACACATGGTGATGCCAGAAAGGTCATTTGCCAGATTACTGTCACCTCCATCGATCGGACTCGCTGATAACTGGCACATTGATAGATGGCTCGGTCAGGGGGGAAAAAGGATAGCTCTGGAGTCCCCAGGAGCCCCCGCCCAACACACTCACCAGCCATTTAAAGCAGCAGCCTGGGACACTGCTGCATAACAAATCCGTCTGAAGTCCTTCACAAACATTTAACGCAAGTTCCTTTTACATGGGATCACCTTCCCGAACCCAACGCCCCAAAGCTCCGTAAACACAGCCTTAAAACCATGGCTCAGACATGTTTGCTGTCTGAAGGTTGCTTCAGTAGTTTTGCACTGGATCCACAAGGGCAATGTAAATAAGAGGAAATTAAACTTATAGGAAATTAAACGTATACCATAATTTATATGCCTAAATAATCTCAACACTGTCAAGTTGCCAATGCTGTATGATGCACTGTTCAAGTCGAGTCAAGTCAAAGATTATTTATATAGTGCTGTTCTCAACAGGCGTTGTCACAAAGCAGCTTTACAGAAAAATCCGGGTCCGAGCCCCCATGAGCGTCGCCAATGGAGACAGTGGCAGGAAAAACTCCCTAAGAGTAAGAGGAAGAAACACTGAGGAACCAAGACTCAAAAGGGGAACCCATCCTCCTCTGGTCGAGAATAAGATTTGACCATCAGTATAAGATACAGAAAAGGGGAAAAGCAGGTGAAGTAATGTCTGTGATTAGATAGTTCGAGTCTGTGCAGCAGCAGCAGCATCAGGACAGTCAGTTCACGCAGGTGAGGTTTGCACAGTGTTGTACAGCGAGAAGCTCCATGGTGGTGCTGTTATCTATAAATATGGACTAAAGTATGTCACAAACACAGTAGCAACCCATATTAATTTCCATATGGGATATAAGAGTCTACTACTTGAAGCTCCAGTGGAAAACTAAAGACTAAAGGCACCAAACAGGCCTTGACTGCATTTGAGTGAAGACTTTTTTTTTTTGCCAAACTTCTTATGAAGTTAAAAAGCAAAAATACATTGTAAAAAAATGGCTCATCAATCTACCTAAACAATTACTTAACGTAATAACAAACAATTGAACTAGTTTTATTCAACTCAAAATCGTTCATTCAAAGAATTTACTCAGGCTGAATAAAACTAGATAATTTACTTGTTACCACATGAAGTAATTATTAGGTAGATCTGATGAGCCACTTTTTACAGTGTACAGTGACTTAAAATGACAAAAAAATCAACTCTTACTACTTTTTTAAACATTTCTATTCGCTTCCTACAGCCATGCCACAGTGTTTAGAGAGAGATTTTCCATTTTAACGACAATGAAATCTCACTTCTCATGATGTATCTTGAAAAATGAATGTTTTTTCTGGTTAGCTGGCTAATTTGGAAGAATGCTAGGTAGCTAATGCTACTACTAAGAAAATAAGTATCTTATCACAGCTATATAACTGTAGCATCGGTCTTCAAATCGCCATCAGAATGAAGAGAACTGATTTCTCAAATGACAGATTTGACTCATCAGCTGAGGAGCACAAAGAGCCAAAATAGCAGGTAAGTCGCTACCGTATCTCAGTTTGGCTTCTTTTCCCTGTCTGTAAGGGAGAAACTTCTCTCTGGTGTCCTTTATCTGCTGAATAAAGGCAGAATCTCTGTTTTCTTCGCAATTTTGTTCAATGACTGAGATGAGAGTTACACGAATGCTAGTTTGGTTGTATTTATTAGCCTGAAGCTCAGTGACTAGGCTAACAGTCAGGCTTGGTTGACACCACAAAGATTATCAATGGTTGTATGCTGGGTATTAATGTGAGAACATTGATGAATGAAAACAAAGTGGTATAAACATCTGAAGGATTTAATACTATACTGCAGAACACTAAACAACAATCAAAACCTTTAGCTTTAGGATGAAGAACATCTTAAAGTATCAAAAACTAAGACAGTTTTTAAATCAGCAGGAAAACCTTTGTTTTGAAGGATTGGTTTGCTTCTTTCTCCACTGTTTGCCTGGAGGTTTCCCTTTGTGCGTCTGCCAGGCGGCTCATAATGTCTCTGCTGTATAAAACCATATAATCCACTTCAATCTGTTCATTTCTGAACATGGCGCTACCTGTTTACACTCATTATTAATAAAGCCTGTCTGTACTAAAAGATCCTGCTCATTGAACATTGTGTTGGGGGGCATTTAGCACTGCACTTATGTTCTGTGCTTAGCGTTTGTGTTTACCGCTTCCTTATATCACTGCTGATAATGAACACTTTTGTAGTATTATTACGGCGGGCTAGGATCAGGCTTTCATCTCTCAGATCAGAGTCTCTGGGCGCTTCGTTTCATTTTGGCTTCCAGTGTTTGAACATTTTGTGAGTCATTCTGGATAAGAGCGCCTGCTAAATGAATAAACGTGAATCTAAATTAAATGCGCAAACTCTAATTAGAGTGAAGGCTAAAGTCTGGCAGGACAGCCACTGAATTTTCTGCCGTGTTTGAACTCGAGAGCAACAGATTGAGGGAATTCGTTTTCATGCCAGCTGTGGAATTACCCTCAAAATGAGCAAACATCTGGAGAAAGAATGAAGATATTGTCTGAATTAGCGAATCGGGCTATAGTGCGTAAAGCGGCATTAAGGCAAAGTGGAGTACTTGGAAGAAATAGACGACAGTTTGGATTTGCTTAGTGCTTTTTTGGTCACTGCATAATTTTATATGTTCTTTTCAGTGGTTACCCTTGACAATTAGTGCTATACTGTAAAAATGACTCGTCAGATCAACCTAAGAAATTACAGGTAGTAACAAATAAACGAGCTAGTTTTATTTAATGTAGTTTTAATGAATTATTCTTTCAATCAAAGTATTTTTTTTTTAGTTGAATAAAACTAGTTCAACTGCTTGTTACTACATTAAGTAATTCTTTTAGGTTGATCTGACGAGCCATTTTTTAGTGTAGGTGTATTAGTTCGGGCCATAAATGTCAAAACCTAGTATAAAAAAAGACATTACACCACTGAGCAATCCAGGTATTGATTTCTTTAGTAGATTTTGACAGTTATGACAAAAAAAACTACACTGCAAAAATGGTTTGTCAATTCAACCTAAGAAAATGTTTTTATGTAATAACAAGCAACTGAACTAGTTTTGATTGTGATCTAAAGAATCGTTAATTTAAAGCACTCATTTCAGTTGCTTGTTACCACAGGATGTATTTCTTTCAGGTTGAAATGACAAAACATTTTTTACAGTGGAGTTAACAAGAAATCTTTTGCACTGTGAGAAGAAAAACAGCTCCACTGCTGCATTTAAATGCTACTAAATGAATCATCTCACACTGTGAAAAAGTGTCTCGTCAGACCAACCTAAAAATGACTGCATGTGGTAACAAGTAAATTAACTAGTTTTTTTTCAACCTAAATAAATACTTTGAATGGACGATTCCTTCAATCAATGTAGTTTAAGTTGACTGAAACTAGTTCAATCACTTGTTACCAGATGAAGTCATTTTTTAGGTTGGTCTGATGAGCCATTTTTACAGTGTAGAAAATGATGCTCTCCCACTTTAAACATCATGCCCCCTCTATTTTGTCCTGTAAGGTGACCTTCCCTTCAAAATGTTCTCATAGGAGTTAAATAGAAGGGGCAACATTTTAATACACACTGGAAAAACTGGCTTATCAATTCAACCTTATAAAACTAGTTTTATTCAACCTAAATAAATACTTTTCAATGATTCTTTCAATCAGTGTAATACTCTGAGTTGAATAAAACTAGTTCAATTGCTTTTCACTACATGGGGTAATTGTTGGCTTGTCAGTTCATCTGATAAGCCATTTTTTTACAGTTCAATTTAAATTTAATAAAAAGTTTGTCAAATTTTTGACATTGAAACAGACAAAAAAGTCAGTGCAGACTCAAACATGTCCATACAGAATTAAAACCAATGTAAATTTAATTCACTACACACTTAAAAAAAAAAATAAGGTTCTTCAAGGGTTCTTTTCTAAACACCACAGTTCTATATAGAACCATGAACACTCAAAGAACCCTCTGCATACTTAAATGGTACTTTGCATGGCGAAATTATTCTTCAGATTGATGAAGAGTGTATTGTATATGGTTCTATATATAAAGCCATTCTGAAAATGGTTCTATGTAGCACCAAATGGTTCTTCTATTGTCACGATGTCAAGCTTGTAACTATAGAGGAACCCTTTTTGGTGCTATATTAAAAAAAAAAGTTTATTTTTACCATGTAAAGAACCATTTAAGCATGCAAAGGGTTCTTTGAGTGTTAATGGTTCTCTATTGAACTAAAGAACCCTTAACCTCTTCAACTCCTTGAGACCTCGTCATATTCTTTATATCTTTCATATTTCACAAGCTACATTCAAATGTGGGGGTCATATGAGAGCTGTAACTGTCTTCTTTCCAGTCAAATAGATGGGTGATGTAATTTTAAAATTTTATAATAGAAGAATTTATTTTTTTTTTTCTACTGAAACTCGACCCATTTTTCCACAAATCTGGGCTATAAACTATAAACAGATGGCGTCTCTTGAGTGATCTGCTCTGTAAACATTATTATATAAAATAATACAAAGAGCGTCTAAGATTTGGCTTTTAGCACTAAATTGTAAACATATAGTAATATGTGTATGATCATAAAACACGTTCTGTTAATTTGAGGGGAGCTTTTACAATAAATAAATAAATAAATAAATATATAAATAAATAAATAAATAATTTACATTTATTTCATGAAGTTACTGAATAATTTGCCTTACGATTTGGTCACGTAAATTCAGATGGACAAACCAAAATATACCCTGGAGAACTGCAAGCCTTTTTTATAAGTGTAGCTCAGCAAATGTTTATACCTTTTGGTCAATCTTCCACAGGTCAACAGATCTACATCCCTCCCAAAGAACAGGAGCAAAAAAAAAAAAAAGTGAAATTAGCAACCTAAAATAACAATATTCACTTTATCCACTGATTATATTGGCATAATAAACGTGAGATTTTGTTTTGAGAGAGTTTATCACTCATTATCATGTGTTGTTTTCTGCAGTGCTGCATTATATGAAGCTATTTGGTGGTACGAGGTGTTAACTATCAAACATTAGTGGCTATAATCATTTATCACATTGCCTAATTACTATTTGCAGCTGAGTAAATGTGTGTGTTTAATGATGCAGGCTAGATTTTATACAAGGCAAGAGCCAAGTGAGCCAAGGTCACGCTAAAGATAAACAGATCAGCCTGTTACGCTAATATCAGCTAACATCTCCAGCTCTATTCAGTGGCTGAAGTTTAATTTATTTTGTCCCTTTGGAATTATAAGGTTCTACCTGTGTTCTGAGCAGTTTTGAGATGTTGAGCTTCAAAGATTTTGCATTCTAAATAGCAGAACTGATATGTAAACACGCCTCTTTATACATGGAAATAACAGACACCCTAAATGTATTGTAAATGTACAATATGAAAATCCTATCAAATTTATAAATAGTTTTAACAGATCAAATGCGGATAGAACCTTCTAACCCTGAGAACTCACTTTGTGCTTGGAATTATAAGGTTCTATCTAGAAAAACATGAAAAGAAGCAACGTTTTTCAAGGAACACAAACAGTTTATACTCAAAATTTGTTTTAAAACATAAAATTAGTGTAACAGAGTGTCTACATGTGTCAGAATGTTACATTAAATGTTTTCTATGACATCTTATGACATTTATTTCTTGTTTTAGGACAAGGCCATCTTTTTCTTATTCAAAACAGCACTGCAGATTAAGTATAAAGGTCAGTGCTAAATACTTTGTCCAGTGCAGAGGTCACTTTTCGGTGGGTACTTTTAGCTTAAGTCTCTAGGTTAGACAGCAACCAGTTACTGTAATAAACTGTCCCAGCAGGTCAGTCTAAAGGCCGTGTGAGATCTTATTTTATATCGGAAATGTGACTCTAATGCAACATAATGTCTTTTTTTGGGAGAAAGAAGAGAAAGAAAAGCTGGATGAATGAATGAAATCAAGACCCTTCAACTCAAATGTTTACTATTGAATTACCTTTAAGGCTCAGTATTTATAAAATTTATGTAAGTACGACTTTTTAAAGAACTTTAAGAAGACAGGCAGAGTTTCAGCAACATGTTTTCATGTTTCATAAAGTCTTATAAACTTTTCCTGCAGTTATCGAGCAGAGCTATAACATGACAAAGAAGCAGAACCTGTGTGTATTCAAGGTGCTGATTGGCTCGCAGATAGAACCTTACAGAACTAAGTTAGGGTTTGAGTTTGGAGGTAGAACCTTTTTGCTTTGTCCAAAAATGCATTTAACTCAAAAAACACCTCACATAATGTTAAGAAGTTGCCACAGAATAAGAACATATGAATAACTCAATTTTGACAAAAATCTCAGACAGAACCTCATAATTCCAAGGGAAAGATCTGATCCTGCACTGCACTGCCCTAAAAACATTTTTATACCCTCAAAAGGAGCAAACATTTGCAGAAAGAATGAAAATATCGTATGAATTGGTGTATTTGGCTGTGGCTCTGGCGCCAGTGTCCTGAGGACGTCTTTGACGTGAAACATTGGAACAGTTGGGCAACTGTCAACCCCATCCGAAGATAATAAAGACATTTGTGCTGAAAAGCCATCTGCATCTCGCACATGCTCCATCTTGAGCCCGCTGACACCATGTGCTGAGGCTGAAGAGTGCGATTCATCTATATTACAGCTCCATAGGCTCCTGACAGCACACCCAGCTATCCAATGAGCCATTAAACTCAATTATTTAATCTCAGAGTCGGAGAGTTGCTCCAAAAGAGACTTAGTTTATTGCCGCATCCGGGATTTTGCGCGGCGTCTCGGCGTGACGCAAATATCAACACAATTAAAAGATAAGAGAACGCAGTGGATCCAAAGCCTGCCAGAAAGACCGTTATTGTGGTTTTATTCAAAGAGCTCACAATGAAGGAATTGTGAGTCATAAGTGCATATTAAACTAACGCGTCTCATATTGGACGGAAGATTTACTCTCACTGAGGAGAATCGTAATCTTCCTCAGACCAATGCAGAACACAGGAGAGAAAGAAAAACAGAGTGGATGAGCAGCATAGAGGAGGAGACACATTCTGTGCCTGAATGATCAACTTAAAAGGGAATTCTAGCCATTTTATTTACTGTCCACAAAAATAGTGGAAAATCTGAAATAATACCTTTTCTTTGGGGACTATTTCGCCTCACAATGTCCTGCATGTGTCCCTCCACCATGAGTGGATTTTAAAAATAAGTTTGAAACCAAACCTCATACATGAGGCAGTGTATTTGTGAAACTCGCTGGCGGTTCCTGTCAATCAGTTTCGTCTTTTAGTCACAATATTTCCAGAAAAAAGCTGTACAGTATGATATTTAGAGAATAAAGTCGTACTATTTCGAGAAAAAAGTAATATTTCAAGAATACAGTCGTAGAATTACGACATTAAAGTGGCATTAATACCAGGAACTGAGACCCCAACGCATCATGACAGTTCGCCCACTTCATCCTCCAAATATTACGACTTTTTTCTCGAAATAGTACGACTTTATTCTTGAAATATATTACGACTTTTTTTCTCTAAATATTACGACTTTATTTATCGAAGTGTACTATTTTTATTTTTATTAACAGTGGCCCTAAAACGCCATTGTAGCTTTGCGACCCATTTTCCACTCACTGAACGAGACATTCACTGCACTGTACCACCTCTTCTCAATCTATGAATCCCGTCACAGTCGGATCATCCTCGTGCAGCGCCATCTGCATGTTACTACCACCTTAAACATGCAAAGTGACTATTTTTTTGTCTGGGGAGCTTATATTTTTAATCTGAATTTAAACATGTCAAACTTGCATTCCTAATATGCTATTCCAGGGTCTAAGAGCTACAAAAGAAAAGAACTTTCTGCCTGCTGTAAGCCTTCCACAGCTGAGTGAAGTGGTTTATAATGCTTCAGCAGATCAGTAAGATATGCTGGAGCTCAGCCATTAAGAGCTTTAAACTGCAAACTGCATGAGTTGTTAAGTAATCACTAAGGCCCAGTTCAGACAGCCAGCTCAAATCTGATTTTTCAGCATATCTGATTTGAGCAGGACAGATTTGCAGTCTGAATGGCAAAATGCCACATCAAATCGGACTTTTCCAACTGGAGTTGAGCCACAAGACATTTGAGATTGGATTTCTGAATATGTGTCTCCGTTTGACCGGTCAGACCGTGTAATGTAGGGGTTGAGTGTGGGAGAGGGGGAGAATGGGCAGAGCCTGGAAGAGTCAAAGTCAGTCTCCCCAGAGGACGGAGACGTGAGAGACTGGATGTATTTTTCCTTCATTTGGGCTTCATGATACAAAATATGTGACAAGAAAGTTGGTGGTGGTTTATTAAAAGATTTGTGGCTTGTTAGCAGTCAGTTGACCACTTCACCTTACACTACTGTCGTACTGTTGTGAATAAAAAGTGAAACTTTGCTGTGAAATACAGCACAATCAGTCTATTAGCTGCTAGGTCATGTCCCTACCTAGTCAGCATATCACTGCTGTCAGAACAAAACCTAGTATCTCCAAAAAGGTGACTTTACAGGAGAAGCGAAAACATCCTTAACTTTAAATGGAAGTAAATGGAGAAATATAATTTTGGACCATTTCTGTTGCTCTGAAATTCTGACACAACATAAAGGGCAACTGCCTTTTTCAAATTATGTCAAAAAATGAAAAACGGAGATACAAAGCCACAAAGTTTTGCCCCGACAGCAACGATATGTGCACGTGTGTTACCACCGCAACCCATGTGAATATGCAAGCAAATGTGACGACAGTCTGACCATATAAGTCAAATTTGGTCACTTGTGACTTGAAACCTGGACAGTTGGTCTAAAAAGTCAGATACAAGAAACTTGATTTGCCCTGTGGTGTGAACCAAACCTAATAGACTTAATTATGTGGTTTCTGACAGTGGTTGTGTTTACATGCAAATATTTTTTGCCAATCTGATTGAATCCATTCCAATTATAGATTAAGACTGAGCTGTTTATATGTTCATTCTACTCAACAATCTGATGGAAAATCCCAGTTTAAATGCACACTAAGTGATCTGATCCAAAATTACATGCATGCATAGAGAACCGCTTAGCGTAGACATTGCCATGACAACCAGCATCACGTGAGTCCAGTCAGAGTGAGATGAGCAGCAGTGAGCAGCGCTTGTGTTTTTAATTGCTTTAAAATGAAGTCAGACTCAGGAAAACGTCCTTCACATGTCCTTATTAAAGAAGGCCGAGAGGAGGACGTCGTGTTCTGGGACACATAAGCTGGACGTCCGTCCCACCGCCGTCTTTTAAAGATCAGAGCATAAACTTCGTCTCCTCTGCAGACCAGTTTCTGCTCCGCCATGTTGAACGGTATAAACTTTCACTATGACACGACGAACACGATCAGAACGGACTTAAACTTTCCGATAGGGAATGTAATCAGATACAGACGTTTACATGGATATTATTCTTCTATTTAATGGATTATTTACAGGATTACCCACCTCGATCGATCAGATAGAATGATAGACTGTATTCAGAACTGCCTCAACTGGACTAGTCTATTCTGATTGAGGTGTACAAAATTGGATGTATTCTATTCTGATTGAGCTATTAGTCGGATTATCAATGGATTATCAGGATGCATGTAAACGTGGCTACTGTAAGACACACTGTTATCTATAAACATGGACTAAAGTATGTGGCAAAGCTATAAACAAGAGGAGCAGGTACCTTGAAGCTTTAGCTTTAGGAAATAAGCTTCTATTACTTGCTAGCTACATTACTCTCGCAGCTCCAGTGCTAAAACTGAAGAAGTAAACTTCAGACGCCAAACGTCAGAGCTGATATACATTTGGTGGGTATTTTTCCACCCAGCAGGAAGGCATGGTGTCTCTCTGCTGCATTAGGGCAGATGTGGTCAGTTGTAAAAGCTCCAGTGAGTGTGCACAGGGACAGTGAGGGACTGTAAATGGCTCTGAGCCCCCGGCTGCTCCTGCATTATTAATATACAGATCTGTCTGTGGTGCTCTCTTGCCGACATAATACCACCACTCAGCACGCAGCCACGCCGACCACACCACCATTGTCATCTGGCGAGGACTGTCACTCCAGAGGTGGAGTTTCCAGCACTGGTCTTTATTTGAAAGCTTGATAGCTCGTTTTCCGTTTGGCAAGGGAAGACAGAATTAGGGTCAAAGTGGCAGAGCGCCTGGCTCAGAAACCATCAAAGTGATGCGATGAGTTTTTTTTTTTATTTTCCCTCCTCACACGCAGTGAAATTGCATCCATGCACTCAATCACACTGTCCGCCTCACAACAGTTCCATAATTTACAGCCCCAGCATGCTGGTCTGACACATTGGTGAGTACGTGTCAGGAACGAAGCAAATCAGAGCCAAAGTAGCACTTACACACACGTTCAAACAGAGCCAGCACATTTGGGTTACATATCAGAGCAGCATGAGAGCAGAGCAAGCCAAAGGATCACCGCTGAGATACAGCCCGCCACAAACCGGGCAATAATGACAGCCTCATAAGGAGGGACGTCCAGATCTGGTCTCAAATATCGGAATCAGAGTTGATGTTGGCAGATTTTAATGAATTAATCTCAACTATATACACCCTTTTCACATTTCCACATTTTTTCTGCTGGAAGTACTCGTTGCAGGTAACGCTGCTTCCGCTAAAGCAATAACAATAACAACCATGATGAGTAGAGCGTGTACAGCTCACCCAAGTGTTGAAGCTTGAAGCAAAAACAGCCTTATCAATTTCAATGTTTTGTCAGCTGATGATGAAAAATGATTTTGTGCAATTAATGAAGGAATAAACTGTTATATGATGTAAAAGAACCTCTGCATTTCAGCACTGCTGACTAACGTTACACTAAATGCAGGTTGTGCCTTAAAGTTGCTGCTACAGCCGCTTTCAGAGGAATAGTTTCTTTTTCTCCCTCAAAATGATCAGCAACTGAGAGAGCAAGTGCTCAGTAGAGCTTAGATGTTCATTCACTGGAGCCAGTGGTTCCACCTTAAATGGTGCCTGAGCTGCCAGAATGTAACTGCTGTACCTTTTAAAGTGGAACAGAAAAATTAGAACAAGAAGCTGACTTCAGCCTTGTGACTTTTCAGTGTTTGGCAGTTTCCCGTTGCAGATTAAACGCATCAGGAAACCAGCTGCTTATAAATACAAATAAGAAAACGTCCACAGTGGCGCTACGGAATCTGACGACCCGGGCGCTATGGAACCTCAGTCTTGGCAACTATGACAAAGGTAAAGAGACACACCTTTCTGTGGTGAGCTGAAGTCATATGAACACCTGTATGTAAAAAGGGCCTATTAAGTCCAGTCCAGTAGGTAGTTTGCAAATGACGTCATGTCACTGCTTTGCGGTGGTGCAAACTGCAGAATAAGGTCAGGAAGTGATCTTCTAAAGAGGACGCACTATCACAATGTCTCAAAGGCTTTGTTCACACAGCAGTTAAAAGTAGCCCAAATCTGATCTTTTTCTTTAGTGTGAACAGCAAAAACACCCTGAATCTGACATTTTCAATTCTGATTTGAGACGCTTTCATATGTGGTACTGAAATCTGATACGTGTCTGATCTGCAGCAATGCAACTCAATCTGAACAGCCAGATCGGAATTCATGCGACTTTTACATCAATCCAGCTTGACATTTGCCATAATTTCTCACTGCTGAGACCTCAATCATTTAGGCTGATGTTTCTGTACTAAAATAATTAGAAGAGACGTATCCAAAACCCTCCCTGTTCAAAGAGATTTTGAAAGAAATGTCCGAACGCGGCCGCAGGAGAACGAGGCTGCAGCATCAAAGAACAGTTAAAAGTCTGAAAGCAAAGTTAAAGAATCCGAGGACGCCAATAAAAAGTGACCGCGCCCTTTTTAGGGCTTGAACACATTCTGGGTGATGAGCCCAGCTGTCAGTCAATGAAGCTTCGTAGTGACTCCTGTGATGCTGGTGAAGATGAAGCTGTGTTTATCTTAGCGGTTCCTCTGCATGGAGGTTCTCCTTCTGAGTCTAGGTTCCTGTTAGTGGTTCTTCCTCATGCTTTTCGGAAGTTTCTCCTTATGACTCTTGGTTCTTCTCAGTGGTTCTTCTTCATATTCTTAAAAAGTTTCTCCTTTTGAGTTTTGGTTCCTCTCAATGGCTCCTCCACATGGTGTTCAGGAGGTTTTCCTTTTGAGTCTTGGTTCCTCTCAGTGGTTCCTCCTCATGCATTTCTGTAAAACTGCTTCAGAACAATGACTTTTGGGAAAAGCACTTTAGATATAAAATTAAATTGAACTGAACTGAATTGTTTGGCCTCCCAATCTGCCCCAGCTCTGCCTGCAAGACTCCAGCAGAATCTCCTTCATTAAAACAGGGTTGAAATGAGCTGATAAAAGACAAATGGCTGTGGTTTAGCCTGTAACAAGTCAGAACGCTGCCCCCCGCTTTCACTTCATTGATCTACACGTCACCCTGTCATCCAGCGCAGGCACCTGGCCAACCGCATTAGCATTTTAATGGCGGAAACGACAAATGGCTGAGCGAGACGGTCCAGATACAGTATTAACAGAGCCGTTGTGGCTGCTGGACTGATATTGCAATGCTCTCTGGGTTTTTTATAATAAAAAAGCTCTTAGTTGATAGTTATTTTCTGCTGTATCGGGCCTGTAACCTTGGAAGAGCACGGCTTGGCAAGGCTAACGAATATTAGGTTAGCAATGAAAGGTTTAATCAGTGACAAGAAGGTCACCGGAGAATAAATAAATAAATAGGTGCCCAAACTAATGGCAAGCCTGTTTTATTTTTCACATGTAAAAATGGATTTTCTGGCGTGTAGCCACTGCGTGGCTGGTTCAGAACTCTATCTATCAGTGCCAGAGGTGCCTGCTTTGACATTAGCCATAATTACACACAGATTCTCAGGGTGATAAGTCCCTGAGCGCCCACTATTACAGGATTAGCCCGAGGTCAGAGGAGATTTGAGAAGTAAAATGAACACAAATAAGATAGATTTTGCATTTCTCCACCGGGAAAAAACAGAGGGAGTGTGTAAGAATTGTAGACAGCAGTTTAAACTGTAGAGCCTCTATGCAGATTTGCGATAATGATAATAAAAACAGACTAAGTGCAAGTTAAACTATCATCATTCATCACTAAATAATCATAACTCTTCCAGTCCGTAAGGATTCCTGGGAGAAAATGTGGGCTAAAAGTGGGCTAAGTCACGAGCCCTCATAAATATAAAAACTCTCAGAAGGACCCTCATAGTGTTTATGCTTTAAAACGCCTCCTCTAATGTTCTGTTGAGTTATTTCCATCTCATTGCTCAGTGAGACAAGTGGAGAAACTGTGTGGAAAGTGCAGATTCCACACGTTCAATCCAAACCACATCGGAGTTTGAAGGTAGATGTTGTTTTATTAGGATGTGAATCTGATGGAAAGCCATTGTTGTTGGTTTGGAATGAAAAAAAAAAAGTCTCTTACTCTGAAAGAAGGGAACTGCAGACCTGTTCTCATCAATCCAATGTCAAGGCGATTAAAGACATAATTGTGTTATTAAATATATAATTAAATATGCATATAATGTGCACTAGCATTCAAATGTTTTAAAATCACTTTCATATTATTTTTTGGTTATTTTACATATCGCTGTTGTAACGTTTGAGGCATGGAGGCGGGATGCAAATGCGAGTTTTTATTGAAATGAGAGTCCATAACAAAAACCAAACCAAACCAAACCAAACCAAACCAAACCAAACTACAAGCACGACAAGCAAACAAGAGACAAGATTACATTCACAATGCAAGACGAAGACTGAACAAACACAGGGGTATAAATACACTGAGGGAAAATAAGAAACACCTGGGACTAATGAGGGGCGGAGCACAGACAGGTGGAACAGATAACAAGGGGGCAGGACCAGGGAGGAGACACAGAACAACAACAAAAGCACATGGTAAAAGAAAACAAAAGGCACATGGCTACAACAGAAGTGAAGAAACAGACACTCAGAGGGACAAAGGGAGAATCCGTGACAGAACCCCCCTCCTAACGCGCAGCTCCCGAGGCGCGAAAAACAAAGGCCATCCAAAGTGGGAGCCGGTTAGGAGGAGGGACCGGGTAGGAGACAGGATAGTAGACCGGACAGGAGACGATACTGAAGACAAAAGTGGAGAGAGAACAGGAGATGGACTTAACATAGACATGGGGACAGGAACAGACATGGTAACTGGGACAGGGACAGAAAGATGGACAGGAACAGGTACAATAAGACCAAACACAGAAACAGGAACACTGATTGAGACGGGTACAGATATATACATGGTTACAGGGACAAAAACAAAACTATGGACTAGAGACTTGGGGGAAAACACAGAATTAAGTTCATGCAGGCGAAGGAACTGGGTGGCAGACTGAGCAGGGAACTGGAAAGTCGGCACTGAAGCAGGACACTGGAAGGCCGTCACTGGACGCTGAAAGATTGGCATAGGAGGGGGTCTCTGGGCGGTTGGCGGCGGAGCATAATGCTGAGAGGCCGGCACCGAACCAGGACAGGAAATGAGAAAAGGAGTGGCCCAGGGTGCAGGAGCAGAAACTGTGGCATCCCGGGGTGCAGGAGCAGGAGTGGCCCAGGGAGCAGGAACTGGGACTGGTGACGCTGAGGCCATGGGCAGGTCTGGGGATGTAGAGGCTACCAGCAGGTCAGGGAACTCGGAAGCAACGTCCTCGGCAGCAGGCTGGGCCGCAGCGACGTCCTCGGAGGCAGGCGGGCCTGCTGCGACGTCCTCGGCGGCAGGCTGGGCCGCAGCGACGTCCTCGGAGGCAGGCGGGCCTGCAGCGACGTCCTCGGCGGCAGGCTGGGCCGCAGCGACGTCCACGGAGGCAGGCGGGCCTGCTGCGACGTCCACGGAGGCAGGCGGGCCTGCTGCGACGTCCACGGAGGCAGGCTGGGACGCTGCGACGTCCACGGAGGCAGGCGGCCCTGCAGCGACGTCCTCGGAGGCAGGCGGCCCTGCAGCGACGTCCTCGGAGGCAGGCGGCTCGGAGGCAGGCGGCCCTGCAGCGACGTCCTCGGAGGCAGGCGGCCCTGCAGCGACGTCCTCGGAAGCAGGCGGCCCTGCTGTGACGTCCATGGCTGAGGCTGGCGGGCCTGCTGTGACGTCCATGGCTGAGGCTGGCGGGCCTGCTGTGACGTCCATGGCTGAGGCTGGCGGGCCTGCTGTGACGTCCATGGCTGAGGCTTTCTCCTTACTAGGGAGTAACAGCTGAAGCCGACAGAGCAGATGGTAGCTCTCCTGAAGTCTGACCTCATTTTCCTTGATAAGGTCCTGCAAACTCGCTGCTTCCCTGTGTGGTCTTGCATTCTGTAACGTTTGAGGCATGGAGGCGGGATGCAAATGCGAGTTTTTATTGAAATGAGAGTCCATAACAAAAACCAAACCAAACCAAACCAAACCAAACTACAAGCACGACAAGCAAACAAGAGACAAGATTACATTCACAATGCAAGACGAAGACTGAACAAACACAGGGGTATAAATACACTGAGGGAAAATAAGAAACACCTGGGACTAATGAGGGGCGGAGCACAGACAGGTGGAACAGATAACAAGGGGGCAGGACCAGGGAGGAGACACAGAACAACAACAAAAGCACATGGTAAAAGAAAACAAAAGGCACATGGCTACAACAGAAGTGAAGAAACAGACACTCAGAGGGACAAAGGGAGAATCCGTGACAGCTGTCGTCGGAAGAAAACCTTGTATCTCCAAAACGGTCACTTTACAGGAGAAGGAAAAAACCTACTTTACTTTTAATGTAAGTCAATGGAACCAGACATTTATCTAAGTCATTTAGGGTCATTTCTTTTGGACCATTTATCAGGAAATTTACACACAATGTAAAAGACAGCAGGCCTTTTCAAATTATTTACAAAACTAAAAAACGTCAAAAATGGGGATACGAGGTTTTCTTCCGACAACAGCGATATAATAATGTACACAAGTAGATTTGACTACTGTAGTCGACAAAAGGCTCTTATGGACGTTTGTCTTTAAAATACTTAAAATATATATGGATAAAGGATAAACAACATTACTGTAAGTGCTTATTAATAAGATGTTTTTGTCAAGTTATCTTCCCAGAAATATGACTGCCAGTTTTTGAATGTTGAGCATTATGGTTATGAATTGTATTATAAATGAATGTCATTATTTATTTGTACTTATATAAAGTTGTACAGGACTAACACAGTCTTAAAGCTTGAATAACCTTATTAAATAGCATGTTTTATTGGTTTTCTAAGTAAAAACAATGCATTCTTTACAAAGAACAAACACTGCAATTTTTCTACTCATTTCAGTGAACTCTATTCTCTCCACGACGTTTCAATGATGTTTATATTTCCCCCTCGATGTTAAAGTCAGTAAAAATAAATAAATAAATAATAATAATAATAATAATAAAAAAACAGTAACTGTACTGTGTGCCAAAAATAAGATATTTCACCAGGGGTGCCCAAACTTTTGCACAAGACTCTATTAGTAATTATAGCTCAGGACATCTAAAGCTTAATGAAGAAACTTTCCAGCACGTCATCCCAACTCCACAAGATTCACTCTCTAGGTTCTAGTTCTGTTCCACACATCTGGCCTCATTCTTTAGATGTTCCTGACCTGGAACCGAGTGATCTGGCCTCGGCGTAGAGCTGCGCTCTTATTGAAATCCATCAGCTTTAACAATGCACTGCTGCAATACACCCACACACAGATCCTCTACAAACAGAACCCTTCAGATCAGTGATAGCTCTGACCTGATTGTATGGACTCTGCCACAATCACTGACTCCATTTAGATACAGAAACACAGAGCAGATAGAACAGCAGCAGCTTCAGAGGAGAACCTCTCTGACTCCAGACGCCCACGCTGCTGAAGAACACACAAACCACGAGTTTAACCCTTAAAAGTTCAGGTTAGTGTTGTTTGCTATACATGTGAACCTGCATTCCACAGTTTTTAATGTAATAATATACATACAGATTTTATTACATGATGAACTACAGTCAGATTGGATTACATTCTCAATGGGCAGCTTCCAGTCTGTACCTCTTATTGTTTGTTTTGGTGTCAAAAATGAAAAAGAAAAAAGTAAAAGATGATTTTTCTTTCTCTTTCTGGTCAGCTCAACTTAACCAGAGTTCACACAACTCAAACTTCTTAGTTGAGTCAAAAATTCTCCCAGATACTGTTTCTAGGTCTGCATCTCAGATAAACAAAACTGAGTTTGTGTTTTTTTTGCTCAGTTTCTCCACTAGCTGGCGCTCCTTCTATCACACAGTCCCATCTGGCAGATTTTCCTCTTGGGCTTCCGGAGATGGACAGCAGTGGCATTGCTGCGATTCAAACCCACAACCTCCTGATGTTGGGATGAATTATTAGACAGCTGCACCACAAGACGACGCCCCGCTTTAAAGTCAAAACAATCTGAGCTGCTTCAGGTGTTCCTGAGAGGTGCAGTAGACTAAACCATCACCCCAACAGGAGGTTGTGAGTTTGAGTCCCAGTGATGCCACAGCCGTCCGTAAGTGTTTACCCAAGAGGAAAAATGTCCAGCAGGATTGTGTGATAGAAAGAGTTCTGGCTGGTGGGGAAGATGAGTATAAAAAACAGGTTTATTTTATTTACCTTACTGAGACGCAGAACTACAAAATTAAGAGAACTTTTGATTCAACTAGGAAGTTCAGTCCACTCAAGAAAGGCCATGTAATCAGTTACTGTATCATTTTGAGTTGATCTGACCTCTCATTTTTAACAGTGTGTACACAGTCACTTTTCATTAAATGCAAATCAGATTAAAATCTCTCTTCTTCCATCTCTTCTGGATTTCTCTTTAACGTCCCCAGCCATCGTCTAAACTTGTTGAAAATCCCTCAGCATCACCTGATTTAAATTAATGAAGGACTGATTGGCCAAACCAGCTATTGGATGCTACGAATAAATAACACTGGGCTTTAATGACAAGAGAGAGGTTTGGAAATGATTATCCTCTTTATGCAGTGCCCTCTAGTGGCCGTTTCACCAGTGAATCAGAAATGAACTTGTATATGTTTAATTAACATAATCAAATAAAGGCTTGTTTCCCTGTAACTCTGTTATCAGATGAACTTGGACTCTGCTGTCTCTCTATGCAGTGTAAAATGTTGAGACGCTAGTGAGCAACGAGGAGTGAAAGGACAGGGATGATTTTTGTACCTCAAGTTGTTTTTGGGAAGGTACTTTTACTTTTACTTGAGCCGTTGTCTTACCCAAGTATAAATACTTTTACTCTAGTGTGGGTTTAGGCTACCCTACCCACCTCTGCATATTAGAATCATTTAAAACATGCATCGACAACAGAATTAGTTTTATATTATTCATAACAGTGATTACAAACTTCTGAACACTAGTACACACACACACACACACACACACATATATATATATATATATATATATATATATATACAGAACAAAACCTTATATCTCCAAAATGATAACTTTACAGGAGAAGGAAAAAACATACTTTACTTTTAATGTAAGTAATTTTGGGCTATTCATCATCAAATGTGCATACAATATAAAGTATTAAAGGCAAAAAATGACAAACAGAGATATGAGATTTTGTTCCAACAGCAGTGATTATATATATATATATATATATATATATATATATATATATATATACTAGAAATATTTGTTATTATTTCCAGCAACGACTGCTTCATTTAAGACTTGCAGGAAGTGTAGTGCAGGTATGTAGAGATGGGTTGTAGTTCTAAGTGGGAAAAATAAAGCAACTGACTCTGCGCTCCACACTCCAAACTACAGAAACTGTCAGCAAACCTGAACAAAAACAACCAGACAAGCTGAAGTTGGAGCCAGAGAGCAAATACAAACCTCTAAAGTGCTCTGCAGTGAGTCTGTCTGAATTCCCTTTCAGGAAAATGTGGGAATGGGAAGTGTGAGCTGAGTGGAGAGATGGAAAATGCCACACTTGCTTTAGTGGGTGAGTGCTGGGTATCGCTACAGGAACATAAGCAATGAGAGAGAGAGAGAGAGAGAGAGAGACAGAGTATTGGATGTGTCTCAGCGGTTTCTCACTGTTGGAGGTAATTGCACTGCTGGGAGCTCAGCTGATTTCGATGAAACCAGACAGTCTTTAAATTCTGCTATAAGTGCTCTATAGCGTCTGGTGTTAAATCACTGTCTTTCTGCTCACAACGTCCTCCAGATAGTCTGTTAAACCTCTTTTAGGCCGTCACCCTTGACCAGAAACGATTCAGGCCACTCTTTCAAATGAACTTTTTTGACAAACCCCCGTTTCACTGAATACTGCCTTTCAGTCCTCGACAGAGTTTCACAAAGACATCGCAGGTCAAGGAAATTCACTGTTTTCCTAATGAGAAGCTGCAGGAGGGAAATGAAATCCAACCTTAACTGGCATTAAAATATGGGTTTCACAGTGGATAGACAGAGATAGACAGAGACAGACAGAGAGACAGACAGAGAGAGAGACAGAGAGACAGACAGAGAGAGAGACAGAGAGACAGATAGATAGACAGAGAGAAAGATAGAGAGACAGAGAGACAGATTGAAAGATAGACAGACAGACAGACAGACAGATAGACAGAGACATGGATAGGTAGATAGAACAGACAGACAGACAGACAGACAGATAGATAGATAGAAAGATAGATAGATAGATAGACTGATAGGTAGGTAGGTAGATAGACAGACAGACAGACAGATATATAGATAGGTAGGTAGACAGACAGACAGACAGACAGACAGGTAGATATGATAGATAGATAGATAGATAGATAGATAGATAGATAGATAGATAGATAGGTAGACAAACAGACAGACAGACAGATAGATAGATAGAAGTCAGAAGTGCAGACTCAAACTTATCCCAACAGGATAAAAATGTAAATGTAATTCCTTACATAATAACCTGTGGAATTAACTATGTAACTACAATGTAATTACACTGAAACTGTATGGCACAACAGTAATAACTCTGACTTCAAAGGGTTAACCCTGAAGAAAAGAGCAGTATTCAACTGCAGTTCAACTGGATGTCAAGCAGACTGTAGCTTATGACAGGCTTTTCCAAACACTGCTGTGAGACAGGAGAAACAGGTCAAACCTTCCCTGAAACAGAGAAAAACATGAATCAGTGCTGCTCGGAGCTTTTCAGTCATATGGAGCGTCAGACAGAGAAGAGAGTTCATCCTTATGGAGTTTCCAGAGTGAGGTCAGTCTGATTTCACTGCAGAGAGACTAAACAACCAACCAAGATTATTTCTAAAATCAATTATATATAATTATTAATTAAAATACACCTGCCTCTCACTGGCCACTTTATTAGAAACACCTACCTTGTACTTCCACTTACTGACCACTTTATTAGAAACACCTACCTTGTACTTCCTCTCACTGGCCACTTTATTAGAAACACCTACCTTGTACTTCCTCTCACTGGCCACTTTATTAGAAACACCTACCTTGTACTTCCACTTGCTGGCCACTTTATTAGAAACACCTACCTTGTACTTCCACTTACTGGCCACTTTATTAGAAACACCTACCTTGTACTTCCTCTCACTGGCCACTTTATTAGAAACACCTACCTTGTACTTCCTCTCACTGGCCACTTTATTAGAAACACCTACCTTGTACTTCCACTTGCTGGCCACTTTATTAGAAACACCTACCTAATACTTCCCCTCACTGGCCTCTTTGTTAGAAACATCTACCTTATAACTCCACCACGCAAGTTATCTGGAGGGGACAGTTTCGGTGTCTATCCGGTTTTCCAGGTGGTTGTTAGGAGTCCCATTTTCTCTGGAGCTTTTTTAAAATTCCAGTTATGAAAAAAATCCAAGTGGATTATTTTATATCTAATCTCCTGAGAAATGTCTGCTTTAAAAAAACAAAAAAAAACAAACAACAGAATGAGGCATCAGAACTGCACTGTATCTCACATACAGCCTCTCTCATACATTCCGGAGGATATAAAGAAAGAAGCTCTTCTTTTCTGAGCTCAGTTATAAAACCAAGGAAAAATCCTTTAGGAAGGACAAGAGGAACCTGCAGTGAGTAAAACACGCCCTGCAAAGCTTTTCATTACGCTGAGAGAGGCTCCTCTGTCCACAAGCACATGAGCGTCGGGGTTAAACAACAATACATCCAAACCACTACAAGGTCGATTTCCCCAAACCTCTCACTGCTCTCATTATAACAATCAACAGAGCGATTCTGCTGCTAATACCTGCCTGAGTTCTCCGCTGCTCAAATCTGTTTTATCTATAAATATCAACCTAAATAAATTTCTCATATCCATGATGAATTCAGACCAGGCCGCTCTTCATCAGAACGCACTTATGAAGATAAAGGTCAATATGAAATTATGGTAAAAGAAAAAAACAAGCAGCTTTGATGGGGTTTACATGTTCATGTCCCTATCAGAGATGGTGGGACGAAATGTACCTACAAGCTTCAATGTCGTCTGTTGAAGGAGGTTTGTCCAAAAATGCTAATCTTGGTACCTCAGGTGCCTCAGGAGGCTCCAATACTTGGGATAATCGACTGGATTAGCCCTCCAATACAGACAAATGATGAAAAAATGTAATAAGTGAAGAAATGTTATCTGTTCTGAGAACACTCCATTTTCACATCGTTATCAGACGGGATTTTGCAGTTATGATTCAAATTGGATGTTTTAGACCAGAAGCGCTCAAGTTTTTTGTCTTTAGGGGGCAAATATGCAATAAAAACACAAAACAACATACAAATAAAGGTACACTCTTAGCAAGGGTTCTACATAGTACCAAAGGTTCTCTGACGTAGTAGTAGAAGCTGTTTTAGTGCTGTACCCTTAAAAAAGGATGGTTCTAAGAGCTTTTTAGTAAAGACAGCCATTATATAAAAAACGGTGAACACTCAAAGAACCCTTTTCATGCTTAAAGGGTTCACTGCATCATTAAATGGTTCTTCAGATGGAGAACGTATTGTATATGGTTCTACATAGCACCAAAAAGGATTCTGCTGTAGTTACAATGTCAAGCCTATAATGATAAAAGAACCCTTTTTGGTGCTATAATAAAGACTTTTCAAAAAGATTCTATATTGAACCATATACAATACAGTCTCCATCAATCTGAAGAACCATTTCATGACGCAAAGAACCCTTTAAGTATGTAAATGGTTCTTTGAGCATTCATGGCTCTATATACAGCCACTGTCTTTACTAAAGAACCCTTAAAGAACCATATTTTTAGGTGTGTATGGTTTATGTTTTCATGGTGTTATATATAACCATTACCTTTACAAAAGAGCCCCCGAGGAATCTATTTTTAAAGTGCATTTTTTAAAATAAAATTACATTAAACAAAAACCTTTTTGTTAATAAGAATACACACCGGCTGGAGCACATCAAACAAAAATCCTTCAGGAAGGACAAGAGGAACCTGCAGTGAGTAAAACATGCCTTGAAAATCATTTCATTACCCTGAAAGAGGCTCCTCTGTCCACAAGCACATGAGCGTCGGGGTTAAACAACAATACATCTAAACCACTACAAGGTGTTTTATAACAATACATTACAATAAAACCTTCATATTAATAAGAACACATACCTACTTGAGCACATCAAGCAAAAAAATCCTTCAGGAAGGACAAGAAGAACCTCTTGAACTGTATTAGCACACAAGTCACTTCCATGAACAGCCATGAACCTACACAAGCAGGAGCTCATTAGAACCTTTTAAAACAAGAGATGAACTAGTTTATCATTGAGTTCCTTATATTATCAAAAATGGTTTCATAAAAAAGGTTGATGCTTAAATACTGGATCCTGCAGCCCAACAGTGCAGAGCTGCATGAGAGTCAAAGATTTTATTAACAGCACAAGGGTTTTTAGTAATACAGAGTTCAGTTGTTGTGAGGCGGTCAAAGCTGTACATATATTGTGTATTTTACACTTGCCTCGAATGTGGCTCAGCCAATCAGATATCAGGACCAGAACTATCCATTTCACCAAATTATATATATATATATATATATATATATACACAGTCATTGGGCAGAACACACCCTGGACAGGTCACCAGTTCATCACAGGGCAGACAGACAGACATACACATTCACACACTCACTCACACCTAGGGGCAATTCAGCATGTCCAATTGGCCCGACTGCATGCCTTTGGACTGTGGGAGGAAACCAGAGAACCCGGAGAAAACCCACACAGACACGGGGAGAACATGCAAACTCCACACAGAAAGGACCTTGGTTGCCCGGCTGGGGATTTGAACCCACACCCTTCTTCATGCCATGAATATTTATGGTTGCCAAGACATGAAAAGTGACCACAAGGGGCACCGGGCAATAGGCAATGTCAACGTAGGTCATGAATTGTTGTTTAATTTCACTTTTCAGGTCTTTTATTGAATAAAAGGGGACGGGACACTTGTGTTCTGGAGCCACTCTAGACCATGATCTGTCCCTGGTGTCAATGCTGGGACAGATGAGTCTATGAACACATAGAGAAGGTGGACGACTGGTATTAAAGGAAGATTTTAACCAAAAACATTAGCCTTGCTAACAATGGCTGAAAAGCTGGTAGTGAACCATTAGTATTTAGTAAATAAATCAAGCTAAATGGCAGCTATTAACTTCCATTCACTGTGAGCCACTTCAGCATTTTCAGCCAAACTATCCCTTCAAGCTAAAATGGTAATTAGATCCATTCACAATAAATGCAAATAAAATATTAAACACAAGTTATTAGTAAAACTTGATTGAACTCATTTTGCGCCGCAGACTGAACTCCTATCCTGTCTCCTCATTAACTGTGTTTGATAAAACCTCCATGGACAGCAGCGGGACAAGGAGTGAAGTGCGATCGAGCTCCGAGCTCCATCTCGTCCTGTTTCCCCAAAACGCCCTGAGCACCTGCTCTCGCACGTCCGTGTCAATTCTCATCAGGCTCCTTCATTAGCTAACTCATTCTGATTCCTCCCTGCCTCCTTAATAAACCTACACATAATCTATTGTGACAGAATAATAAAACATGCAAAAAAGATGCAATTAGGAATACAGGCTGTAGAGATGGGCAATTACACTCTCACGGAAGCCCTTATCAACTTTATGATGCCACCCATTTCATCATACCTGCCATCTTTCTCATAAATTATGGACTATAAACAGTAACAGGGCAGAGTCCTGCTAGAACTGGGCCAAGCGGCATATTGTCCAGAACACCCCGCTGCAGAGAGACGGCCCAAACAGCCTAATTCATCCACCGAAAATCAGCTTAATACACAGAAACAGGCTGTGAAACACTGAGGACACGTCTGGGGGGAGGGGGCGGAGACACTTGTGGGCAAATTTAAAGTAATTTTTCAGGACGTTTTCAGGTTTTAAAGGACCTCACATCTGTTCAGCGAATTAACGAGAGCTATAATACCCACTGGGCAGTGTCAGAGTAACAGCACAGCACTTTTATGATGCTTATAACAACTTTGCCCATGTTTACATTACAGGGCTTAAGGGCCCAAATCTGATTTTTTGCATAAACAGGACACACATCAGAGTTCAGTTGCTTTCATTTGAGCTCGTAGATCTGTTTTGTGGCCATGAAGACACTGGTCAGATTTGTGAGTTCACTGTGCAAGCATACTGTCACTGTTCAAAGAAAAACAAAATGCCAACTTTTTGCTGTAAGTTAATGTAAAGAGATTTTATTTCAAGGAATTTTGGAACATCCCCTCTATTGGTCCATTTCACTTAAAGGGCAGCTGATTTTCTCAAATTATGCACAAAATACTTTCTTTACAGACCCTGGCAACATATGACTGTGGTCATCATTCAATGTGGGTAACAGGTCAGCAGCAGCTACAAGTTGGTAATAAAATGTCTTCTCACATTAAATACAGATATGGGAAACAATATGAACTGATAAGACAAAGATCAGCTTTGAGCAAAATCAAATTGAAACTGAGGTTGTAGCATTTTATTATTAAGCACAATTCTAACTAAATTACTTTTCTAATGTAGTTTCTCAAGATTCAACCGGCTAAATGTCCCTTGATAAAGTATCTATACAATTTTCCAAAAATCCCCACAGAGAGCCAAAACTCAAAGGTAGCTTGGGTGCTTATGAGAGAATTACACCACAGTACAAACTCAATAACAATAACAACACTCCATAAAGCTCCATAAAGTGTGTATTATTAATTCATTAACAATAGCCAATTACAGCCATATACAGAAGGCAATCAATTACACAGTACTGACTATACACTGCAGATTCATACTGGATTAAAATCACTCCACAATTATTACAGTCAGACTGTAAAACTACACACTGCAGATTCATACTGGATTAAAATCACTCCACAATTATTACTGTCAGACTGTAAAACTACACACTGCAGATTCATACTGGATTAAAATCGCTCCACAATTATTACTGTAAAACTACACACACTGCAGATTCATACTGGATTAAAATCGCTCCACAATTATTACAGTCAGACTGTAAAACTACACACTGCAGATTCATACTGGATTAAAATCACTCCACAATTATTACTGTCAGACTGTAAAACTACACACTGCAGATTCACACTGGCTTGAATTCATGTTTCATTTTAATTATCCAGTTGATCGGTTAGACTGAAGGACACACTTTTTACCATACCTTGAGAGTTCACGCAGGCCACTGTTTGGGTTCTGGTTCCGGATCCACAGGTCCCTTTTGTGGGTACACAAACCCCCTCGCTCTGCACCTGCCACTCGAAACACACAGGATCCTCACAGGGAATGGCCTCCAGCAGGTGAGGACAGCTCTCTGTGTTCGTGGATCCTTCACCCAGAACCTGCCTTCTCCTCTGCCTGAAACCTGCAGAGACAGGGACATCCACACAGAGGAACGTTACACAGTGAAACAATTCACTGTATAATTACAGTAAACTACTGTCTGCATTACTTTCACAGTAATTTACTGAACTATATTAACAGTAAATAACAGTAAAATAACAGCTTTGTACTGTGACTCCACACTGACCTGCACAACAACACCACTGTGATGTAGTTTAAGTCCCTGATTGGCTGGATCAAGTATATTAGAGTTAAGTAAAGAGGCGGGGCAGCTGATTGGATACAAGATGGAGCTAATCTCTGCAGAAAGGCAGCTCTCCAGGACCAGTGCTGGAGACCACAGCTTTAGAATTTATATTTGCACTTTAAAATGACACATTTAGATATTCTGTCCATATACAGTGCAAAACATGATCAATAAATATGTTAATTGACTTTTTAAATTACCATATTTATAGATCTGGTAAAACTAAGTTAATTTTGTCAGGTGTAAATTTACAGTAATTTACTGGCTACTGACTTACTTTCAAAGTAAGGTTGTGTAAAAATACAGGAGATTTCCGTATTTTAAATACGGTTTATTACAGTAAATCAAAATCAGATTTAGAAAGGCAATCAAATGAAGCTAAAAGATATAAAAACTCCACCTCTCTGTCTGACCAGGACTGTGTGTGCATGTCAGACCGCACAGTGACTGTAACCATGGCAGCACAACATCCCACAGTTTACCACAGTTAAAAAAATATATATCGTCTTTTTAAAGCTTTTATTTTCTGGCACAAGTCGGACTTTGATTTGAATTTGTTCAGCTGGGAAAGCCTACAGCTGCTGCAACACAGCTAAAGTTGGCTTCTTTTTCACCAGCTTCACATTCAAAGTTTCTGCTCCGCCTTAAATCATGCAGCTAGCTGACACCTGCACAGGCTGCAGAAGGTAACAGCTGCACCATTTAAGGTGTTTCATTATGAGTAATTATATCTTTATTGCGAAATCAAAGTGATGTATCTCACAGTCTCACACACTATCAAATTTAAGTTCACGTCACTGCATGTTCTGAAGTTGGCTCTGACGCTGCTGTATGATGTAAACTGAGAGTGGCAGGCAGACAGTTTGAGCATGAGTGTGATCGGGCTGCTGTTTTACAGCCATTTCATAAAATCAGAAACATAACCAAACTGTGCCCGTCTTCCAGAGACAGGTTTAAGGTTCAGGGTCAATACTGAGCCTTTAGAGCTCATCAGAAAGGGTCCTATTCACTTTGAGTGAAAAGGCGCACACCAGTGTTTGGTGGGCGTTTCTGGACGAGCTGTTTTGGGAGAGTATCAGTGGTAGAAAGTGACCTTCACATAAAACTGCATTGAACGTGCTTCTTTCAGGCAGAACAGCTGCAGGTGCCCAAATCTAAAATCGGTTTGACCGGCCTGCTTTCACACTCATGTCCAAATGGCTTGTGCACACAAGGCTTCACGCGTGTTCACCAGCACGTACATTTATGAAAAGATGAAATGAAAGATTCATAAATGGACTCTTCAGCAACAGAGATCAGCAGAGTGATGTGTGGCTCTGTTCTAATGGATGTGTGTGACTGTTGAAATAAACTCATTTCAGAACTCACCTGAATATTAATCAGGTAGACTCATCTCAGTTATCTAGACCCATGAATGCTCAAAGAACCCTTTGCATGATTATAGGGTTCTTTGCATTGTGACATGGTTCTTCAGATTGATGGAGAATGTGCTGTAGGTGGTTCTATATAGAACCTTTTTGGAAAGGTTCTGTGTTGCACCAAAAAGGGTTCTTCTATTGTTACAAGCTTGGCACCATTAAAATAGCAGAACCCTTTTGGGGGCTATATAGAACTCTTTCCAAAATGGTTCTTGATAGAACCAACTACAGCACATTCTCCATCATTCTGAAGAGCGATGTCAGCAAAGAACCAGAGGATCATCCAAAGGGTTCATTCATGGTTCTATTTCTTCTATATCTTTACTAAAGAACCCTTGAAAAAACATCTTTTTAATGAGTGTAGTTTGGAAATAAAACAAAATAAATCATAAATAAAGTTTCTTGTAATGTTTAAAGACATGTTTGAGTTTGTTTGTAGAAATGCAGAGATTGTGGTGAAGATTATGTTTTTAGTATATTCTTATTGCACTTTTCCTTTGTTTTAAATTCATTTTTTTGTGTTTTTTATTCTACTTATGTACTTTTTACTTTCTTTTTTGATTATATTTTTATAACTATTTATGCAAAAGCCTTTTTGAAGCACGGGATCACAGGATTTCATAAGCTGTATTAATTAATATTATTTAATGCTTTTATTTTTCAATGTTTGTGTAAAGCGTCTTGAACTGCCACTGTGTATGAAAGGTGCTATACTAATAAACTTGCCCTGCCTTCTGCTCGCTCATATTGACTCACGCTAAGAAAAATGGACAGAGCAGAATTAAAAGATGACAAAGATAAATCACAAAATTAATGATAAGATCAAATATGACCACCCTCGTCTTCTACCTGCACACCATAAACAAATGTTCAACATTCTGTTTTCAATTATTTTGGTTGTGATATTTGAATATTAGTTGTAAAATAATTCTGGGCCGCAAAATTAAAACAGTTTCAGTTGTGATGGTTCTGTATATAATTATTGCCTTTAATAAAGAACCCCTGAAGAACAGCTTTCAAATCCACTTTAGAAATGCCTAGGAATGCCTGGGTGCATGTCAAGGGGTCTGATCCACTAGGTGCTCCCCTGAGAGCAATTATGACAAAATTTAAACATCTGTCTTGACTCTTGGTGGGAACTTTACTAGCAGCACAGGGGAAAAATGAACTAACTTCAACCTCGTCATTGTGTTAAAGCTCTCCACTTCATTTTATCCTCCACTATCTGCCATTACATCGGTCAAGCTTTCAGGGGTTTTACACAGTGAGCTGGTGCTCTCATGAAATCAAAACTCCAGATATGGACCATTCTACCAAATTAGTTCAAACTCCACAGTAAAAACAAAACTGTTATAAAAAGTATTCAGAGCTTAGATATTTACAAGGATAACATTATGATCTTTTAAACTCAAGACATTAATAGAGATAGTAATAAGGTAAATATATACACAATCATCATTTATAGTGTACTTTCTTTTGGGAGGTGTCTGTCCTAAACCCTAATCCCTAAATTTACACTTCTGCAAATAATACTTTTTTTTTTCCCAAAGTTTTATTTTTTACATATTTTTGATTGAGTGAAGATAGATTTATTGTTAATGTACTTTTCAAATGAAAAAAACAAAAATAATAAAAAAAATAACTGTCCCATGTTTTCATGTCACTACCGAAAGACAGAGTCTTAGTCTGTAGGCGGAGCCTTATTTTAGCCACACCCTGCATTTTAGAGCAGGAAGTGAGGCTGCATCCCTGTCCCTCATGGCCACATGGTGAGCAGTTAGATCCCATTGTTTCGAAGTAAATGTGTCCCAAAGTCTGAAAATCAGTGTGGAACATTAAGAATTGTCACTACCAAAACACAGATTTTCTGCAGTAATTTTTAGTGTTTTAATGTAAAATATGATGATTTTCTGTGTGAACAGCTGTTCAAAGCTGTGTTTGCTGGTCATGTACTGGCTAGCATTTTGATTTCTGCTCAAATTAAGCTAAAATTGTCACTACAGAAACAGTCACTACTGAATCATTTGGTAAAGTTTGGGTAGAGTCATGATTGTTTTGGTAGTGACAAAATGGAAAGTTTAATCATTTGTTTTAATAAAATAATCATAATTAAGGTTTAGAGTCACTCGAAGCAAAAGGATTTTAATCTAAAGTCCAAAATCAGTTAAAAGTCCCAAATGTGTTTCAGCTCTGGCTCTGAACCAGTTCAGTAGAATAATACATATACAGACGTCCCAATAAGACCCAAAAGACTCAATACCGCAATAAGTGGAGGATGTTCATCCACAAAGCCAAACACAAAAATATCAGTCTAAGTTAAAGAAAAAAGTTGCTGTGTTGTCTACAGTCTATTTCTGAGCATAAAGTTATCAAGCTACCTCTAATCTAGGCCCTAATTCTAACCACTAAGCTATTGGTTGAGTTTCTCCAGACCGTTTGTTATCAATTAGAGCATTTGTAGATAAATATTGAGTGTTATAGATAAATAAAATGGGACCAAAATGCTACTAACACCACCAACCACCACTGCAACACTGACATTCTCAGCCCCCAGAAGCCTCTCACTGCAGAGTTCGTTAAGAATCACACATCCAGGCATTCTGTCGCAGCTCTGTTTGATCAGCCTTTTGTTCTTCAGTATTTCCCGAACACTTTTCAGGCTGTTTGTCATTAATATTTCATCCTTTGGCTGATGTTCAAACAGCCTGCATTAGACAGTCCCCGCAGCACTGCGTTATGTTATACAGCCACACCAATGAGAAGTAATAACAGTGTTCAAATAAAGCTGAATGGGATACTTTGACACAAATTACACTTTTGTTGTAATAAAAAGTTCTCTGCGTATATTTTCAATCCATCAGGTTGTTAAATTGTCACTAGCTGTCAGTTAAAGAGTGGAAAATGTTTTCCTGTATCAGTTCCAAAGACAGACAGGACCTTTACTTCAATAAAACAAAGCAAATGCTTAGTTGATAAAACTACAAGCAAGAAAAGGCCTCTTGATCAGGTGCGCACATGATACGGAAATGTCCATGTTAAACTAAGAAGTTACAGTTGTGTTCTTACACAGGAGATGGATATGTGGAAATAAACAGGTTTGATTTAATTTTGATTCTGAGGTTAAGGTTTTTGATATTGTAGCACTCCACTACCGGCTCACGCTGCCGTGTGAGCGTGAGAGGCCTGGCCATGCAGAGCGGCCATAGGCACAGGCTCTCAGGAGGCGCTGCACTCATGGTAGGAGAGACATTTCCTTGTAAATAAGTTGTTGTTCCTCAGGCTAAGATGCGTACATGTGTTGTGTTATGGGCTTAGTTAGTGGGTCTGTGTCTCTACCCTGAAGGGAAAGGGTGTGGTTAGAAGTGACCTGTCTGCTGTCGCAGCCGTTTCAGAAGCACTAAGTGGTGGTTCTTCCTTGCTGCCTGTTCAATAAAAGAGCATTTGCCTTTAAAGTGCAATGTGTCCCACATCATCTTCTTCACTGACAACACAACATTTTATGTTAAAATATCTACACTGTAATTATTATATAACAGACTAATTTGGCTTAAAAAAAACATGTTCTATATCGCTGTTGTTGGAGGAAAACCTCATATCTCTAAAATATTAATTTTACAGGAGAAGGAAAACAACATACTTCACCTTTAATGTAAGTCAATGGAACCAGAAGTCATTTTAGACCTTTTTTTTGGTCTATTCATCATGAAATTTACACATAATATAAAGAGCAACAGGCATTTTCAAATTATGTCAAAAACTGAAAATGTCAAAAATGGAGATACGTGGTTTTCTTTCCAACAGACCTTCATTGAAAACAGACCATGTGTGCTTTCATAGTATGTTTAGGATCATTCTCTTCCTGTCAGGAGTCTTGAGAGTGGGTATTCATTTAGTATTTTGGTACATTAACAAAGCCATCCTTAAAAGCCTTCGCTCATACATTTGCTGAGCTCATATAGCCCCATATTAGCAAACTACCGCCACCATGCTTCACAGTTGGCAGTATGCAGTTACTATAAAGTCTTGGTTAGTTACTGTGATAGACTTGGCCAAGTGTAAGGCCTTCAGTCCAGCTCCTAAAGTCCTAACCAATGAGAGAGCTCCCTTAGCCATATCTACCTAGACACCACAGAGATGAAAATGCTGATTGGATAAGTTTCTGTTGGGCATTTCAAGATCTTAACCCTTTTGTTTCCAACCAAAATTGAAACCAAGATTACTATAATACTTAGAGATTAAACACAACAAGAATAACCTAAATAAGCTAGAAATGTTCCCAGAAATCATTAATCCCTGAGGGTTCTCCTCTGCTGTGTTGAAATTGAAACTCTCCCTGCAATTTGGTCACTGAGCTCTGCTCTCTCGCTGCCTTCCAGGTTTCCTTGCTTTATTTCGGTCCTGTCTGTCAGTATGCAGCGCTCGTGCCTGCAGTCCTCTCTCTGTCTCTCTCCTCTGCAGGGAGCCCTGACTCCACGCTGCTGGGAATCTCGCCGAGTCCACCATGCCAGAGATCTGAGCCTTTCAAATAATCAGAACAGCCTGCAGCCTCGCACTCTCCTGCTGCAGCGCAACAAGCTGGAAGCCCTCTAATACATCAACGTCATGTAGCGGAAGAGGGGGGCGCTGAAAATCACAAGTACGCAAAACACCCACCCGCTTTCCAGCTTCGCACTCGCTGTCCTGTTTCCCTTAATAAATTGGAAGGAATCAGAAGGATGGAATAGCCTCGCACTGCATCTCGAGCACCAATACACAAACATATGAAGTGCACCACCAGAATTTAACCACGTGTCTGTTTTCAAGGAGGCTGAAAGAGACTGTCTACCGCAAGGCCTCTACGAGAAGACTATGTTTACACTACAGAACAGCGTTCTTTCTCTTCCTACCACAGATGTGACCTTCTTGAAAATCTGAGTACAGTTTTTTATCATTTTTGTTCAGTTTGTAGCATACTTTGGTCTTGAAGGTCAATTTTGCCAATATTAATTTTCGGCATGCAGTGAGTGAGATGTAAACAAAGTCGTTCAGAGTGGTTACAGTGGTGGTGATAGGAACCAGACATTCACCTCTAAAAGCTCCCTCACAGAAACTTATTAAATGAAATGGTTATGAATTCACTGCCTGATGTCTAAAACATTATTTCACCATTGATTTTCTAATACATGCAGGGCACTGTGAGGAAAATAGAAAGAAAACTACAAAGAAAAGTAATATTTTCAGATTTTCCACTATTTTCCTTCATGAACATTCCATATAAGCTCAGAAGACTCGTGTAGGTTCACTGGTGGTTCTGGATAGTAAATAAAATGGCTATATTTGTGTTACATCCTAAAAGGGACATCTTAAACCTTGGTCCCTTTTTTGTTTTTAAACCTGAGTATCCATTGGTCGCACCACCACCTCTACTTAAAGGGACGATAATTTCTCCTTTATTTATTTATTGTTTTTGTTGTTGTCATTCAATTCAGAGTTCATAATAGCGTGGATATCATATAACAAGTAGTGGTAAAGCTGTGAGCCCTACCCTCACAAAAGGCCCACCCCCCACCCTCCCAAAACAACCAACTCACTGAAGTGAAGAAACAGTAAATGGTGAAGAAAAGGGAGGAAAAAATGTTGTGTCAAAACAGTTTGCTGTTTGTGTTTTTTTTGTTTGTTTGTTCTTTAATTTAATTCAATCGTTTTTCTATCAGCACCACTGAAATCTGAGTCTGTATGTTTACGATGAACCATTTTACACCAAATCACTTTGAATCACTTTGTTTACATCTTCACCACTGAAACTTGCAGAACAGTTGAAAAGTCGATGGATTTAATAATGATATAAATGGGGAAACCCTGAGGGCCTTTTAGAAACCCTCAGGGCCTTCTTCAGAAAATTATGATATACAACAATCAGGCATAACATCACTGCTGTGTCTGATCCACTCAGACCAGCACAACACACACTAACACACCACCACCACAGCAGTGTTACTGCAGTGCTGAGAATGATCCACCACCCAAATAGTACCTGCTCTGTGAGGGTCCATGGGGGTCCAGACCACCGAAGAACAGGGTAAAAGGGGGCTAACAAAGTATCAGAGAAACAGATGGACTACAGTCTGTAACTGTAGAACTACAAAGTGCACCTATATAGTAAGTGGAGCTGATAAAATGGACAAGGAGCGTAGAAACAAGGAGGTGGTCACAATGTTATGTCTGATTGGTGTATATGTTATATATTTTTTCAAATATTTAAATATATGTTTTATTTGTTTGTTTTTTGCTGGATTTTTTTTTATTTTTTATTTATTTACTCATTTATTTTAGTTTTCAATTTCACTTCAGTTTCAGACAGTTTCAAAAGTGTATTCACCCATTTAGTTTAGATTTTTTTTTATTTGTTTTCTGAGAAGCAGCGCTAAATCAGGACAGTATGCTTGGGCTGCAAGCTTTACTCAAAGACATCTCCATCTCCTGAGCATTTAAGGTTCAGATCTGAAGCAGCTTGATTTTCTCCTCTCTCTCAGAGATGAAAGCTTTAAGTGCTGTTTATTTGATGGGGGCAGTTTTGGGGTCAACCAGCTCTTCCAGGTGGTTGTTAGGAGCCCCATTTTCTCTGTAGATTTTAATCAGTTGAACTCCAATTTTGGAAAATCCTGTTCTTTTTCTTATGCATCTGTCTAATCTCTTTAGAAACATCTCCTGAAAACTGAAGAACTTGTACTTAATGGCCATTTTGATTGAAAGTTGAATGATTAAATGAAGTGTGGTCTCCTTCGCACAGTACCATATTTTCTGTGTTTGCTCATGAACTGCTTTGCTCAAAAGGAGAATATAAAAATAGTAAAGTAATGAAACTGGCTTCAGAACATGGTACGAATAAGTCAGCCATAGAAATGTGCAGTAATCATAGGTAGAAGTAGCTGCATTGTCTCAGACTCAGGCACAAAGTTTGTAAAGTTCACTGCACAACGCTGCAAAAAACAAAACAGAAATACTGATGCATGAAGACGAAGTAGGCCACTGGACACTGTTTTGTTGTACTTTTATTTCTACTATATATTATTCCTGTCATAATGATACGTGAGAAGTTTTTTTTAGTTCTCTCTGGCGCTGTGGTGCTGTGTTAGAGGAGAATGTCAGGCTCAGACTGTAGCCTACAGCAGCCTTCAGACTCGGGGAAAGTCATCACTCTTCCACAGCTCAGTCCCACTGCTCCACAACCACAAATTACAGCCACTAATCACACACAAGCAGAGCTTACTAACCACCCTCACAGACAGCACACACCATACTCACACATACAGATACATATTCTGTTGATTTTGTTTGAAACAAAAAGAAGTGAATACAAGCTCTGCAGAAGACGCTTAGTTTTTTTGCAGTGATTAATGCACAGTAATGTAACACTTCCTAAGGTGTGGCATAATTGTTCCCAAGTAGTTATTAATACATGCATAGTACATTCTTTTATCTCAGGAAAGATCTATTGCACATTTTTGTATTTATGCCTGTAGATGTTTTGTATATATTCGTCTTTATATATTGTTTCACCCTTATTATTATAACTGTGCTGTGTTGTTCAACTGATACTGGCTGCTAAATTTCCTATGGAATCAATGAAGTATCTATCTATCTATCTATCTATCTATCTATCTATCTATCTATCTATCTATCTAGCTATCTTCTAAAGTGAAAGGAAATAAATTCAAATTTTGTAATGTATTGTAAGATATGTTCATAAAAATATTGTACACAATAATGATAAACATAAAATGTGGTTTGCACAAGTTACGGCACATCATATATATATATATATATATATATATATATATATATATATATATATATAATGTAAATAAATGAAAATTGTGCACAGACTAAAATTAGCAGAAAATGTTATATTTAACTTTTCTGTTGCCTGTAGAAATCCATCAAATATGTAATTTCACCAGTGTTCAAAGTTTTATATATGACTGTATATATAATGTATAATAGAGCATTATATCAGGTCATTTAGTGAATGAAGTTTTTATAGCTTTTAAACATAAGGAAATATCGGTAACACTTTTTATGAATGTCAAATTTGTAAGCATCTATAAACAAATTCATAACATGTTATAATGCATTCATACGGCATTATAAACATGGTTATAAATCTTTATAAAAAGGAATTACACTGCATTACAATTTATAGCCATGTTTATTATACATTATGAATTGTTAATATAATGCATTATAAGTAGTGTTTATGACATGTTATACTGTCAGTGCCAAAGAAGTCAGTCCCAGCTTGGAGAGCGTAAAGTAAAGAGAAATACCAAGCTAACGGTGGTGTACATTACCTTTCCCACATTGGGTAAAACACTGATGGCAGCTCTAGTTTAAACTCTGACATTTGAAGCCTGTAATGTGCTTTACTGTGAATGTTTTAGTGTTTCAGTAAATCCTTCAGTAAATACTTCAACTTGAAGCCTCACTCTGAACACTGGAGGAGGCTTTAGTACAGTACGCCTCACTTTACTTAGAGCGGACAAATACCACTTATGAGCTCTTATAATTTGTTATGAACAGCACTTATAATGCATTATGTTAACAATTCATAATGCATAATAAGCATGGCTATAATGTGTAGTGCATTTTAATAAATATTTATAGCCATGGTTATGATGCCTTATGAATGCATTATAACATGTTATGAATGTGTTTATATATGCTTACAAACGTGACATTCATAGAAAGTGTTACCGAAATGTCATTTCAATATATACCATATGAAGCATTATAAGTGCTCTACAATATTTACATTAAATGAGAATCACAATCTAACTGGTTAGACTAACATACTGTTTCATGTATTTGAGAGTATGTTTGCTGTTACAAAGGTGATATACATTAAGGTATTGTACATTCTATATAATGTAACACCCCCTTTTGGCAAATAGCACAGTTTATAAATGCTTTTTGTGGCCAATTATGAGTCTTTCTGTTCTCGTTTTAGGAATTTTCACCCACTCTTCCTTGGTTATAGCTCTGCGATACTATTGCACCACCTTGAAATGCAAACCATGTTTCGATCTACCCACAGATTATCAATGATGTTCCAGTCCGGAGACTATGAGGACCATTCCAAAAGCTTCAGCTTGTTTTTCTTGAACAGTTCACGGTGGACAAGGTGAGTTTGAATCATTGTACTGTTGTAGAAGCCAGCATCTAAAGTTTCTAGAGTGTCCGATTTGCTGAAATTTTATTAGAATCTTTTTTTTTTTCATCTACTTGTGGAATTATGGCTGAGCCACTGGCTGCCATCCATCCCTAAAGCATAACAGATGCACCCCCATGCTTAAGAGTCAGCAAGGTGTTCTTTTCATCAAATGCTGCTTTTATGTCTCCAAACATATGTTTCGTGATTTTAGACAATGAGTTCTATTTTTTACTGCATCAGTCCACAGCACTTGTTTTCAAAATACCTCTGGCTGATCTAGATGTTGTTTTGCAAAAGTCAGATGATGAATTTTGTGATGAGATCACAGGAAAAGTTTCCCTATGATGACTATTCCAAAATAGTTCAAAGTAGTTTCTAGCAGATGTTGTCTTTACTTCAAAAACCAACAAGGCATGTAATTTGGTCAGAGGTGCCCAAACACTCACATACAACTGTACTGAGACACATAGATGCATAACAAGTTAAATTAAATCGCTGTATTAATGAGTGAAGAAAGATAATGAGTACATATACTTCCAGACAGATGTACTGCATACTATTGACATCCTACCATGCTCTGTGGTATGTATGAAGATGGAGAACTTTTAAAGAGGCTTCATTATTCGGACATGGATGGCAGAAGTTTCGGTCACCAAACACCACATGACTGGCCAATGTTTCAATAGGAACAGTGACTAAAGTGACCTCTTCATTCAGATCTATGGGAAAGACATCAGTAAACAGGGCTGGAAACTTTCGTTGAAAACATAAAGCAATCACCTTTTCCTCAGGTGGCTGAGAACATCAGTGATGGAGGGAACAGTCCATCCACAACTACACAGAGAGGGATATTACAGTAGAGCTGCAGGTCATAACCCCCACATTACAAAGACCGATGACCATCTGAGAGGTCAGTGGTGTAAAACCCATCAGCACTGGTCTACAGAGATGTGATCTGGTCAGATCCTTCACCATGTTCTCCACCAGTGGGAGAGCGCATGTGCAAAGTACACCAAGAGAACAGTACAGGCCTGAATGACTGACCCCTACAGTTAGGGAGTCCATCGCTCTGTTATGATGTGGGGGGCATTTAGCTGGCATGGTTTGGGTCCAACTCGATACAAAGTCATTCTGACTGACCACTTTTATTCTATGATGAAACATTTCTATCCTAGTCTCCAAGCTACACTGAATAATTGAGCATGAAAACAATGTAAATCACATGTTGTGGCCTTCAAACTTACCAGATCTCAACTCAGCTGAACGTCTATGGGAGATTTTTGAGCCATGGGTTAGACAGCGCTCTCATTAAAACACTAGTTAATGGAATTTCTTTTGGAAGTACGGCGCTCTGTCCCTCCATTCCAGCTCCAGAGACGTGTAAAATCTATGTCAAGGAGCCTTAAAACTGACACTCACACCCACACTTCCAGCAGCAGAATCGATGCAAGCAGTGCCTGGATGCTCCAAACAATTTGGTGGAGACGGTGGGCATCAATAATTAACAAGTTTACCGCCACTCTCAGGTTTATTCAGGAGGAAAGTCCAGAATCCTCCTTCACTCTCCTCTCAGATCACTGTCTGCCTGTCCAAATCATCACCATCACCCCACTGTTCACACTGTGCTCAGCAGTGTACCGCACTCTACAGCAGGACGAACAGAGCAGGGCTGAGGATGTTTCTTTGCTTTCCATAAATATACATATTAGAGGCCTTATAGCATTTTACACAAAGCAATGCAAGGACACAAGTATTTAATTGTGGTTTGCAGTTGTAACCCCTATACATGATTCTGGTTATTTAATAAAGTTTTTATCCTAACCAACCAATAGGGTGCGCTCTTGCGTCACCAGCTAAGTGAACGAGGCTCCGCCTAAAGAAGAGAGAGTCTCCATTTTCCATCAAAGTGTTAAGAACCGGCTGTTGAGTTAACTGGAAAGAAAACCAATGTTAACTGTGAAATACTGGAATAATTTACACATTGAGTTATTTATGCACCTTTCTATTTTATCAAGCTTTTGAATGTACTTCTGAATTATTCCACTGAACACAAGAACTCCGGTGAGTTGATTTCCTTATGTTGTTTCTATGGCTAACTCACGAGTTCAGTTGTTACCCTAAGTTCAGGATAATGGAAGCTAAGAAAACCAATCGGAGCTGTATTTTTCATGCAAGATTATTCTTTGATTACCAGTTGCCTTTTGTTTGTTTATTGTTAGTCATTGAACCCATTACTTTTATGTCCATAGTGCTATCTTGGCAAATGTGCAAGTTAAGCCTATTGAGTGGTTAAAAACACAATATTTTAATTGTATCCTTGGTAAACTGTCTATTTCAGCTGCAGTTTAATTCATGTAGATACGTTTAAGTGAACAATTGTGGAAATTTTGATTGCTTTTATAAGTAGAGAATGCAGAAATTTTAATTGAGCTAAAATGCATGTGCAGTTGTGCACGTAGGCTACTTGGAACTGTGCCAGTAGTTGGTTTTGCTGAATTCTCATAGCGAGATTTGAGTTTCACCTCTCTTTTTGTGTTGAAATTTGTAATTGTTTGCATTATCGAACGCAGATTGTGTCCTGACGATTTTGGATGGTGAGCCTAGCCCTGGACTTGAACGAAGAGACCTGGAACCTTACGATACGAGCGGACTGAACTTCATCTTCAGTGCATCCAAGACTTTTTGGAACCAGATAAGATATACATTCATAACAAACTACCCGGGTAGATGGACTTTGATACACACACACAAAGGAAAAAAAAAATGGTTTGATTCCTTTATTTTGATATAGAGAGCTTTATTTTACTCTTTATTTTTATTTTCCAAGCCAAAGCCAAAGACTTAAATACTCATTGTCGTGTACAATAAATGTCACTGTTCAAGTCCTGTATTAGTGTGAGTGATTCAAACCCCTCCCACGAACCTAGGACAAGCATTATCCTTCTTTACTGAGTCCCAAACATAGTAACTCGTACACATGGGCTACAGAGTACAAATGCATTTTTGCTTTGCAAGTGGCTAACAGGCTTCTCCAATAATATTCCAAGTTATGCTCTAAGTTTAAGTATTTACTAAAGAATTTATTAAACTGAAGAAGTCTAAGTAAGGAATATTGTAGCACTGGCATAAAAGAAGACATGGAAAATTTGGGCGTATGGGCAAATGCTTTTTGTTTTAAACAGGCACTTTAACAGCAGCAAGAACTGCCCAGACCAGCGCTAACTCCAACACGAAACACAGGGAGGGGGTAATATCAGGACATGACATCTGTGGAGGGTACAGACTAACACACTTCAACCCTCCCTCGTCAGTGACAATTTCTCTAATTAACTACAAATTAAACCTCCCAGTGACAACAACGGTAGCAGTCACACCACACTGACCTTTTTACCTCTTAAAATCCTGGTTTATTACATACTAAGGCTTATTATTCAGTAACTACAGGGACTTCAATGCAGACTGGCTGAGCTATTGTTAGATTATAGAAGTGCGTCATAAAAATTTGGGCCTGCCGATTGACCCTGGCCATTTAGGGGGTTAACCAGGAGTATGGCTTGCTCCCAAGGCCACTTTGCATGGGCATGCGGAGGCTGTGTCAGATGCCACACTATGCAACATGTACATCTTACAAGTTTTAAACGTTAGTGTTTTAGAGCTAGCAATGGTAGTGAATGCACACCACCCATAGCTTGATGCTAGCGCTGCAAATTCCATGTAGACACCAGCAGAAATAAGCATCATGGTAGCAGTAGCGCTTGGATAAACAAAGGCAGAGAGAATTATTGGGACTTCACTTCCTCCCATACAGGACATTGCAACAAGTCGCTGTCTGACCAGAGCTCAGAACATAAACAGAGACCCCTCCCACCCCCACCATGGACTGTTCTCGCTGTTAGCCTCTGGAAAGAGGTTCCGAAGTCTTCGAAGCAGAACAGCCAGGTTCAAAAACAGCTTCTTCCCACATGCAATAAGACTGCTGAACTCTAAATAAATGCTGCTTCAATTCTTTTTTTTGATTACTCCATACCTGGGAGCTACAGAGCAATACACCCTCTTGTATATATACTTATTTAAAATTTATCTGTTGACATAAATATGTTTACATATGCACCACACTCTGCACTACATTGCACTTTGCACTACACTGTATTACTTATAATTCTCCTAAACTACTCTGAGCCTATGCAACGTAATTTCATTCTAATGTGCACTGTACGGTGTAAATTTGGATGACAGTAAAGTCTGTCTAAGTCTAAGTCATTAAGAAAAATTTGTCAGAAAAAAAACAAAAAAAAACAAAAAAACATTCGTTTCCGTGATGTATTTTGAAAAAAATAAACCTTAAAAACTGGTTCATTGATGCAGCATCGTTCTTGGAAACATTGAGGAACAAAACCTGCCAAATTCTCTGACAAGTAGATCTCTAAACAATGATTCGATTCAACTGTGATTCAAACACATACTTTAGGGAATACACTCTTAAAAAAGATGTTTTTCGGGGGTTCTTTGCTAAAGAAAATGGTTCTATTTAGAACCATGAGTTCTATCTAGAACCTTTACATGCTTTTGCATGGTGAAATACTTCTTCAGATTGATGGAGAATGTGTTGTACATGGTTCTATATAGACTAGTTTAGAAAATAGCTCTATATAGCACCAAAAAGTGTTGTTCTTTTTTTAAAAGCTTGAAAGAAAACAATAGAAAAAACCCTAAAAGAACCATCTTTATAAACGTGTACTGTATTATGAACTCTAATAATGACTGCAGTTGAATCACTAACGTCAGACTGATGGTGAGCAGGAGTGCACTAGGCTGATAAAGTGATTCTGATTGGAAAAGCGCAATGTGCTGCTAAAAGTGAATAACGTGACGGACTGAATGGATGGACTAAATGGCAGTAATAGCTCCTGCTCTCACACGTGTGCAGGCTGTCCATTCACTCTGATTTCCTTTGAGTACAACACAGCTCTGCTGGGTTCAAGATAAACCGAGCTGCTAAAATAAGACTGTAGGGACGGAGCACATGTTCAGTAAACAGGTCATTCACCTCGCAGCTGCCCCAGGTGCTGACTAAACAATGAGTCAAAAGAACCGGCAGACTAGTCTGAAATCCGTGAAGGGCTCTTAAAACATTTCAAAAACCAAAGCACAAACTTCTGTCTGGAGATTTGACAGTAGAATTGAAGGTTTGCAGGTTTTCATTCTGGTGTTGGTGGCATGTTAAAGCCCTCAGATGTCTGGAGGTATTATTGTCATTTTGTTACATGTTCAGTTTGCATTATTCACTAATGTAAATGTAATTAGTTCATGAATTCATTTAAAATTGACTTACATTCTATATGGAGAGTTTAAAGCCGGTTTATTCCATGTTTATATTGATGTCAAAAAATGAGAAAGGAAAAAAATATTTGAAGGATGGCTGTTCTTTCTGCCAAACAAGACTGTGCACATAACCATAACTCTGTCAAATTCAAATTGTGATAAAACATCAGTAGCGCTTTACAGATCAGTAATAAGTGAGTAATAATATGTTAATATCATTGTAACAAAGTTGTTTCTATCTAGAAATAATATGCTAATTTAGTAGTTGTTAAAAAAGTTCATACTTGTGATAAAAACTTATAAAAATGGTAAAATAATAGCACTAAGTATTGTGATTATTGTGCACACACCATATGTTTTCCTGTAACTTTCACTAGTAAAAAAATAAAAATCGTAATAGTGGTGATGACAGTAATAACCTCAGTATCATCACATGACCATGATATTGTGGTAATGCAGTTATTGTCACAGCTATACTGTTAACATAACACTGCTGATGTCAGATTAGTGTTTTTATCTTAACATATATTAACCTATTATTTATTAACTATAAAATCAGCTAGTTAGTAGAGCTTGTTAGTATGACTCTACCATTTTATTACTAACTCCTTACCACTACAATTACTAATGTATTGCTTACTCACAACTAGAAAATAAGCAGGTAATTTTTAGATTAGTACAACTTCTTAGCCTAATATTACTATATTGTAGTGTCCAGCTACTGGCTTTCCCTGCTATAGAGGCTCTGACGGTGTGGCCATGCAGAGAGCCATGTGTGGAGGCTCATGGTAGGTGCACACTCCCCATTAAAAGGGACATTTAATGTGGTTAATGTTGTAGTTCATTGGTTTGAATGTGCATATGTGTTTGTGTGTTGTTGGGAAACAGGTTCAGTTAAAGATTTTTTTGACAATTAGATAATATATATATATATATATATATATATATATATATATATATATATATATATATATAAAACTGCTTTCATATAGAACTTTCATATAGAAGCTTTTAAAAAATTATCAAGGATAAAAATACAGTAAGGCTTGTTTCCACTGTGGTCCTTATAAAAGACATCAACATGACAGACTGTAATAGTCAGGCAAGAACAGTGAGAGAAAACCATTAAAGTAATGCTGATTCACAGTGTCACATGTTTAGCAGGCTTTTCTTCAAAACAACATTTAAGCTACTCTTAACTTGTAATTTTTTAACAAAAGCAAGAAGTTTACTCCACATTACTGTAGCTGTATAGAGAAATGTATTTTATGTTAAATCTAAAGGGTATACAATTTGAGTACATTGGAAATGGTGCAGTACTGGTGTATAATAATGTGTATATTTTATATACTTTTTATTTATTTTCATATTTAAGTACTACAAGGGGGCTATGCACCTAAGATTTTCACCTCACACCTGCATAAATGTGATGTGACAAATGTGATTAGATTTGATTTATTGCTCCCCCTCTAGTTGCAAAGTTGTGAAGATCTCTTACAAAGTTAAAACAGTTAAGTAGGTAGTTTGGGACTAATTAAGAATTTAATGAGCAAATCGTAGCTTAATTTCATTTAGTCTTTTCTCTGCTGGAAGAAGGTTCAGTGGCTTAAAATGATGCTTCCAAATGTGAATGAGGAGGTATTTTCAATGCAGCCCTAATCAACTTATGTTGTACTATCTGAAAGCTACTCTTAATAAATTGAATGGCTATCAAGCAGAAATTGGCTGCATAATCAAAATGGCCTTGAAAGAATTCCTCAGCTAACATTTCTGAAGTTGATACTTCTAACAGAATTCTGGACAGAAATGTGGTCTTTTGTCCAGTTTCTATTAATACTTTGTGAGCTACTGTTTCCCCTGATAACTGATTATCTAAAACACACCCTGAGTATTTACTGTAGATTTATTGGGATGTTACTGTAGTGTAGGCTTGTGGTGACCTCCCTGCTATTCCTGATGGTTTTCATGTGTTTAACCATCTGGCATTTTCTCGATTTGTGCATATCCTCTTAAATATATCACAACATGTTCGGAAAAATCAGCAGCTGTAAACTCTCTGCACGCCATTTCACATGAGTCTCCAATGTGGACTGAATGAAGAATGAAGAGTTTCCGGCGTGATGGTCAGTCCTTAGTGATTTCCTGAGTGTCCATCGGTCAGTTTCACACAGAATGTAGACGGACACACGAATCCACCAGTTCCACACGGTGAGAGGCAGATGACGTGTATCTCACTGGATATTTAATTGTTTTCCATAGAGACACAAGCGGCGACATTCCACAGGCCGCAGCTGTGAGTAGTGTTGCACCGTTACCAATAATGTATGGGTACTGGTGCTGATGCTGGTACTTAAACGCAGTCTCGGTGATGGGGATGGGTCACTGATACCTATGACCGATACCACAAAGCAATTTCTGATGTGTGCGTGTGCACCAGTGGACAGAACTTAACACCACATTGGTGTGTGGTCACTTACAGTCCTTGACGTAATGATTTTATGAGCCTTTAGCCTTGATTTAGCCTTTGGCATAGCTGTCTGCTAGCCTGGCCTGTGCGTCCACTAGCCCTGTCTGCAGTGCACCTCTGTCGGTCAGCTGTATCACTCAGCAGTGGGGTCTCATGGCCCTTTGCTTCAACCAAGCCAGAAAAAACATTGGAAGTCACTGATACTGACAGCCTGAACGACGGTGATATTTACTGAACTGATGCTCAGAGATGCAGCTCGAGAAATTCGGATATAAAGCTCAGCTCTGTTTTTTAGCCAGAGAAGCTGCTGTGTGCTGATGTGTAAACACCACAGGTTCATCTGTTCACTGTTATATAATAGTAAATACTAAATACCAGTAAAGAAACAAAAATAAGTTTTCTTAAGCATCTAAAAAATATAATCCAACCACTAAATGCCTTCTAGCCAAGCTGAGTGTGTTTTATTTGTGATACAGAACACAGATTTTGCCAAAATATTAATTCATCATCATTAACCACTTAATCCAGATAGGATCGTGGGATTTTGCCAAAACAAAACATTAAAAATGTAATTGCATAAATATCAGGACTTAGAGGTTAGTAAGCTTAGACAGAGTTAGGATCAGTATCTATACTTGGTATCGGCCGATACTGAAGGATCAGGTATCAATATCGATATTAGAAAGGAAAAAGTGGTATTGGTGCATCTCTAGCTGTGAGTGGAACGCTCCGTCAAGAGATCAATTTTCCGAACTTTTGCTGTCGACCGCAGCGATGGAATAAACCGGCTGTGTATTTTTTGGGATCCATGGATGCCAGACGTCCCATTGCTGAACTCCAGATGAACCTGAACAACAAAAATGAGTGCACAGCGTCCCCCTGCCTTTCTCCACCTTAAATAAACAATACGCTGCTTAAGCTGCTCTCTGATAATCATCCATTTTTGCCAGTAACGCGGTCACCATGGCAACAACTGCACAGCTTCATGCCACTGTCGGCCGCGTACCGCTATGAGATGTGGAACGACTTTTCAACACAAAAGTGAATGCAGCATAACTCTACACCACAATATTATTACTCACTTATTACCAATCTGCAAAATCTCTCTTCTACATATAAACACGTTATGGACTGAAACTGTAGAATCTGTACTTTCAACACACTTTCTCCACTTATTTCAATGAGCTACGAGTCAGAAATCATTCAAACAAAAAGACAGCCTGCTTTTGTTAGCGCAGGTGATAACTGTGCAGGTGAAGTACGAGACCACAGGGAGATGATAAAGTGGGGATTAGACTTGTAGCAGTTCATCTTTCACCAACTGCACACTGTGGGATGTCAGTCAGGCTGCTGTAAGCTTCTTTATGGGGGATTCCACCCCCAGCTCAGCACTTACAGCAGACAGGTTATCACCTTAAATACCCGTCACTGACAGGAAAGCTGTCAGTCACCGAACACGCCGAGCCTCAGCCTGGTCCTGCCTGCAGGCATCACGCTCCTCCACTCACATACAGGCTTCGGAGGATCATTTTCAGGAGATATTGCTGTATATCTCCCCACAATAGCTGGAGCTAAAGCTCGTTACAGTGATATTTTGGCAGGAAAATGAATCAAATTTAAACAATGGTCCCAATTTACCCAACACAGTCGATCAGCAACGATGTCTGGTGTATGAACACTGCAAAAATGATATCTTAGCAAGTGAAAACATCCTATTTATTTCTTATTGGGTTAAATAAAGAGGGATCAGGAATGTTACAATATAATTCAACTAATTTCTAAACATATTTACTTGCTGTAAGTCATTTTATGCCGTGACAGAAATGAAGGTTCTGTTCAGGTACATTTTTCATTCATCAAGGTACAAACAGTGTAAATGTTCCCTCAAAGCTCCAACAGTGGTTTTAAGGTCTGATTGTGAACCTTAAATAAGTGTTTCCAGGTGAAAAGTTCGTATTTGTACTTTTCATAACTGAATGTTTTAAAACAGAACAGTAAAATAAAAGCCTGGAGACGAGACGGGGTGTGTGGAGTCAGTACAGCTTAGAACATATCATTTCAGTGGATTATGGTACAGTTATGTTCCGTAATGTGGAATAGAAATTAGTTGATTTTATATATATATATATATATATATATATATATATATATATATATATATATATATATATATATATATATAGATAGATAGATAGATAGATAAATGGAAAAATAGAAAAAAAATTGCATTCTGGAGATGTACTGGCAATTCAAGTATTAATTAATTATATCTTGTGAAGGTTTAATTCCATTGGCAGATCATTTTAGTTTTTTAATGAAATAATGTTCAAAACAAGTAAAAATGATCTGCCAATGGAATAAAACATTTTCACAAAATACAATGACTAAAACCAAGGTAAAAAATCTAAAAATAAGTGAAATAAGCTTCTAATATTCTTGCAACAGACTCATAATGAACAATATTACACATATTCACTAGATTTAATGTTTTCACTTGCTGGGATTTATTCATTAGTTCATTTATTTTTTATTTATTTATTACAGTGATAAAAAACAGCAGAGCTAAAAACAGTAGCAGCCACCTTGAAGCCTGAATTCTGTCTGTACTTTAGTCCAAGTTTATAGGTAGCCAGTGTTGGGTTAGTAAATCCATTACAAATGACTAATTACTTCTCTCAAACTGTAATGAGATTAACTGTACTGATTACTTCCTGGAAAAGGGAAGCTCACTGTTCATTACTTTACTTCTGAGTTACTCTCTAATCCAGACACATCTGTACCAACTGTACAAGAGAAACAGTCTTTTCAACACTTAATCCAGAAAGAAATCACTCACAGTGAACGTCATTTAAAAGACATGTCTTATGAATTTCAGTGCTGATTAAAATGATGAATAGCTGATGATGTTTATACACTGAGATGGCAGCTAGAATAAAAACCAAAAACACTGCAATAAAATTTAGAAAGTAAAGTGTAAATGTTAAAAGTCTGATTGTGAACATAAACGCAGTCTGGCTTATTCAGCTGAGGTTCTCTTCCATCAATCACACTGCAAAAGGGATGTCTTGGTGAAACATCTTAAATTTAGTTGAAATATCCGAGAGTGGGGGGGTCTCAGAGTGAGATTGAGAGTGAGGGGTCTCGGAGTGAGATTGAGAGTGAGGGGGTCTCAGAGTGAGATTAAGAGTGAGGATATGGCGAGTGTGAGGGGTCTGAGTGTGAGGATGTGGTGAGTGTGAGGGGATCTGAGAGTGAGGATGCAGTGAGTGTGAGGGGTCTGAGAGTGAGGATGCGGCGAGTGTGAGGGGGTCTTAGAGTGAGGATGCAGTAAATGTGAGGGGTCTGAGAGTGAGGATGCAGTGAGTGTGAGGGGGTCTGAGAGTGAGGATGCAGTGAGTGTGAGGGGTCTGAGAGTGAGGATGCGGCGAGTGTGAGGGGGTCTTAGAGTGAGGATGCAGTAAATGTGAGGGGTCTGAGAGTGAGGATGCAGTGAGTGTGAGGGGTCTGAGAGTGAGGATGCAGTGAGTGTGAGGGGTCTGAGAGTGAGGATGCGGCGAGTGTGAGGGGGTCTTAGAGTGAGGATGCAGTAAATGTGAGGGGTCTGAGAGTGAGGATGCAGTGAGTGTGAGGGGTCTGAGAGTGAGGATGCGGCGAGTGTGAGGGGGTCTTAGAGTGAGGATGCAGTAAATGTGAGGGGTCTGAGAG